>NC_135828.1:14503590-14862131 GCF_964213995.1 Mustelus asterias | reverse complement strand
TATAAGATTAAACGTAAAATATTTAAAATAGAGAACATGAGAAATATATTTTCAGAGTTGTGACACTGTTTCAATTTCAATTAGTTGCTGAGGCAAAATCTAATGCACCATTTAAAGTTTAAATTGGATAAATTGATGAATGAAAGTGGAATCGAGGGAAATGGAAACAGGGTGGTAAATATGATCAGAGCTACTTGAGTAGAGAATAAAAATAGTCTCAGACTGGTTAGGCCCATTTATTCTTTTCCACATTGTATTTTCTATATTTTTCAAAAGAAGCATAATTCAATACAGTCTTGTGTGACAATGATTCTGGAAGGGCATGCAATTTTTGTGCAGTTGCCAAAGATTGGTACTCCTCATTACCTGAGCTTGCAGTATCATTAATAATTTGGTAAAATCTGTATTAACAAATAACAATTTTGAATAACAATTTATTTTGATTTGCAAGAACAAAGGTGTAGAATAATCCCAAAATTACTCAGCATGTATCAGAAACTGTTCTACAGGATATTTGACAAAAAGAAAAAAAAAATCAAGGATTAATGTCCATCATTTTGACCATAATCATGTAATTATAACTCTGTAGTGCACCCTAATTCATTTTATCTTCAAGTATATCAAACATGCCTGTCTGTTTTTGCCTTTTTTGCATTCTTAATTGCTTAGAATACGAAGTAACATTTATCTCTTCTGCTTCCTGTCAAGCTTATATTTAAGTGCTGCTCGAGTGTTATTCAATATTGCCATAATTATTATTGGATGTAGAAAGATGGTATTCTTAACTTGGAAAAGTATTTTTTAATGTTTTATTATCAGGCTGTAAATTGCAATAATGTGTGCTGTTAAGCAATATCCACGATATTGAAACCCACAATGAGTGGACAAATCAACAAAATAAATTTTAACTTCTTGTATTACCTTGGGTGCTATGAATGCCTCTATTTATTCAGCAACATAATCATGGTATTAAGTGGGTTTGAAAAAATGATGCACATTCCTGAAACTTCCAAGAGAATGTTGAGCAAAACACATTAGAGTAGACATGCAGCTTTGGTTTGATTTGTTTTGTAAAAGTGATGGGCTGTTCTTTCAGTAGCAGAGAATTTACAAAATGTTTATTTGAGAAAATAATATTGTTGCTTTCTTAGCTAGGATAGTTGAAAAATAAGTAATGGTTTAAAAATTCATGAACCAAAGTTGTGTTTTATTAAAAACCTGAGTAATATTTAGATTTATGATTTCTATTCTCTTGACAATCTTAATTATGCTCTCTAAATAACATGTTCCATTTGTATATAACTTAAACTATTTTTGGTTACATTTCCAATCATCATTGTTGGCAATTTGCTCTTTTTGTATTAAAAAATAGATGAGACATAAAATCACGAAGGTTGTAAAATGAAATGTTTTTATTTCAATTAAATACAGGTAGATACAATTTTTCAAAATATTAAGGGAAAATGTATACATATGTTTCATAACATGAAGAAAGATGGGTTATTGACAGAGTCGATGGAAACCCTTCAATTTCCAGAATTAATTTGGCAGAAAAGTAGGGATGTATAGTCGTTAATCATTTTATAATAAATGTTGAACATTCTTTTTAATTAACTTTTGGGGAAGATACTCTTGGACATTAACCTTGCTCATTGATAACATTTAGGAAGGTTGTTTTAAAGTGTGTATGCAGCCAGTGAAACAGAAATCTCCTTTCAAAAATAAGTTTCTCTAAAAAGATATGTATGTCTATAATCTGATTGAAAGTTTCAGCTTTCATTATATTGCTTTAATAGCTGCAATATATTCAGCATAGCTGTCCCTGATTTATCAATTATACACTAATTACATACTAAATGAATTTTATTTCAGTTTTATCCTTTATAATAGTTGTCTATACTTGTGTATGTATATTGCTTGATCGTTGCAATTTATCTGATTAGGGCATTTCAACACTATTAACCTATAATGCAGCAACACAAGTGCCGTTTTGGTCAGGTATCATTTAGTATTACGGCCATGCACCCATCATATATTTTGTGCCAAATAACATTTGGGGTGGGACTTTCCAGCCACGATTGCCCCAAGACCAGAAAATCCCACCCGGGGTCGGCGGACTTTTGCATAGTCTGCCTCCTCATCCATTACGATTTCCATGGTGGGTAGGATGGGAAAATTCCGCCATTGGTGTTTCACAAATATGGTAATGGTATTTGCTACCAAATAAACCTGTTGGTGTTGTTAAAACTCTTACTGGTTTCACAAATAGCCAGAGTGCCCAAAGATAGACTTTGTCTTAAGTATAATGGCCTGGGAAATTCTATTCATTGGAGTTAATTTACATTGTATCCATCTAGGCATTATTTTTGAGGATCTAATTTTTCAGAGTTTGTTTAAAGGAACTTTGGGAGATCCACTTGCTAAGGAATTGGTATAGTAAACTGTTATGCAGCTGGTTTGGTACTGGCCTTACATCAACATAGCAGAAATCAGAATGATTGTCCTTGACACCAAGTCAGCATTTAACCGAGTATGGATGAGCTCTGGCAAAATTGAAATCATTGGGAATCCCAACCATCCCAAAAATCATACTTAGCACAAGTAAAATGATTGGGTTGTTGGAGGCTGGCCAAACATTCCAGTCCCAGGATATTGCTGTGGGCGTTCCTCGGGGCAATGTCCTTGGCCCAATCATCTTCAGCTGCTTCATCAATTACCTTCCTTCCATCATAAGATCAGAAGTAGAGATGTTTGCTAATGATTGCATAATGTTCAGCACCATTCGCAATTCCTCAGATACTGAAATAGTCAATGCCAATGTGCAGTGAGACCTCGATAATGTTCAGGCTTGGGCTGACAAGTGGCAAGTAATATTTGTGCTACACAAGAGTCAGACAATGGCAAGAGAGAATCCAATGATCTCCCTTTGCCATCTGGTGGCATAACCATCACTTAATACCTCATTATCAACATCCTGGGATTATGATTGAGCAGAACCTGAACTGGACCTGCCATCTAATTGCTGAGGCTGCAATAGCAGGTCAGTGACTAGGAATTCTGCAGCGAGTAACTCACCTCCTGACTCTCCAAGACCTGTCCACTAGCTTTAATGTTAGGAGTGTGATGGAATACCCTCCACTTTGCCTGGAGGAGTACGGCTCCAACAACAGTCAAGAAGCTCAGCATCATCCATAACAAAGCAGCCCACTTGATCATCAGCTCATCCACCACCTTAAACATTGAATCTCTCCATCATAATCACATTGTGGCAAGTTGGTACTATATGCAAGATCCACTTCAGTAACCTGCCAGGGTCATTTGACAGCATCCTCCAAGCTTGCTATCTCTACCACCTCGAGTAGCAGACACATGAGAATGGCAAGTTTCCCTCCAAGCCACACACCATTATGACTTTGAACTATATGATTGTTCCATCAGTTTCACTTGGTCAAAATCCTGGGGCCCCTTCTTAAAACACTGTTGGTGTACCTACTCCAGTGGCACTGCAGTGGTTCAGGAATGCAGCTTATCACCACTTTTCAAGGGCAATCAGGGATGGGCAACAAATGCTGGCCTTGCCAGTGACACCCACACCCCATGAAATATTTTTTAAAATTCAATATCAGGTAGTCTAACAACATCTTAGATGAAAATGTTGCAGTCTAATTGCTCTGAAATAAAAACACAGGCGGCATTCAAATGAAGGGACCTATTAAAGATGTTTAATTCATCATTTTGAGACTGTTGGCATGAATCCAAACCTCACTGATGTAAAGCAGCCTTATTGAACAACTGGATTTGACACCTCACTGAAGCGACATCTAACCTTTTGAAGGATTTTGAAGAAAACCTTATTTAATTGTTTTTTCCCTCTGCTGCAGATTTAACACTTGTCAAATGAGGAAAACATTTATTTGCCCAGACTTCAAAGTCACCCTAGGATAAATAAACTTATCGATATCTGTAGTATGCATTATTAAAAAGAAAGTCTCTGTTGTTTAAGAAATAGTCAAGATGGACCAACAATCAGAGAAAATCTACTGGAGTTGTCACAGTAGAGATCAGTGGAAAACCTTAAAAGTAACTCTTTAAAAATACATTTCCTGTTCCATTGTTCCACGTTAACTTTCAGATCTGAGATAGTTTTCAAACTGTAGCAGCTCTTCTATCACTGATAACTAATATCTATATGGTTATGGATATATGGAACAAGCACAACCTTAGATATTGTTTAAATACTATTACTTTTTTTTTAAAAGCCCTTCTCATTTACTCGGTCTGAGCACCGTTGAGAGGAATGGTATAGTAATCCTGCAATAGCAGGTGGTGTTTCTTTCATATTGGTATAAAATGAAATGGTGTGGATATTTTTCAATTCATTCTTTTTAATCTTTAAATAAAACGATTGATAGCCTGTTGGCAAGAAAATGGGCTCTGAATCTTATTCAAAAGTTGTATGGGAATGATGGTTGGAATTTTGGCAGGAGGCAACCAATTCCCTTTCAGAGAATGCTGTCAAGGGAAGCTTTTGCTGAGTTACCTGCTGGGTCCAAGCTCTTTTATGCTGCTGTTGTGACAGGTAGATTTATAAGGCTTGAAATTTGTACAAATCAGTTGTCATTCATGGCAAGCTGTCAATGTGTCAAGCTGTCACGCCTGCTGCGAGGGGATGCCTGAGGGGGTGTGTGAGGGGGCAACAGCAGAGAGAGAAAATGAGTTCAAACAGATCTGAAACAGAGCTCAATTCTATGGGATTTTTCCCCTGTAGAGCAAGCATTGATTTTCCTTGATGTTGAGCAACAGCAAACCTGAAATGACATGTTGTTCACAATATAAGTTGCTGTTTATTGTCTTTTAAATGGCATCAAATCATGCAGAAAAGAATTTTGAGTGTATTTTTTGTTCACAGAATTCTGCATGTTTAACAGCATCCTGTTCTTGTCATTTTGCTGGGCTAGTTCTTTTTATATGGAGGCATGCTATTGTATTGATGACTGTTACTGTCCTTGTGCAATAGGTGTAGCATTAAGAATTTCTTATTTAGATATTCTTGTTCCCTGAAAGACTTGACATTTCAAGCTCCTTAGATCTTTAGAATTAAGCTTGTTTTATATTGGGTATATCCTGAGTAACGGATAACCTGGACATCGTCTAGAAGTTCTTGCTTTTTTACACATCTGGGTTGTGTATCACTGCCTTAATTAGTCATATCACTCTTGCCCAGTGGCTGATCCATCATCCATCAGACAGAGAGAACGGCTGGGGATAGAAAGTAGGAAGGTGACACTTGAGGAACAGTCACTACTATGAGGTAAAAAATTAATCAAATATCCATGTTTCCATATAACTATTACCAACTGGCACTCATGGTCTCAGAGCCTTTGAGCTAAAAAGTCTACAGAGAGGCTTGCAGCACAGCTGAGTTTGTCTTGTAAAAGTGCAGCTGTCCAAGACATGACAGCTACAGCATTAGCAGGGCCATTAAGAGGTGTAGAACATTTCCAGGGAAATGATTTGAAAAATGACAATACAGGCTCCAGCTTGATATTAATTATACCTTGTACTCATGGCAAATAAGCTAAAATAGTTGGCAGGAAAGACAAAGTGGGTTGTCTTGTTGTTTTAGATGCTCCTTCTGATCACAGGTAGTTCCAACCAGGTACATATGTCCCTTAAGCACAAACCATGTGCAATGTAATTCAATGTTTGGTTCAAATGGAATAGAATATAATGACGGTCAAAATAAAATGAAGGTCAAAAAAACAACCCATGTATTAGTCAAAAATAAGCTTCACCGAAGTTTTCATATTGACGTGTTAAAGAGGGTTTCAGATGATGAAATTGTGATTACCATATCAAGCCTCTTGCCTGAGTAAACTCTGGCAGGTTATTGATTTTACAATGATGCTCTGCTAACTTGCATTAGCACAGCAAAGTAACTTGAGTCTTTATTATTTTAGAACTAAAATGCAGAAAAAGAAAATAAAATTCTGTGCTGGATTTTGAAAGTCAAATACCAACAACAGTGTAACAACTTGAAATGATAATTAATATTTATTTAATCAAAGCATCATGATATGAACTGAACTCCTAATGTGCTAGTACTAATTTTGAATAACTTTCTTCCTGAGCAAGGGCTTAATGATTTCATTTGTTTGCAAACAAATGGTGCAAACCTAATTAATTTTGGAATACATCTGTTAAATTAGTCATGGTTAGAATGACACCGTTCTTCTGAAACTTTTTTCTTCAGAAACCAAAGAGAGAGCATGTCAAACCTTCGTTTCTCTGAAAGCAGTGCTTTTTTTCCAAGTTTATAAGTTCTGAGTAAAACCAATGTGTTTGAAGAATTCTAATTTCTAAACTAGGCATTGATTCTTAATATGCGATATTTAAAGAATGATAAATAATTTGATTGTGTTATAAATCCTACATAATCAAATTAAATTACATTAATATTTGTGGAAAAACAAACTCTTGAATATTTCCATTGTATTTTATATGTAACAGTAATTAATATGCACAGTCACAATGGTGATACAATAATGCATAATGTATATCATGGAATGTTTATTTTTATTAGAGTGAGACTGCCATTTTCTACTCCAGACCTGAGATGAGGAGCATGTTTCTCCTCTTTTTCAATGCTCCACGCGGCAGGGCAGCCCCATTGGCTTACATTAAGGAATGCTTATAGAAAGGATGGGCAGACACCAGCAGGGTGATATCAGGCATTTAACTGGTGTTGCCTTGTTAGTATCTTATTGTCAGGCATTCTTGAAGCCTTTCAGATAAGATAGTCTAGCCTCAGACCGGGAGACTGTTTATATTGGTGAGCTGCCAGCATCATTACAATATGAACCCCATTTCTCTACATGTTCGTTTATGTGTCCGAATTAAGTCCACAACATACTGTAGATGCTTTAGGTCTCAGTTCAGATCTTAAATTATTTACAATACTTTGCAATCATTTTAGTGCGATAGTTTTCACACATTGCATCTTGCTAAATAAAACAGTGAATAATTAGATTAAATAATCATTTTGTACCTTATCCATTGTTGTAAATTTTAAAGACATTCCAAAATAATCTATATAATTCTTAAACATCTTATTTTGGAAAGAATGATTTAAGTTATGGATCTTGATTAATGTTGAACTTATAGACCACTCAATTTGTTATTATTAATGCCAAAATATATTTTAAAATACTACAGTTCCAATGACAGCAGTCATTACTTTGTAGATGGTTGTTGCAGCTGACCCCTTTGAACCTTGGTGTTTTCATTTCTGTGATTATTATCGAATGACCTTCGTCAAGTCTGCTGTAAACATGGTGTTTTCTTGTCAAGCATTAAAAGGTGTGGTAAGTCGCGATGTCACAGGAATGAGTACAGCAGTGTTTTCAGTAATGTAATTTATTATACTTGGAGAAATGCATGAAATATGTGTATGGATTGATAATCAGTTGGTATTTTCTGACTTGTTTTGTACTTGAGATTTTTAAGAACTGTTTTGTCACTGGACTTTAGCCATAACTTCTGACATAACATTTTTAAAAATTATCTTTCCTGTATTTTAGCAAGTCAATATAATTATTAATATATATGTAACATATTCAGTATCATTGGATTCAATTCAGCATTGTCTGCTATTTGTATGAGTTGCAAAATTATGGAATACATAAATTGCTTTTTGAATTAAAATGGCAAATTGACAGTTTGTACTCATCACTGGCAAATGATGCTGAATTTTTAAAAAAGCAACATTCTATAATTCTCAATTTTTTTTGAAATAAAATAAAACTACATGTATTAGAGCTGAACTATCAAGTGTAATACATTTAGAGCACTGGTTATCGTGTTTGTATGAAATTCAGTTCAGTTCAGTTCAAATGATAGAGCAATTATTAAATGAGTATGCAGGGAAGTTTTCATGTCTGTTTAACTGTGTTGCTAATATCTAGCCAAGTTGTGTCTTGTTATATTAAATAGTACATCAGCTCCATATTTCTTCTCGATCTTAAATTGAATGTAGTTTTCTTATGAGCTGCTTTATATTGCCCCTAAACCAAATCAAAAATTCTAATGAATCTCTAACTTGTCATTTCTGTTCACACACAAAATCTTGAAATCTGCTGAGAATTGTAATATGAAATTTGCAGGAGAACCCTAGACTGTGTTCTTACCAACAAGAGCTCTTACCACATTTTGATTTCCACCAATGTTACATGAACTGCTTTGTTAGTTTATAATATCTTTTATAATATTAAATGCAGTTTGACTCAAAATCGGTCAGTACACATAAAAGCAACATCTGTGGAGAGAGAACTAGAGTTAGATTTTTAGCTGGGTGACCAATTTTCTGATAAAAGGTCATCACCAGATATGTGAAGTAATTTTAATTTGGTTTGCAATTTATTTAGACTGACTTGATCTCTATCCATATTGCACTCAATTTCCTGGTCCCAACCTCATTTGCATTAGTGACTAGATCTCCAGGTGTAAATTTTTCTATTATTTCACGGGATCTGGGCATCATTGGCTAGCTCAAGCATTTGTTGCCCATCCCTAATTTCCATTGAGATGTGGTGGTGAGCTGCTACCTTGAACCACTGCAGTCTGTGATGCAGGTAAAACCACTGTGCTGTTGAAAAGGGAGTTCCAGGATTTTGATGCAGTGATAGGGCCATGGGGGAAATCATGGGCCTTGGTTCTTCTGCTGTTTCTGGGCCCCTTCCTTCATGCCTCTTCTTTAACGTTCTCCTCAATGATGCATGATATTTTTTCCCATTCAAGGTTCACCATTCACCAATCAATCATAGAAAATTCCTGATAAAATGGTATCGCCCATTTTTGTCACCTGATTATAAATTATATTTGATCTATATGCAGCATGTGTCATTCGTAGTAAGAGCAGCAATGATATAATGCAGAGTTAGTTTGTGACCACACTATAGGCTATCCCACCATGACTATTTAACAAACTAGAGTGTATACAATACTGTGCAGTATTGTTAATTTGACAAGAAAATATCCCATTATTTATAGCACTATGCAAATGATAACACTGATTTCTGATTTTGATGACTGCCTCAGCCCCCATTGCACCATTTGGCGACAATAACAGTAAATTCATTTTTGGGCAATGATTCAATATTTGCAGCAACCCAGAAAAAAACACCAAGTAGAAGACCTTCCTGCCTGGGTGCATGATGTTATTCAATGTAATTATTTCATAAACGGATGTAATTGGATTCTATATTCATCAGTAATCTCACCAAAGCAACAAAGTAGAATGATTGAACAAAGTAGGTTTTTACTGTTGGTAAGAAGTGTTGGAACCCTTCGGTGTCTCGATGATACAAATTTTAAGAGACCGGAAAGCAAAGACTGAAAGATTCACAATTGTATTTATGTTTTCTTGATGAAGTCTGAAGGCTCTGCTGCTTCACACTTCAGTATATTTTCAATATCGACTGTGTAACAAAACTTTATCATCGTATTTCAATACTTTAAAAAAACTCATAAATGCACCAATATAAAATGGGATAATGGGTATGTATCCAAAAGGACAAGATTGAAGTTAATGGAAAAGACTCTTGAGAATCAGTTGCAGTGTAAAACATGTTACAGATTCACTATGAGCCCATTACGCATTCCTGTTCTGGCAATTTCAGTCCACAAAGCTTGCCGGTAAACTTCCAGTAGCAACAAAATAAACAGAACTCCAGCCAGGATTCCACCTTCTGTTCGCAAGATCAAGATGGATGACAAACGCAAAGCTCTTCTCATTCATCCAAATGACACACAAACAAATGTATTAGGAGCAGGAGTAAGTTTATACAGGCCCTTGAGCTTGCTCTGCTATTTGATAATATTGCCTACGTTATACCAGTGATTACAACTTAAAAGTACTTAATTGCCTGTAAAACGATTTGGGACAGCATGAAAGGTGCTGTATAAATGAGAGTTTTGTGTTCATTTCATTATAACTGTTTGTAGTTGGCAGAGTGATTGTAGCAGTGATGAAATTGAAGGCCTAATGCTGCTCTTCTAAGGATAATTAATCAAAGAGCAATCAACTGATGTTAGGAAGACGGCTGCAAAGAAATCAGCACATTTGCAAAGCAATTCAACTCTGGAGCTAATGGTGTGGTCCCAGCTGATACTACTGGACATGTCAGATCCCAGAGTGGAACCTGGCTTGATAGACCCTAACTTTTTTTGTTTAGAAATGTGGGAGGCAGCAACGGAACAGAGTCACAAGATCTGCTGGTAAACTTTTTACAAAATACACTCTTTTCAACAAGAAAGAATGAACTAAAATACAACTACTCCTTCACCGCACTTTGTTATACATACAACTTCAGAAAAGATAACACAAGTTACAAAATCCATTTTATACTGATATTCACAGTGCATTCACAGTCCAAATATACTAATAGGCGAACTGTGGTTGGACATATCACACAGCAAAGCCAAGTTTCTATGGATTTCTCATCAATTCCCCACATTTTTGTCATACTGTGAGCTGACCGGTCCGATAGAAACTTTGGCCAGAATTCTCTCCAAAAAAAATTAGAAATGCTGAATTTGTGGGAAAATTGGAGTAATTCATGCTGTTTTTTTTTTCAGTGAGAGTTCACACAAGAATCTCCCACACTCTGTGCACTGCAGAGGCCCCCGGTGTGAATATGATTAGATGACAGTGGACGGGGCCTGTTCACGCTGGAGAGGCTGAAATCAGCAGGCCTCTGTGCTTGCACAATGGCCCCAAAGTGTCAGCCTCTTGTTTGCTGGCCAGCTCGATTGCTGGCTAGCCCGGGCCCCCCTATCCATTCGCAGGTCAGCCCCGAACCCCTCCTGGCCTGCTCACACCGATGTCCAACCCATCCCCCCCAGCAGTGATGATCCCTCTCGCCAGCCCGCCCCGATCGCTGCCCTCCCTCCAGCCCCAATGGTTCATAATGGCAGGGCGATAGAGGGACCCCACACCCCCTAGGCCTCATCCCCAACAGGCACTGCCCCCAAAAGGCCACTGTCCCGGTGGGCAGTGCTAAGGTGCCCCCTGGGCATGGGCACTTTGCCTTTTTGGCAGTGCCAGGGGGCCCAGGCTGGCACTGCCAGGGTGCCTGTACTCGGGGGACACCCCGTGCACCGCCTGTCCCTCTGGGGGCCCCGATTGCCCCCCCCCCCCCTTCACTCCAGCAGGGTTGGGCCACTAGCTCCCCAAGATGGGGAGTTACTTTAATCCCCGCTGGAGTGAAACACTCTGGCGTGGTGGGAGAGGCTAGCAGGCCTGGAGAATTCAGTCCTGGGCCTGATAACTCCTCCTCCCAGTCGATGTCTAGTGCCGTGCAGATGCCGCCGGAAATCCGGGCCTAGGAGACGCAAGCACTCGTGGGAACTCGGCGAATCTGCCGACGCGCGATTCCCCCAGCCTGCTGAGCTAAAAAATTAACACAGTGGGATGGTAGAATCACAGCCTTTATCTTTCTCATGAGGGCTTCCTATCTCCACATTCGAAGAACTTACCTTGGAATTCTCCCTTAAACAATGCTTTCACTCAGACGTCTCCAACAAAGATCCATCTCCAGGGATTTTCACCTCTTTACAAAGATAATTTTCTCTGGATCTCTGTGCATTCAAGCTGCACCTTCCACATACACTTCTAGATATTCAGCCATGCCAAGTGGAACCCTAGAGCTCCAGAGGCCTGTGGTTAGGAGTCACCAACCTTCAGCTGTCTCCACCGTCTTCAGGCTTTTTGCAAACCCACTTTGTTCCAGGTCTGCTCCCTGCAGCTCTGTTTCTTAAGGTTCAGAGGGAATGGCTCTGAACTACCTATCAATTTCATTGAACAGGACCTTCTTCCAATTCCTGTCCTTGTTGCTTGACTTGACAGTCTTCCTGGGACCTATTTCTACCTGGCTCCCTGGTTTTGGAACTTTCTTCTTTTCTTTGAGACCTGTTCCTTGCAGCTCCTGCCTTGACTCTTCTGGCACTTTCTGTAGAATCGCTTTCTCTTCTAGGTCACCTGACCTTTTCATGCTGTTTCATTCTTGTTTCCTTCTTCTATGCAAGCGCAGAGCTGATTTCCAAATTAAAGAAATAAAAGAGAAACAAACTGTACATGTGCACAGGGTTATTTACTGGCCTACAACTGAAAAAATGCACCAACTGTGCATGTGTGGCCATTCACCTGTCAGCACATACACAGAAAGCCCCAAGATCAGAACAATCTGTTCATGTGTTGCCTTTTCAGGGCTGGGTGCATTATGGTATTTGCTACCAAATAAACCTGTTGGACTTTAATCTGGTGTTGTGAGACTTCTTACTGTGTTCACCCCAGTCCAACGCTGGCATCTCCACATCACTGCATGTGCAGAGACATTGGGGCCCAATCTCCATTTAAAAAATTTTTTTTTCTGAAGTTCATCACATTAAGCTTACCATTCTGATTTCTCTGGCGTCAACCCACAATATACCATAAATGGCTTCTGACCCTTTTACACTAATGACACTATCCCCAGGATTTGTGAATCAAACACCTACCAGCAGCTCAAGAAAAATGTAGATTGAACTGTTGATCTGAATTTTTCAGGGAAGAATGATACATGGAAACAAAAATTGAGTATAGCCTGAAGTCAAGAACTTAATTGTTACCCCCTTCCCCCAGAAGCATGTTAAACAAATTATATTGTAAGCTGTGAATTTACAGCCTATCTGAGAACCCTGGATTGTATAGAGATTTGTAAAACCTTTCTTTAAGAAGTCTCTTAGTGACGAATAGGGATTTCCTTCCCAGATTTTGCAAGAGTAATAAAATGGGTGACAGTGAGTTAATGACAGTGACAGTGAGTGTGCATCAATCCCGGTTTTCATTTTTTTACATTTATTTGATGAGGCTCGATTTTCTCAAGTTTCTAGAACATCAACAGATCATGTCATCAGAATTTTGATTACATTTGTAGCCAAATTTAATATTTTAACAGAATTTCAGGATCCAAATTTGGATTTAGCAAAGAAGATGGTGACTTGTCATTTATTTGAATTTTCCATACTTTCATTTGTGCTAAATCACTAACTTTCACACAAACATTTTGCTGAAGATTAATGAATCAGTAACTGTTTGATTGTATCTGCTTTGGTAATAGTTTCTTTAAGTTCAGTAAAGGTTGCAAAAATTTGATTTTTTTCCAAGATATCTTTGAATTAGAAGCTTGCAAACCGGGAGCTGGATGAATGGCAATTTTTTTCATAATTGTATTGTGCTGAATAAGCTGCACAAGGACATATTGCTTCTCACTAAATTTGATCCATACAAAAGTTTATCCCATTTATCTCCAGTACTCTTTCAGTTAGAATAATTTTATGCTGTTCCAGCCCATTGTGATATAAAGTGACCGACCATCTTTGTATCGAGTAAAGTTAGTAATATGCTTCATAAATCAGTGGGGGAAAAGAGGACCCGGAGGTAGGAACCACCACCTAGAAGAGTGGGCAAAAAAGGACTAGAGGTGGTCAGTAACACCTAGTTGAGTGGTTGATGCACCTAGTTCGAGGGTGTCAAGAGGGCCTGGATGCACTTAACAGCGCCTACAAGCATAGGTGAAAAGAGGACCCAGAGGTAGTAACCACCACTAAAAAAGGCAGGTGAAAAGAGGACTCCGAGGTAGTAACCACCACTTAGAAGAGCTATCTAATCCAGCCTATGGCCCCAGAGCAGACTGGCCACGTTATAAGGTTTTATCAGTTGTAAGGTTTACCAGCAGTAGCAAACGTTATTGGGGGTAACTGTTTGTAATTACTAATTCATTATAAGTTAATTAAGAATACATTCATTAACAAATTAATTAACACAAATGTGTTGTGACTTTAGAATGTAGATGTTCGTGGATATGAATGATCCAGAGCAATCACATCTGTAGTAAGTATCTGTTGCTTGAGGAGCTTTGGCTCAGAGTCATTGAGCTGGAGGTGGAGCTGCAGACACTATGATGTATCCAGGAGGGGGATAGTTACCTGGATGCTTTGTACTAGTAGCAGATTTGCATTTCATGGGGCCCCACACTCACCTTCATTTCTAGGGCTCCGCCCCAACCCCACTCACCCTCACCACCACAGAATGCCAAGACTGAAATTACAACAATACACAAATTGATCACTGCTTTTTAACTTGTAAAAACGTGCCTGTACGAATAATTACTGAATTGAAATCCAAGTTTACCTCTTATGAGAATGATGGTAAAGATGGTCAATATTGCGATTGAGAGTCTTGAGGTGAGCAAACATGGAACTTGATGAGCAATGAGATGAAGAAAATCAGCTGATAACATCATTGCAGCACAGGTCAGCGCAAGGCAGGATGAGCCAGTCCAGTGTAGGAATAAATACTCCAATCAACAAGATGCACATGCTGCTATTTAGTATATTTCATAGTGTCATTCAGTTTCAAAAATAAAAGTTAACTTCCTTACTTTCTCTCACGAAGTCAAAGAATTTATTGCCATAAATTCACACGAGTGTAATATCCAGTGTATCCAAGTCTAATATTAGTGGTTCTGACTGGCAGGAATCTGTTCTTTTGTCCTAGAGACGTTCTGAAGGCCAGTCTTGCAGTCATTATATTGAACCAATCATTATATTGTCCATTTTGAAAAACAGAATTTAAACGAGAATATAGGACAGATTTTTAAGATTTTCATGCTTCATCCTTTGTTAGCATGGCAATTTAGGTAACTTTTTAAAACATTTTTCTTTACAAAATCACCAATTACATAATCATAGTTAAAATCTTGTAAAGAAGCACTTTCAATCATCAACATCACTGTCAAACATTCCAGATTCATTGTACTTCACAAATATTTTAACTCTTCTCAGGACAGAAAAATAATGTTCATCAGTAGCATTTGTGACAGGTATTGTCAAAAATATTTTCAGAAAAGTTACATTTGGAAAGGTTACCTGCAACCATCATGTGCAATCTATACAATTTTTATCAGATTCAAGCTCTGCAAAAATTGGATTTATTGTTTAACTATGAAGCTGTGATTCTGATCATAAATTCGAAACAAATCTCTCTGTATCCTGTCCGCACCCCCCAACCCCTGCCCATTCCCCACACGAACTATCCCTCCTCGTGAACCAGTAAGTGATAGTAGGAGTCATCAACAGTGCTATCAAGCAGCAGTTGCTCAGCAATAAACTACACAATGAAGCCCAGTTTGGGTTTCACCGGGATCACTCGGTTCCTGACCTCATTATAGCCTTGGTTCAAACATGGACTAAAGAGCTGAATTCCAGAGGTGAGATGAGAGTGACAGCCCTTGACATAAAGGCTGCATTCGACTAGTGTGGCATCAAGGAGCCCTAGCAAAACTGGAATCAATGGGTATCTGGGCAAACTCTCTGCTGGTTGCAGTCATACCTGGCACATAGGAAGATGGTTGTGGTTGTTGTGGGGGTGGGGTGGGGGGGGGGATCTCAATCATCTCAGCTCCAGGACATCTCTGCTGAAATCACTAAGGGTATTGTCCGAGGCTCAATCATCTTCAGCTGCTTCATCAATGACCTTTCCTCTGTCTTAAGGTCAGAAGTGGGGATGTTGCTAATGATTTCACCATGTTCAGCACTATTCGCAACTCCTCATACTGAAGCAGTCCATGTTCAAATGCAACAAGATCTAGACAATATCTAGGCTTGGGCTGACAAATGGCAAATA
Organism: Mustelus asterias; assembly: GCF_964213995.1. Taxonomy (NCBI): domain Eukaryota; kingdom Metazoa; phylum Chordata; class Chondrichthyes; order Carcharhiniformes; family Triakidae; genus Mustelus; species Mustelus asterias. The sequence goes on along the minus strand of NC_135828.1, from coordinate 14,846,407 downwards.
ACATTCGTGCCGCACAAATGCCAGGCAATGACCATCACCAATAATAGAAAATCTAACCACCACCCCTTGACATTCAATGGTGTTACCATAACTGAACCCTCACTGTCAACATCCTTGGGCTTACCATTGACCAGAAACTCAATTGGACTCGCCACATAAATGCAGTGGCTACAAGAGCAGGTCAGAGGCTAGGAATACTGTGGCGAGTAGCTCACCTGATGACTACGCAAAGCTGGTCCATCGTCTGCTTGTCACAAGTCAGGAGTGTGATGGAATACTCTCCACTTGCCTGGATGATGCAGGTCCAACAACACTCAAGAAGCTTGATACCATCCAGGACAAAGCAGCCCCCTCGATTGGCACTGCATCCACAAACATTCACTCCCTCCACCACCAACGTTCAGTAACAGAAGCGTGTACTATCTGCAAGATGCACTGCAGAAATTCACCAAAGATCCTTAGACAAACCCACAACCACTTCCATCTAGAAGGACAAGGGCAGCAGATACATGGGAACACCACCATCTGTAAGTTCCCCTCCAAGCCACTCACCATCCTGACTTGGAAATATATCGCTGTTCCTTCGCAGTTGCTGGGTCAAAATTCTGGAATTCCCTCCCTGGTGCCATTGTGGGTCAACCAACAGCACGTGGACTGCAGTGTTTCAAGAAAGCAGTTCATCACCACCTTCTCAAGGGCAGCTGGTGATAGGCAATAAATGTTGGCCAGCCAGTGATGCCCATGTCCCACAAATTAATTAATAAAAAGAGCCTGAACCTCATCACAAAGTTTTCCTCCCTCCATAATGCAACTTGGCCCCCTCACACACTCCCTCCCTGTGAGTCTGCAACCCAATCCCCTCACACACACTCCTCCCCCTCTCACACACTCCTCCCCCCTCACACATTCACTCTTTCCCTCCCCCCACCCCAATCCCCTGTAGTCTTCCCCTTACACACTCCCTTTCTCACAATCTCACTCATCTTGCTCGCCTGGTGCCTTCAAAGCAGCCTGCCTCACCTGCCATGGCCGTTGTGCCTCTCCCTCACCTTGAGGCATTGTAGCATGTCAGTTGCTGGCCTGCATCCACTTCTCTGCTCATTAGTTCCTTGTGGTTTGATTTGGTGCACCACCCCTCACGCACCTTTCCTGTTGCTGCTCCGGGTCCAATACTGCTGATGTCTGGTGCAAACCTGCTCACCTCTCCTGCTTGGCAACTCCGTGGCATGATTGGGCAGTTGCTGATCTGGGTCCGTTAGTGCCTACTTGCCTCACGGGTTCAGCAGCTTCTCCTGGTTTGATTTGGCAGTTCCATCTTGCTGTTGCTGGCCTGGATCCGTTAGTGCTGGTGCCCAGTGCAAACCTGCTCACTTGCTCAGTTCCTCATGTCTTGATTCACAAGCTTCAGCAGTTTCTCCCTCGCTTCTCATCATAGTCTCACGCACGCACATGTTCCTCAAGTTAATCGTTTGTTACCAGTTTTCCCACTCTTTCAGACTCACCAATCAGACTCTGATTTTTCTCTGCATTTGCTGCTGAGCCTATCAGAAATTGCAGGGTAATCAGAATTCGATTGGATGTCCAATGCACTGGCCCGGCATGGGGACTCTGCATTAGTCGGGGCCCTGTGCCTAAGCACAGTGGGCTTCATAGGAAATCCGCCTCTGACCACGAGGCAGTCATAACCCTTAAGAGAGGATCTTATTTGATCAGTGGTCAGGAAAAGGATGGTGAGTCTGGGATTGACTGAGTATGGGGAGCCAGAAAGTAGAAATGGAGGAGTCTTAGTTTTTGCAATTGTTCAACAGGTTTGAGATTCTGTCAACCTATGTAGATGAAAGCAGTGGCTGCAGGTTGGATGTGCAAACTGGAGGAGATAAGAATTGAGTGGTAGTTGGGGTGTATGGTCAGGATAGACACAGCTCTTTGCAGCTGAGAGTTTGAATCCAGATGGTTGTGTTGCATGCCTGGTGCCAAGGTTCAGGGCACCTTCTCTGGGCTGGAGGCACTTGCAATGGGATGGAGAGGATCCAGTGATCATGGTCCATGTAGGTACCAATGACATAGGTAGAACTAGGAAAATATCCTGCTGAGGAAATATGGGCATCTAGGGATTAATTAAAAAGCAAAAGCTTATAAGGTAATAATCTCTGGATTACTACTTGAACCACTGTACGGCCCAAAAGTTGGTGTGGGAAAAATGGTGTTCGATTCATGTGGTACTAGTACTGGGGAAAATGGGAGCTGTACTGTTGGGATGATCTTCACCTGAACCGTGTTGGGACCGAGTGTTCTGATGAATTGTGTAACCGAGGTGGTAGGGAGAACTTTAACCTAAATAGTGGGACAGGAATTAAGTTTAGGAAGATGTGATAATGAAATAGAGAAGACAAGGCAAAAGATGAATTGACAGCACAAATATAAATAAATGACTGCAGGATGACAAAAACTGGGACATGAATATTCAAGGGTACATGACATTTGGGAAGGACAGGACAATAGGTAAATTGGAGGGTAGCTCTGGTAATCAAGGATGGCATTGGTACAATCGAGAGAGATGACCTTGGTTTTAAGATGTAGGAACAGTTTGGGCAGAGATGAGCAATAGTAAATGTCAGAAGTCACTTGCAGGAGTGATTTTTAGGCCCCCTAACAATAACCAATGACACAGTATACAGCATGCAATAATCAGGCTTGTGAGAAAGGGTGATTTTAATTTTTGTATGGATTGGACAAATCCAATTAGCAAAGGTAATCTGATGATGAGTTCATAAGAGTGTTTTTGGGACAGTTTCTTAGAGCAGCACATTTCAGCACCAACCAGAGATACTAGATCTGGTAATGTGCAATAACACAGGATTAATGAATGACTCTATAGTGAAGGCACCTCTAGGTGGCAGTGATCATAATATGATTGAATTTCATATTCAGTTTGAGCAATGGTTCTGAGACTAGTGTTTTAAACTTAAATAAGGGCAGCTAAGGGGGTATTAAGAGACAACTGGCAAAAATGAACTGCAAAATTAGATAAAGAAATAGGTTATTAGAGATGTAGCAGTAGACATTTAAGGAGATATTTCAAAATAGTCAGAAAAAATACATTCCAATGAGAAAGAAGGACTCTAAAGGAATGACACACCATCCATGACTGACTCAAGAAGGTAAAGAATATAATTCTGCAAAGGTGAATGGCAGGTTAGAAGATCAGACAGAATATAAAGAACAACAAAGAATAATAAAACGATTAATACAAGGCGAGAAATTAGAGCATGAGAGAAAGGTAGCTAGAATTATAAAACAGATAGTAAGAATTTCTGTGGATATTTAAAAAGGAAATAAGCAAACTAAGTATTGGTGCTGTAGAGAGTGAGAATGGGGAATTAAGAATGGAAGATAAAGAAATGTCAGATGAAAGATGCTTTGTCTATGCCCACTTTAGAGGATAAAATAACATCCCAGAAATAATTATGAATCACGGAGACATAGAAAATAGGACAAGAAGTAGGACTTTGGGCTTTTCAAGCCTGCTCTGCAGTTCATGGTCATGGCTGGTCCTTTATTTCAATGCCATACTCCAGCACTTTCCCCATACCACTTCGCATCTTTGGAGTCTAGAAATCTATCTGTTTCCTCCTTAAGTATATTGAGTGATTTGTCCTCCAAGGTTTTATGTGGTAGAGAATTCTACAGGTCCACCGCCCTATAAATAAAGAAATGTCTCCTCATCTTAGTCCTAAATGGCCTACCCCATATCCTGAGAGTGTGACAACTTATTCTAGACCCCTCAGACAGAGAAAACAACATTGTTGCGTCCAGTCTGTCCAGCCCTGTCAGAAGTTTATATGTTTCAATTAGATCCCCTCTAATTTTTAAAATTCCAGTGAATGGAGGCCCAGCTGACTCAGTCTCTCCTCATACAATAATCCTACCATCCCAATAATCTGTCTGGTGAACCTTTGCTGTACTCCCTTGATGGCAAGTATACCCTTTCTTTGATAAGGAGACCAAAACTGCATGCAATACTACAGGTGTAGTCTCATCCAGGCCCTGTACAGCTGCAGTAAGACTTATTTGCCCCTGCAATCAAGTCCTCTTGCAATGAAGGCCAACATACTACTTGCATTTCTAGTCACTTTGTGTACCTGCATGCTTGCTTTCAGTGACTAGTGCATTAGGCCACCCAGGTCCCTTTATACATCAACATTTCCCAGTCTATCAACAATTAAATAATACACTGCCATTCTGTTTTTCCATCCGAATGGATGTTATAGTGCATCTGCCATGTATTTTCCCGCTCACTCAACTTGCCTCAACATCTACCACACTATTCACCTTCCCACTAAGTTTCACGTCATCAGCAAACTTTCGACAGGCTAAACCACTATCTATTGGAGATGAGAATATTGTGATTAAATTGACCGGGGTGGAGGCTGAAAGAACATAAGAACATAAGAACATAAGAAATAGGAGCAGGAGTAGGCCATCTAGCCCCTCGAGCCTGCCCCGCCGTTCAATAAGATCATGGCTGATCTGACGTGGATCAGTACCACTTACCCGCCTGATCCCCATAACCCTTAATTCCCTTACAGATCAGGAATCCATCCATCCGCGCTTTAAACATATTCAGCGAGGTAGCCTCCACCACCTCAGTGGGCAGAGAATTCCAGAGATTCACCACCCTCTGGGAGAAGAAGTTCCTCCTCAACTCTGTCTTAAACCGACCCCCCTTTATTTTGAGGCTGTGTCCTCTAGTTTTAACTTCCTTACTAAGTGGAAAGAATCTCTCCGCCTCCACCCTATCCAGCCCCCGCATTATCTTATAAGTCTCCATAAGATCCCCCCTCATCCTTCTAAACTCCAACGAGTACAAACCCAATCTCCTCAGCCTCTCCTCATAATCCAAACCCCTCATCTCCGGTATCAACCTGGTGAACCTTCTCTGCACTCCCTCCAATGCCAATATATCCTTCCTCATATAAGGGGACCAATACTGCACACAGTATTCCAGCTGCGGCCTCACCAATGCCCTGTACAGGTGCATCAAGACATCCCTGCTTTTATATTCTATCCCCTTCGCAATATAGGCCAACATCCCATTTGCCTTCTTGATCACCTGTTGTACCTGCAGACTGGGCTTTTGCGTCTCATGCACAAGGACCCCCAGGTCCCTTTGCACGGTAGCATGTTTTAATTTGTTTCCATTGAGATAGTAATCCCATTTGTTATTATTTCCTCCAAAGTGTATAACCTCGCATTTCTCAACGTTATACTCCATTTGCCATATCCTCGCCCACTCACTCAGCCTGTCCAAATGTCTCTGCAGATCTTCTCCGTCCTCCACACGATTCACTTTTCCACTTATCTTTGTGTCGTCTGCAAACTTCGTTACCCTACACTCCGTCCCCTCCTCCAGATCATCTATATAAATGGTAAACAGTTGCGGCCCGAGTACCGATCCCTGCGGCACGCCACTAGTTACCTTCCTCCAACCGGAGAAACACCCATTTATTCCGACTCTTTGCTTCCTGTCGGATAGCCAGTCCCCAATCCACTTTAACACACTACCCCCAACTCCGTGTGCCCTAATCTTCTTCAGCAGCCTTTTATGGGGCACCTTATCAAACGCCTTTTGGAAATCCAAAAACACCGCATCCACCGGTTCTCCTCCATCAACCGCCCTAGTCACATCTTCATAAAAATCCAACATGTTCGTCAAGCACGACTTTCCCCTCATGAATCCATGCTGCGTCTGATTGATCGAACCATTTCTATCCAGATGCCCTGCTATCTCCTCTTTAATAATGGATTCCAGCATTTTCCCGACTACAGACGTTAAGCTGACCGGCCTATAGTTACCCGCCTTTTGTCTCCTTCCTTTTTTAAACAGCGGCGTAACATTAGCCGTTTTCCAATCAACCGGCACTACCCCAGAAAAGGAGGGGAATTGACCGGGTGGAGGCTGAAAGGATGCTTCCCCTTATGGGAAAGACTAGAAATAAGGGATACTGTTTAAAAATATAGGTCCTCCCATTTAAGACGGAGGTGAGAAGATTTTTTTTCTCTGAGGGTTGTGAATCTTTGGAACCTTGTTCCCCAGAGAATGATGGAGGCAGGGTCAATGAATATTTTTAAGGCAGAAGTAGATAGATTATTGACTAACAAGGGAGTCAAAGGTTATTGGAGTCAGCAGAATGTGGGGTTGAGGCCACAGTCAGATGAACTATGATCTTATTGCATGGGCAGTGCCATTTCTTGCAAATCAAGGAATGATATTACCAGTGCTTTTGAGTCTGGCACAGTGTTGAGTTCTCTAACCCAAAGGGCATAATTAGATTGAAATAGAGAGTGGGAAATGTATATTATACCTTTTCCCTTAAAATGTGTGCAAGCCTTTGCAGTAAAGGTGTATTTTATTTTGTCAAATCTGAGTTATAAGGCTATGAAGTGTATTGTGTATGTCGATAAATATTTGTGAAAATAACTGGCATAAACAAATTTAATTGCATTCAATTGAACGTAATGACCAATAAATCATTTTTTAAAATTCCAATTAAACATAGTGCATTCTTTTTAATGAATATACACGTTTTCATGAGCCTATTGCTATAATGATTTTGCAAGTAAGTCATTTCGTTGAAAAAAAGAATGAACTTGGCAATAACCTCATTGTCAAGCTCTTTAATAGTGTGTGAATATTTGTTCAAATATTTTTGTTGCTTTGTGATATGATATGGTAGCATAGCATATTTTCAGTCAGCGCTGCATGACATGTTTGATCATTCTCATCAAAAGACTTATCTGATTAAAGAAAGCTAAGATACTGAGAGTGTAACAGTGTCATAGTAATTAACACTTGGTTGTAGACAAGGTTGATATCTTGGCTACAATCGTAGATGTTCAACTCGAAGACTTGCATTCAAATCTACGTTGTGACTCGAGATGAATTCACAGCTTAATGTAATATTGCTGTAAACTGCAAATAGAGTCAGAATCAAGTGGTAAATTTTGATTTGTAATTGAAATACAATGGAGTGAAACTCCCTTGAGAAGAGAGTGTAAAACAATTTTAAGAGTTGGTTCCGACTTTTTTACCAAATATATGCTCTCCAGGGGTAATTTCAAACTTTGGATAATGGTGCAAAAGGTCTGACGATGAATTAGCTGCCTGTTGTCTATCACATCTGATTGTCCTTTCCACTGAATTCAGTGAATGGAAGGTATATTGAGCATTGTGCCTGTTTATTGGCCATTTCATATTGCTCATCTTACACCTTTGTCCAACATTAAAGTATCCCCTAAAGGTATAATGTCAGTATGAAGCTAAAGCTGCTTCATATTGAAGCTAAGGTTGTTGCATCGATGGACCATAACATTCCATTTAGTTTTTGGAATGGGTAGGATGGGGAAAAATCAACTAAGCAGAATTTATTTTTAATGTACCATTTAAGTGGATACAAGCTTTATTATAACATGGCTGTGGAGTGATATTATTGGTGTGCAGAAGCATCCATTATCTTCACTTAGGTTGATGACATTGAATCATTTAAGTTGGTAGTGGAAACAGTTACCAACATTTGATTATTGTGCATGGAATAAGAAGTGTGTGGTCAGATTTAGGAAGGTGCAGCTGTGGATCAGAGTTTGCCATGTCATTCTGATGCATGTTAGAGAGGTAAATAATATTGAGTTAATTTCATATGTTTCTTTCAAATTTTCACCTTCTGGTAGCCAACATTGCATGTTTTGTAAGATTATGGCTGAAATAAAATCTTAATCTGTTGGAGTTTTAAGAACATTTACTTTGATGGTTCTGTATTTCAAGTGTTGGCACATACATTTTTAGACCCTAAATACATATAGCTTGTTCTAATTCCTTCCACAATTGTTCTTCATATTTGTAAATATATTGAAATATTGCTCGCCATTGAGATCTTTCTGTAGGAATGTCCATAACTGGAAAAGATGACTACGGTCCATCTGGACAATTTCTGTGACTTTTTCATCTGAAAATATCTTACTGCAGCATTTGTCCATCTATTCTGATTCCATTTTGTGCATGTGCACTGGTATGAAATTTGGTACTAAACAATAAGCTTTGTGCAAAAATTATACCAATAACTACAAAATAATCAATTCATAATTCATAGTCTCTGAGTCCCTCTGTAGAAGTTGGTCTTGTAGAAATACATTGCAACATTTGTAATAGCAGGACTTATCTAATGCCTGTTTTGACAGATATTGACCTCTAACTACTCATTCACCTCAATTCCATGCTATTAACCTAGATCTAATCTGTAATCTAATCTTTTTACTGGGGGTTGGTTTAGCTCAGTTGGCTGGACAGCTGGTTGGTGATGCAGAGCAATGCCAACAGTGTGGGTTCAATTCCCATACCAGCTGAGGTTATTCTTTTTAACCTTGCTCCTCGCCTGAGGTGTGGTGATCCTCAGGTTAAATCATCACCAGTCACTGCCCATGGTCATCTGGGACTATGGCGACTTAAAAGAAAATCTGTGAATTTCTCCACTTTTGTTTAATTTTAAAGAGGGGTCTTTTAAAAGATTGTATTACTTTTTTCATCATTTCACTATCTTGTAATGTATTACTTCACTTTACAAATCTGTCTGAATACATAAAATAAATCTAACACCAAACTGAAAAGCTGTATATTTGAAATATTTCTGGTAGTTATGATATTGCTTCTCTAGGGTATACATTCCCTAGCTGCAATTTAATCATAATTGGGGAGTCTATCCCTGTTTTTGTTGGAGATGTTGAATTGTAACCTACCAATGAGATTGATTTAAGTCAATACTTTTGAAAAATTGTCAACATAACAAACTGACAATTTCTTTTGTGAAGCTGAAATAAAACATTCGGTTGTCAAATTGAATTGCTGAAATGTTCACCTATTACTGACCATAAACTAAACTTATTAAATGGTTGTGACAGAGGCTTCGGCCTTTTCTAGTAAATTTTGTCTATAAAACTGATCCCATAGTTCTCTAGGGAGCTGTGAGAAAGGGTCAGGCTGAGGGTATTAGACTGACAAGGTTGATGAGAAGTGGACCTCACTCAAATGGATCTGAGTGCCACTTGTCGATTAAACAAGCTGAAAGATCATTTTATGAGCGACATGTTACAAGTTTTGTAAGCTGTGCACATTCTACATGGTAGGAACTTTAATAATTGTAACCACAGGTGTGGTGGCAGTTTCTGTTGGCGCGGTTTGATCTTTATCGCATTGTTGATTGCATTTTAATTTTTAAAGTTTTCACAAATAAATGCAAGAAGCATCCCTTTTGTAACAGGAATTGAAAATAATAATTATTTTTTAAATGGTAAAACTTAACACTTTCATTTAAACCTGCAGTCATCTATAATTGAAGTAATTTTCTCTGTTACAATGATATTAAGGTGTTAAATTTTCTTAAGCCTCTTCATAGAATTGTTTTCCTGGAAGTCTCTTGCAAGTGAAGTTCGGCAGTGTACATGAAATAATCAGTTATATGGGATTGGCAAAGTTGTCAGCCAAAATGTTGTTTCTGATTATTTAGCGAATTGTATTTTTATAGGAAATCAATGCTATTGTTGTTGACTATCTAATTCAGGGAGCAAATGTTATAATTTATTGAAATCAAATTTTTAAAAAGGAAACAATGAAGTTACCCATAATTTTTCACTTAACAGCTTGACAGGCAGCACCTGCTTCTTTATGTACAAATTCTAAATATTATAATTTGGACCAAGTATGTATAATGCTTAGTTACAATGCAAAGAGAGGTGATGTTACTTTGTAGCTGACATATGGATATGTTCTTCCTCTCAGTGACCAGATTTGGTTTCTGCAGTGTGCGTGAGAGGAGAAGATAAATTTTGTACCAGTAATATTATAGCTGCTCATAAATAAATGGTTACCCTTTGGTGCTTACAGTTTTCATTAAAGTGTTCTGAGCTTCGTTATTGACACTGTGGGTTGCCTATGCAGGGAAATGCAGTAAAATTTATCAGTGCACTTTCCACACCTAATAAATCATCCAAACAGGGAACCATATGGCAGATAAGACCTTGAAAATGTGGCTTCAGCATGTGAAGAGTCAAGTTGCTGAAAACTTGAATGATTATAGCCTGTGCATATTCCCTTGAATGTCACTCAATTATCTTGCACTGTTTTCTTATTCTTTTGACCATTCTTGACACATTTTGTGTAATTTTTTAACACCAGTGTAGTGTGAACAAAAGAGCGTCCTTTTTATTTTAAGGTGCCTTGTTGGTTGTAGAAGGAGGTAGGGAGTATGTGAAGCTGATGGGAAGGAATGATATATGTGTCGGCTGTGTCCCAGCTCTCCTCTAGCCCATTCTCATTAATCATGGCTATTAGCGTTTTCAGGGTTGCCTTGTCTGCACAGTGCCATCAAAGAGCCAGCTTTTACACTGAGTTCCAACCTAAAGTAGGCCTGATGATGTTTCCCTTACTGGCTCTTTTTTATTATTTTTTTTCAAAAAGCTTATTTTTGTGCATGTTTACTTATTGATCAATTAAAATGTATTTTGCATATATTTATCAATCAATAATATTACAATTGATAACTTCCATTTTATTTTTCATGCTTTTCTGAAATTGATAATGATAATTTATGTATTTTCTGCTTTTCCTTACTGGTTTCTTGCCCTTTACCTCCCAAATCTGCCCCAAAAATAGCAATTTTTAGTTCTGATTACAGTATGTTTGAAGTTATATATTTAATTTTGAGCAATGTGAATGAACAAATGGTCATTGCAATGACCAGTGAAACTAATAAAGGTATACGGTACTATGGCAAGTGTATGAGTCACATGCATTTATTATGTTTTACACGATTTTTGTTGCATCTAGAAGTTGTAAAGTGCAAAATCTAGGCAGTTTTTAAAATAATATTAGAGAATATTTACTCATGTTGAAATTATTGGCTACAGTAATATTGTGTGGGTTTCAATTATTAATATGACTTGCCTACTAATATGCCATGCATAATATTGATTTAGTTAAATTATATTAGAAAGATTTTTGATCTCAGCTGCCTCTAAGGTACAATACATTTTTTGAGCTGGTGCTAGGTATGTGTGTGCATGGAAACCTACACACTGCAAGCCACTCTCTACTACTGTGTTGCTAACAATGAGTCAGAGGATATGTTGCTTAATAGAAAAAAGACTTGCATTTATATAGAACTTTTCACAACCACCGGATGTCTCACAGTGCTTTACAGCTAATGAAGTGCATTTGAAGTGTAGTCACTGTTGTAATGTAAAATAATAACTAAGGGATGTCATACCATGTTTAATAAATTAAAATCTCCACCATAATGTTGCTAAATTCCAGGACTCTGTGTTGTGTTTCAAATCACCCCGTGAAGTTCTGCTAACCTCAGGATTACCATTCCCATTGTGAATACTTTATGAAACAATGGGCTGGATTTAATGCAAATGATGGTAAAACCTCCTCGATTAAGTCGGAGTGCAGAAGAGGCTAATATGGGATTCCCAGTCGCTAAATGAGCCAATTAACACCATTGTCCCTAAACCCACCAATGTTCAGTGGTGGCTCAGAGATTAAATGGGGGTCGCATGGCTTTCTCATGGCTTCAGAAGGCTGTACAGCAAACCCTGTTGGGTTTTGCCAGCTGTCTCCTGGGTGGAGCAGGTGCAGTACATCGTTGTCAGGCGCTCTGCACAATTGAGGGACTTGACATCCGGAAGGAAAGTTCCACTGACAGCCACCCCCTGCACTTCAACACAAGTCCCCCTTTTGCTATTATTCATTTGGCCTGGGATCCCATGATGTTACTGGCCCTCTGGTAGGTGCTTTGCCACCAGTAGCAACTGCTAGTGCTGGTGGCATGAGGAGCTGCTGGCTTCTGACTGGCTGGCAGCTCTCAGCGGGCAGAAGTTTTGTTTCCGTGGACGTCGGTGGTCTGGAGGACTCAACAGTGACCACTTAAGTGCCTGAAGGCCACTTCATTCCACCAGGCTGCCCTAATGGAACTGATAGGGGTTCTGCACCAGTTCTTTGACTGATGAGTGAGACTCCAGTTGATCTGACAAAATCCGAGCCAATGGGTCACTGGTTTAGGTGACTTGGTAAGCCAAATTGTGTTATTATTTTTAGATTTATTACAAATATTCTGTGATTTTTTTAACTTGCTTTTTTGTGACTAAATTCCATGATTCTAGGTTTCTGTCAAAACTATCAATCAGTGGGCTTAAATGTTTTGGTTTGTTGACCTATCTACTTAATTTTATCTTTTAAAGCCCAGGATATGCAGCTAGGGCTAGGAGTGAGTGGCCTTCCGAGTTCTGGGTCTGTCATTCAAGCTCGCCAAATAATATGTTGATTGATCCAATTGTGAGCGGAGGGCAGGTTTGAGGCCTATAGGTGGTGAGCATCTGGCCAAACACTGGAGGATAGGATGTTGGGCCACTGAGGTCGTTGACCACGACCCGAAGTGAGGTCACAGCCAGTAATTTAAAGGACTCCCTAACATTAAGCAGTGTCAGGGGACCCGCAAATACCTGCGCTGAACAGAGTTCTGAAGCATTTTTGAACAGGAGAGATTTGCATGTCCTTAAGGACCTGTGCAGGTTAGGTGGATTGGCCGTGCTAAATTGCCCCTTACTGCCCCAAGATGTTGTAGTTTAGATGGATTAACCATGGTAAATATGAGGGTTATAGGGCAGGGGAGAGGGTCTGGGTAAGATACTCTGTCACAGAGTCAGTGCAGACTTGATGGGTCGATTCTGCACTGTGGGGATTCTGTGATTCTCTGAGCGCAATCTTATCAGCTTGCCATGCCAGTCGATCAGAGTGGCAAGCTGGGAAGATAGCATGTGAGGGGAAAAATCGGAGTTGTTCTGGATGCGATTCGGTTTGATATCTTCCTGGCTGTGTTTTGCTGGCGAGAATGACTTCACACCCAGCAAGGTTGTGAAGCTTATTAGCATAAGATTGTCTTCATTTCAATATAATTAGGGAGTCCAGGACAGCTGCTCCCACCCTCCTGGATGCCTTCCCCCTCACCGGTAAGAATCACTACCACTCTACAATAGGGGGGACCAAGTGCCATGGCCATGCCTGGGAGATCCGAGGCCATTGAAGCCCTCGGGTGGTTGGGGCATGGTCAGGCAGTGCCCACCTGGCATCTTGGCAGTGCCCAATTGGACACCATAAATGCGCCAGGGTCAGTGCCAAGGTGGGTGTGACCTAAGTGGGGGATGGCGCTATGACGGGGAGCTATGCACGGTGATGGGGGCTTATGTGGTGGGGGGCTAAGCAGGGGGGAAACTTTGCAAAGGGGGTTGTCAGCAAGGGGGGCTGTGCAGGTGTGGGTCGCAGAGGTGGTCAAGACGATGTGGGAGAGTTGCGGGCATGTCAGCGGTCTACTGGGGTATTCATCGGGAGGGTCCTGATACCATGATGTCAGTGACCCGTGTTGGTGTTGGGTGGGGGGACGCAGTTAGCAATGCCGTTGGTGACAGTAGGGGCCCGATATCCATTGGGTGGGTGTGAGGAGGTCTCCCGGTTTGCTCTCGGATTGGGGTGCACTGCGCAATGGTGCCCATCGGGGTGGGATGGGAGGGGTTCTCCCGGTTCAGTGGGAGAAGGTCTCCCCATTCACTGGGAGATTAGGGCACTTTGCGCAATGGCGCCCATGCACTCTGCAGCGTGCTTTACTTAGGCTCTGCCCCCCCGCCCCCAAACCAGTACAAAGTTCCCAGCTGTTAGAAAAACTGACAAGAGTATCCAAAGATTGCAGTGCTGAACTCACCCAAAAGGCAAGTTTGGAACACTCCTGTTTTCACACTGTTATGAAACTTAGAATTTTTTGGGGGTAGATTCTGCCCACTGATTCTTAAGCTAATTGCGTATCTGTGTAATATCTGAGGTGTTGAAAGTTTGCCAATGAGCAGAGGTGACATTTCTTTTGAACATTAATGAATTTTCCACATCTTTGCCTGGAGGAGTTGCCTAGTTGTTGAATGTTTACCTCCGGAGATGTCCCAGCCTTTGAAAAGAGAGGAGAGGCCTGGAGATAGGCCAAACCAATCCCTCGATTTAATTATGACTTCCTGCAAGCCCTTCTCCATGTTGTTTCAAATTGATGGGATGAACTAATGCCATCTGTGTGATCACATCTAGGGCTTTCCACCTGAATATCACTGTGTTCCCTTACCTTATCCCCACTCTCATCCTCACTCTCATCCTCAGATGAATTGTTCCTATCTGCTGCACTCCCTTCCTCAGGGGCATCCTTTCTCTGGGAAGCAATATTATGGAGGGCACAGCTGTCCACGACTATAAGGTACACACCTGATGGAGCATACTGCTATGTCTCTCCTGATCTGTCTATGCCTCTGAACCTCATTTTAAATATGTCGGTGGCCTGTTTAACGATTGTGGCTGTCATTGTATCTCCTCTCTGCTATTGTTCTGGGTGCTCTTACTGGTGTCATGAGCCTTTTTTAAATGGCAACGATTGCCACCCAGAAGTCATCCATCCAGATATCAGAGCCACTGAATAGGTCTAGGACCTGTGAATTTTCCATAATGGAGTTGGCTGCTGCCTGGCTACCTGGCATACACTTGCATGATGATGATCATGGATCAACTGGATATTCGATGAGTAGTCGCCTTTCCTGTTAATAAAGGTGTATAGCTGTCCAGCAGGAGTCTTTATTGTAATGTGCATACAGTCAATGACTCCCTCTCTTTAACCTGGGGAAGCCTGCAATCTTCACGAACCCTCTGGCTCTTTCAAGTTAACTCTGGTTATCCAAAATGAAAAAGATGCAATTCCATGCCTTTTGAAACACAGCACCATTGAAGAACTTGATACAGTGGTGTTCAGCAGGCCACGTTATGCACTGAGGTCTCTACGTACTGCCTGAAAGAACCCTATCATGAAGAAATTAACATTCAGAACTACAGACAGTTGGAGGAGATCACCCAGTGAGTATGTCACAGAGTGATGTGATTGTGGCCCTCAATAGCCTTCTCCATTGAGTCCCTGACATTTGCAGATAGCTTAATCTGTGCCTGTAGACTTTAGACTGCATAAGAGCTTGTGTATCTCAGTTGAGGATGTGAGGCCTTGTGACATTTTGAGTCTGGCATGGCTTTGACCTCTTCATGCATCCTGGACCTCCTGCTCTGTCCTCCTTCCACTCAATCTCCTCCTACTCCTCCACATCCTCCTCTCCTACTTAGTGGAGGCTGTGTCTCCCACTGAGACCACAATGCCCATCTCTCTCAGATACTTTATAGCCCTGGATGAATACCAGGAACAAAACACAATCACTGAGCAGAGCACTCAACAGCTGAGAAAAGGCTTCTAACTTGCATGCTCATTCAAAAAAGTACTCTCAGTAGTTACAGATCTACTAACTGCTCAGCTGAGACGCAGTGCTCAGCTGTCATTGTTAAACCTCCCTTAAACTTCCATTTTAAAAAGAAGGGAACCACACTTGGTGTGAATCTAACTCTAAGGCAAATTACAGCATTCATACTATGTTGTGGCAGTCAATTGGGTCATTAACTTTCTTATATCCATTCTTAATTGACATTTACATAACACAGACAGGGTTCCGACTTTTAAGCTCACCTACATGCCATATTATGCAAAACTGCTGTGATGATGTTGGAAATGCTGCCTGATGTCATCACATCCAAGAATATATCTCCAGATGCAGGGAATGCTGCCAAGTTGGGAGTGTATTAGAAATATAGAAAATACAACCAGAAGTCGGTCATCTTTCGAGCCTGCTCTGACACTCAACGTGATTATGTCTAATCCTCCATCTCAACGCCATACTCCCACGGTCTTTCCATATTCCTTGATGCCTTTAGAGTCTAGAAATCCATCCACATCTCCGGATGTGGCGGATACTCCTGATTTGGGAGTGTAGTATTATGCCCTATGTTCATTTGCAGGCTTTCAAGGAGTCTTTTAATATCAACCTGGATTCTATGGGCACTAGGACATAATAGGTAGGTTTTGAATGTATTTTAAATATATTAAGAAACTGCATAATGTACACAAATAAATCTGGGATGTAGTTTTGCATATTTTTAAGGTAATTTCAGACATTTAAATTGGGTTGCTCATAAGAAATTCGGCATGTCCACTACAACTCTCACCATTTTTTACAGATGCATCATAGAATGCATCCTTCCTGGATGTACCATAGTTTGGTATGGCTCTTGCTCTGACCAAGACTGCAAGAAACAACAAAGGGTTGTGAACGTAGTCCAGTAGATCATGCAAATCAACCTCCCATCCATTGACTCCGTCTACACTTCCCGCTGCTTGGAAAAGCAGTCAGCATATTCAAGGACTCCACGCACCCCAGACATGCTCCCTTCCACCTTCTTCCATCGGGAATATGATACAAAAGTCTGAGATGACATACCAACCGACTTGAGAACAGCTTCTTCCCTGCTGCCATCAGACTTTTGAATGGACTTACCTTACATTCATAGAAAGATCAACTTAATATAACACTATATTCTGCACCCTCTCCTTTCCTTCTTCCTATGTACTCTATGAATGGTATGCTTTGTCTGTATAGCACGCAAGAAACAATACTTTTCACTGTACACTAATGTGACAATAAATCAAATCAAAGCAAAAAAGTGGTGATTGACACTGTTTAAAGATGATCATTTTTTGTGCTAAACTCCTTTTTAGTTGTACTAGTCAAACTTGGCCAAGTTAACAGTCTTAAATTTTTTTAAACTACGTTTTGAAATGCTGCTTAATGGTTCGAGACAGATTATGCATAATGAACTGAAAAATGATGGGCAGATTTCAACTTGATTTTAAATTACCGTTTCTTACAATCCCTCCCTACTCTCCCTTTGCTAGCTACTTTATGAAGAAAGGTGGTGTATTCGAAATAGGTGGTCGGTTAGTTTAGTGGCAAAGAAAAATGATAAGTAAAAATACTAATCAGGCAAAGTGTTGTTTTGTTGGTAAGGTAGCAGCCAAGAAGGCAACTGATTTTGACAATGCAATTTTCATTGTTACACGGTATAAAACTATCACTGGCAGCTGAATTAATTTGTGTTGGATTATGTTGTTTGTCTCAGCCCCATCTAACAATGCAATCTATCAGGAGTTGTTTTCAAATATCAGTTTTCAACTGTGCCCTTGAGAGGAGAAATTGATCAGTATTATACCTAACAAAATTATTTCAATAACTTCATAGGAATAACAATTACTGAATCATACAAATGTCAGTAATTCTATAACTCAAAATGAATACAATGAATTAAGCTAGGTTTCTGATTTTCTTATGTGTGTGACAGTAGATTTATTGCTAAGTAAAGGGGCTTGGATGACAACTGTGCTGTTGTACTCTTGTTTTCCAGTTATAAATGAGCTGGTCAATTAGTTGTCTCATTGCTTGTATTTGTTTAATTTATTTTGATTGTGCTTATCTTAAATTTAAAGAAAAAAACTATAACAGATAGACACCTTGCAATTGTTTACTGGATGCTTCAGATTACATAGCAAACAAAAGCCATTAAGTACCTATTATTTTTACGGAGAGGGTACATTTTTCATTTCTTTTCTCTGATGAATTTTCAATTCTGCATCCTGGCATTGTAGGTAATTAATTGCTTTCAGTTCAGAGGAGTAATAATGCAATAAATTACACTGGTATTTCTTGTCAGGAGAGGATCATATTGCTGCTTCCGTGGTAAAGTAGGGCTAATGATGATCTACTGAGAGTCATGAGGGTAAAAAAAATACCAGGAATTAACCATTAATTCTACAATGCTTTTCACTGAAGGTGGCATAGGAAGTGTACAATGATGTATATATTGCTTACTTGAAATGAAAGTGAAAAATGTAAGTTGAAAAATGAAAATGTGTAATTTCCTTACTTGCAAGGCAACCTTTTGCCTGGTAATAGATATTGGTGGAAGCGCTTTTTACGTGTGGTAATGAGCTTTTGCTTTTTAACTTAATGTACTAGAACATTATGCAAAAGAGATCTTTTCATGTTATTTCATCGTCTGTCCTTCCTGCTAAGTATTCCTTTTACTTGCTAACTAGTGGACTGTTACAACTTTAATTTTTCAAGCTATTTTTGCCTTACTATAATTAAGTGAACATTAGGTCCATTTTCCATTCAAGCCAAAAGCTTGGATATTAAAATAAGTGAGAACTGAATTTTGAATGGCATTTATATCTGTTCATGGCCTCTAAATGTTTGATTTGCATAACTAGTTAAAATGATATCAGACGAGCATATTGATTTAATTCCATCTCTGAAAACTGTTAATTAATAATGATAATAAATGTGTCAGATCTTTATTATCTGCTTTGAATTGGTGATGATGGCTATATTAGGGCCTTTCAGTAATAGACTGCAGCTGGCTTATCATTGCCTGAGCTTTTGAATAACTGCAAATGAAATGTGGCTCCTGTGATGTGGGAAAACACCATGGAGGAGTGGTCAGAGAACTGAGGACAGTCATCCCAACTATTGAAAGCTAGTGATTAACCAATTTAAAAAATATATTTTGCAGAAATCTGCTTGAGCAGCGCAGCGGGCTGGGAGAATTCCCCCCCCCCCCTTATTTTAATAGACCATTGAGCAAAGATACTACCTTAATATGTGCTTTAAATTTTCTACAGGAAATTGAATAACTGAATTTCTTTTAAAAAGTGTCAGTAAGTTATCTTTACAAGTACTTAATGATTATGATTTTAGCACTGTTCAAAATTAAATCTTGAAAACATACACTAGAATTTCATTGAAATTTTCATTTAGTTCAATAGCATCAGCAAAGTGTTAGATGTAAAGGTTCTGTAAAATGGAATAAAATGTGCACAATAATTTCCAGTCTAATGCTGGTTATATAAATTGCCTTAAGTGAGCAGGTTAGTTCTTGTTTTAAAAAACATTTAAATGTGATTACCAATATTATGTTGATTCTGCCAAAAAAGACTTTCAACATATATTGAAAAAATATGTATTTCTTTTGTATGTGTCTAATAAATGAACGTAATGCAAATTACTTTGATATGGCCATTGCATTGCCTACATAGTTGTGACAGAAATGGTGGGTCATATATTTCACCACCACTTTCTATTGACTAAGCTGGCAATGGGATTACTGCACCTAGGAGGAGACAAATAAGGCAGGGCAGGATTGAGCAAAAGAAGGGAGCGAAAGGAAGCAGCGGGGAAGGGTGAGGAAGAGAGGAGTGTTGGTGAGAAGGGGAAACAGAGAGAAAGAGGATAAGGTGGGGAGAGTGATTGGGGAAAAAGGAGGAACAAGATGAGGATTCTGGGAGAGGTAGATGAAGGATGCAGTAGAGAACAGGAATGAAGAGGAATCAGGATGGATGAGAGTGGTGTGATAGTGTGGCTCCTTTGAGGGGGCATTTCCTAATAGCCACATGGTTGGGCTGGACCCTATGGAGTGTCAGGGCAGGAAACTGAGCCAATTGAGTGTGAGGGCATGTATTTTGGATTGCAGGAGAATCTGCAGTCAGAGCCAGGAAGTTATGCAGTTGTATAGTTGTTCTGTCTGACCTTGGTGTAAATATAGTCATTTGTTCATTTACAATAAAGCCTTTTGTTCTTTAGCCTCATCAAGTCATGCTCAATTTATTACACTACTAATGAGAAAAAACTTTCCAGGTTCTTGGGGATTGCACTGCACGGTTTGAGTGGGAAGAGACTGAAGTGTTGAAAATAAGAAGCAGCAAGGTACAGGTGCATGTCAAAATGCCTTCAATCAGGCATTCTACTTCAGGGTACTTCTGACCCTGAAGAAGAAAACTGGGGACAGTATGTTCATCCGACAGTAAGACTACTCCAGTAGCAAGCAGTAAAAGAACTAACTTCACAAAGTAAATGTTTAATAAAGAAACTTCATTGAACCATCAGTTGGGCCACACCCTGGGCCACAAATGCTCCCCACAATCCCCATCTGCTCTCTATTTATACTGGGCCAGCTGATCAGCTGACAAAGAACAAAGAAAATTATAGCACAAGAACAGGCCCTTCAGCCCTTTAAGCCTGCACCAACCATGCTGCCAGTCTGAACTAAAGCCCCCTACCCTTTCGGGGACCATATATCCCTTTATTCCCATCCTATTAATGTATTTGTCCAGCCGCCCCTTAAAAGTCACTATCGTATCTGCTTCCGCGACCTCCCCCGGCAGCAAGTTCCAGGCACCCACCACCTTCTGTGTGAAAAACGTGCCTTGTACATCTCCTTTAAACCTTGCCCCTAGCTCCTTAAATCTATGTCCCCTCATAATTGACTCTTCCACCCTTCTGACTGTCCACTCTGTCCATGCCCCTCATAATCTTGTAGACTTCTATCAGGTTGTCCCTCAACCTCCGTCGTTCCAGATCGCATCATTTTGCCATTGGTTATATTGTCTACTGGGTCAGCTGGTCAGCTGACCCTCACAGCAAGCTGCCATTGATTACATTATAACACAGTATATTGAAAGGTTGTGCTACTTTGTGGCACGAGATAACAGCTGAAGAAAAGTGAAAGGTTATTCTGCTTACAGTATGTGGCCCACAGACTTGCAGCTTAATCAGAAGTTTAACATCACTTAATGCTGCAGACACCAAATCTTTTGACCAGTTGAGCTGGTCAAAAATAATTTCAATCCTCGATCATTATGTTGAATTACAAATTTCACTCAGCAGTCTGGGAGCCAGGGGAGACAGTCTCAGACTTCATGGCCAGTTTGAGGGGATTAGAGGAGCATTGCGAATTTGGCCCAGTTTTAGAAATATTAAGGGACCATTTGGTTTGTGGCATCAACAGTCTAATTATACAAAATAACTTATTGGCTGAGGCCAAAATCCTTCTAGAAAAAGCAGTGGAGCTGGCGCAAGTGACTGAATGTGCAGGTCAGGGTGTAAGCAAGTTGTCAGGCGTGCCAAATGGGATAAACTGCTCGTGGTGGAAATCGGCTGTTTTGAAGAGCAAACCAAGTGCTGTTGATGTAGTGACCAATAAAAGGTATTGAGCCTCAAGGGCAGAAGCTTGTTTTTAGTGCAGGGGAGAACACTCCCAAGAAGCGTGCCAATGGAGGAATTGTGTGTGCTTCAGGTGCATCAAAAAAGGTCATTTACAAGTGTGGTGCAGAGTGAAGCTGTCAGGACAGAATGAAAAAAATTAAACCACAATGGCTAGTTTAACTCCTTTGAAGCAACTGGATGAGGAGCCCGACAAGGGACCCAAATCGTTTACCCTTAACCAGGTCCAACTGAGTAAAGTGCCCTCTATAGAGATAGCCTTGATGGTAAATGACAGAAAATGGAAGTCGACACGGGTTGCAGATAAAGCCATAAGGGAATAGGCATTTTGTTACTTTCAACAAGGCCTCCAGCCATTGAGATTGAATGAGTAAGGAGCTATATGTTCTACATATACCGGAGAAATATTGCAGACTTTAGGAGCAGTCACAGTGTCCTATGCAGTTACCTGTCTTGGTAATTAAGGAACACTAGCCCTGTTTAATGGGATGTGAATGGCTCAATTAGATTAAAGTAAATTGGTTAGAAGTTATTAAATCTGAGAGATGGAGGTTTTCAGGAACTGCTATTTAAGTATTCCAAGGTCTTCTGAAATAAACTAAGACCTATAAGGGGAGCTAAAGCTAAAATACATCTGAATTCAGAGGCAACACCTAAATATTTCAGGGCTTGCCCAGTGCCATATGCGCTTCATCATAAAGTTAAAGTTAAGCTCCAAAGATTGGAAGATTTAGGTATCATAAAGCCTATTCAGAATGGGCAGCACCCATTGTCCATATCTTAAAACAGGATTGAACTGTAAGAATTTGTGGGGACTGTAAATTGAGTCAATAGAGGAGCTCAAATAAACAAATACCCCATTCCTAAAACTGAAGACCTCTACGCAAAACTAGTTGGAGGATTAAAATGCACCAAGTTAGATCTCAAGCATGCTTACCAGCAATTGGAATTGGACGAAGATGCTCAGAGGATAGTAACCATCAACACAAGAGTTTATACCAGTATATATGCCTACCTTTTGGAGTCTTGTCAGTCTGTGCCATTTTCCAATGTACAGTGGAAAGTCTTATTATAAGGCATCTGGAATGTAGTGGTTTATCTCTACAATGTTTTAATTAAAGGACAGTAAGAAGTCTCACGACACAAGGCTAAAGTCCAACAGGTTTATTTGGTAGCACAAGCTTTTCAGAGTGTCGCTCCTTCTTCAGGTGAGTGAGGAGTTGTGTTCACAAACAGGGCATATACAGACACAAACTCAATTTACAAGATAATGGTTGGAATGTGAGTCTTTACAGGTAATCACGTCTTAAAGGTACAGGCACTGCATATGATAGAGACTCTGCCGGTTTCAGCGAAACGCATAAGGATGTGGAAGTAAGAGACCCAGTATTGTCGAAGGTGAAGAAAATGGTCATGCCAGGGTGGCGATATGAGAAATCAGGGCTGCTTAAGCCCGACCAACAAAGGAGGGTGCAGATAACCTGTGAAGACAGGTTGCTGTTGTGAGGGGGGCTAGGGTTATAATCCTGCTCTCAGGAAGTTGACTCCTGTTGCAAGAAGTGCGTGACTCATATTGGGGTCAAACCAGAATGAAAGCACTAGCCAGAGGTTGTATGGGGTGGCTGGGCCTGGATAGACAAATAGGATTTTAGTCAATGTCCCAGTTGTCAAGCTCAACAGGCTTTGTTGCCGCTGGATAATATGCAACCTTAGGAGTGGCCTGGCAGACCCTGAGCAAGAATACATACCAAATTTGCAGGACCATTTACGGGCCATTTCTTTCCAATATTAGTAGGTCCATACTTAAAGTGGCCGGATGTCCAGTTAATAAAGTCTACGATGCAGCTGCCACCATTGACTAATTGAGAAAATGTTTGCTATTCATGGTATCCTTGGAGCGACCTTGTGTGGAAGTGCAATATAAGAACATTAGAACATAAGAAATAGGAGCAGGAGTAGGCCATCTAGCCCCTCGAGCCTGCCCCGCCATTCAATAAGATCATGGCTGATCTGATAGTGGTTTAGTTCCACTTACCTGCCCGCTCCCCATAACCCTTAATTCCCTTATTGATCAGAAATCTATCTACCTGTGACTTAAACATATTTAACGAGGTAGCCTCCACTGCTTCAATGGGCAGAGAATTCCAGAGATTCACTACCCTCTGAGAGAAGAAGTTCCTC
The DNA here is from genome assembly GCF_964213995.1 of Mustelus asterias. Lineage (NCBI taxonomy): Eukaryota > Metazoa > Chordata > Chondrichthyes > Carcharhiniformes > Triakidae > Mustelus > Mustelus asterias. The sequence goes on along the minus strand of NC_135828.1, from coordinate 14,823,166 downwards.
CTCAACTCTGTCCTAAACTGACTCCCCCCTATTTTGAGGCTGTGTCCTCCAGTTCTTGTTTTCTTTCTAAGTGGAAAGAATCTCTCTGCCTCTACCCTGTCTAGCCCCTTCATTATCTTATATGTCTCCATAAGATCTCCCCTCAGCCTTCTAAACTCCAACGAGTACAGGCCCAATCTACTCAATCTCTCCTCATAAGCTAACCCCCTCATCTCCGGTATCAACCTGGTGAACCTTCTCTGTACTCCCTCCAAGGCCAATACATCCTTCCGCAAATAAGGGGACCAAAATTGCACACAGTACTCCAGTTGCGGCCTCACCAGTACCTTGTACAATTGCAGCAAAACCTCCCTGCTTTTATACTCCATCCCCTTCGCGATAAAGGCCAACATTCCATTTGCCTTCTTGATCACCTGCTGCACCTGCAAACTGAGTTTTTGCGATTCATGCACAAGGACCCCCAGGTCCCTCTGCACAGTAGCATGTTGTAATTTTTCACCATTTAAATAATAGTCCATTTTACTATTATTCCTTCCAAAGTGGATAACCTCACACTTGTCAACGTTATACTCCATCTGCCAGATCCTCGCCCACTCACTTAGCCTATCCAAATCTCTCTGCAGACTTTCCGCATCCTCCACGCAATTCGCTTTCCCACTCATCTTTGTATCATCCGCAAACTTTGTTACCCTACACTCGGTCCCCTCCTCCAGATCGTCTATGTATATGGTAAACAGTTGAGGCCCCAGCACCGATCCCTGCGGCACGCCACTAGTCACCAACTGCCAACCAGAAAAGCACCCATTTATTCCAACTCTCTGCTTCCTGTTAGATAGCCAATCCTCAATCCACGCTTACACTTTACCCCCAACTCCGTGTACCCTAATCTTCTGCAGCAACCTTTTGTGAGGCACCTTATCGAACGCCTTCTGGAAATCCAAAAACACCACATCCACTGGTTCCCCTCTGTCAACTGCACTCGTTACATCTTCATAAAAATCCAGTAAATTCGTCAAACACGACTTTCCTTTCATGAATCCATGCTGCGTCTGCTTGATCGAACCATTTTTTTCCAGGTGTCCTGCTATTTCTTCTTTAATGATGGATTCCAGCAATTTCCCAACTACGGATGTTAAGCTAACTGGCCTGTAGTTACCCGCCTTTTTTCTACCTCCTTTTTTAAACAGTGGCGTCACATTAGCTGTTTTCCAATCAGCCGGCACTTCCCCAGAGTCCTGCAAATTTTGATAAATTACAACCAATGCATCCGCTATTACTTCTGCCATTTCTTTCAGTACCCTGGGATGAATTCCATCCGGGCCCGGGGACTTGTCTACCTTTAGTCCCATTAGCCTACCAAGCACTACCCCTTTAGTAATAGTAATCATTTTTAGGACCTCACTCCCTACAGTCCCACGACCATCAATTTTCGGTAAGCTATTTGTGTCCTCTACCATGAAGACCGACACAAAAAACTTATTTAAGGCCTCGGCCATTTCCTCGTTTCCCATTATTAAATCCCCCTTCTCGTCTTCTAAGGGTCCAACATTTACTTTAGCTACTCTTTTCCTTTTTATATATTTTGTACAAACTTTTACTATCAGTTTTTATATTTTGTGCTAGTTTAGTTTCATAATCTATCTTTCCTTTCTTTATCACATTCTTAGTAGTTCTTTGTTGTTTTTTAAAGCTTTCTCAATCTTCTAATTCCCCACTAGTTTTGGCCACTCTGTACGCATCAGTTTTTAATTTAATATTCTCCTTTATTTCCTTAGTTATCCACGGCTGGTTATCCCTTTTCTTACATTCCTTTTTTATCACAGGAATATATTTTTGCTGAGTACTGAGAAAAATCTCCTTAAAAATCCGCCACTGTTGCTCAGCTGTCCTACCAACTAGTCTGCGCTCCCAGTCTACAGTAGCCAATTCTGCCCTCATCCTATTGTACTCCCCTCTGTTCAAGCAGAGGACACTGGTTTGGGACCCGACTTTCTCTCCCTCCATTTGTATTAGAAATTCAACCATATTGTGATCACTCATTCCAAGAGGATCCCTGACAAGAAGATCATTAATTTTACCTGTCTCATTACACAGGACCAGATCCAAGATAGCTTGCTCCCTCGTAGGTTCTGTAATATACTGTTCGAGGAAACTATCCCAACAGCATCCTAAGAACTCTTCCTCAAGTCCACCGCGTCCGACTTGAGTCAACCAATCAATATGCAGGTTAAAATCCCCCATGATTATTGCTGTTCCGTTTGTGCGCGCATCCATTATTTGCTTGTTTATAGCCCGACCCACCTCAAAGTTATTATTTGGGGGCCTATAGACCACGCCCACCAGTGACTTTCTTCCCTTACTATTCCTTATCTCCACCCACAACGATTCCACATTATGCTCCTTGGAGCCTATATCGTCTGTCACTGCCGCCCTGATGTTATCTTTAATTAACAGAGCTACCCCACCTCCTTTTCCTTCCTGTCTATCCTTCCGAAATGTCTGATACCCCTGGATATTCAGTTCCCAGTCCTGGTCACCCTGCAACCACTTTTCTGTAATGGCCACTAGATCATACTCGTTTGTACTGGTTTGTATATCTTTGTCTGTTGAAGCAGTTTAAGTCAAAAAGACACGTGTATCTCAAAGTTACAGGCTAAGGAGACCATTGACAGATTTGGAAACAAATTGTCTTCCTTCTCCACCAAGGAATCAGCAATAGGAGTGGGGTTTTTCAAAGAATATGGCAAAGATAGAAAAATGATTATGTACAAGATTTTGAACTGTACCTCTTTCCATCTCCAGAGCATTGCCCAACATGCCTGCCTCAGGAAACCTTAACCATGGTTTTGTTAATCTCTAGACTTGGTTACTCTAATATTTGCCTGAATGGTTTCCCATCTTCCAGAAACTTGAACTCATCTGAAGCTGTGCTGCTTGTATTCTAACTTGCACCAAGTCCTATTCACCCATCACTCTTGTATTTAGTGACTTGCACTGGCTCCCTCCCATCACCATAATCCCCCTCTAACCTTGCTACCCTCCGAGAACTCTGTATTCTTCAAATTCAGGCTTTTGTGCATTCTCAATTTTAATCACTCCACCATTGGCAGTTGTACTTCCAGGTGCTTGGACCCCAAGGCTCTGGAATTTCCTCCCGAGGGTTCTCTGCTTCTGTGCCTCTCTCTCTCCTTTACAGAGTTTTTTAACATCTCCATAATTGACCAAATGTTTGATCACCTGTTCTAATATCAAATTTGGTGTCAAATTTTGTTTGATAACATGTATGAAGCATCTTGGAATATTTTACTGTGTATAAAGCATTATATAAATACACATTGTTGTTGAGCTAGTATAAGTCTTGTCTACTCTGTCATAATGCTGTCTGATTGTAAGTATTTATTATGATACTGTTGGAAGAAATCTAAATGTCAAAACAAGATTACAATTTATAGGCAGCACCACTTGTATGCAAGATAGATATCTACAAATGTGTTTATAGTTTTTAGAGTGCAAATTTATCCTATTCTATGGTAATACGTTTAATTTCATTTAAGTTTCTCAGATCTGACTTCGATGCAACCATTAAGTGGTTTGTGTTGTCTCAGATATGTTTATGCAAATACAGAATCCACAAATTCCTCATTAGATTCAAAGCATTACATGATGAATTCACTACATTTTAAATGCCAGTAATAATAGCTGGTTTGCTTAGTATAGTATAAAGCTAGTACAGACCTTTGGGGTTCAAAACATTTAATAAATAGGTAGGAGTTGTTGCAACAAAACAGAAAATGATGGAAAAATCCCAGCAGGTCTGACAGCATCTGTGGAGAGAGAATAGAACCCGCGTTTTGAGTCTGGGTGGCCCTTCATCAGAGCTGAAGACAATAGAATATATATTGTTAGAGTGAGGGGGTGGATGGAGGAGATGAGATTGAGAAATAGGTCATAAACAAAAAGACAAAGGGAATGTAAATGGTGGTGATCATGGCTAAAAAGAGTTAAGGATGTGTAAATGGCAAATCAAAGGTAAGCAGACTGTCAAAGAACAGCCTGAGACATGTAACAGATGTCCCTAGTGTATTGGACAGGGGTGGTGGGGCGCAGAAAGGAGACAGTGTTTGTGTGGGGGGGGGGGGGTGCGGATGGAAAGCGATCTTTAAAAAAAAAGCTGAAAAAATAAATGATGGAAGAAATGAAAATGAAAAATAAACAAGATAAAATAAATGAAAGTGGGGTGAAGGTGGAGGAAAGAGTTCGGACAAGCTGTTGAACTTGATGTTGAGTCCAGAAGGCTGTAAAGTGCTTAATCGGAAGATGAGCTGCTGTTCCTCCAGTTTATGGTGGACTTTACAAGAGGCCAAGGATGGACATATGGACATGAGAAAAGGATAGTGTGTTGAAATGGCAAGCGACAGGAAGGTCTGGGTTCTGCTTGCAGATGAAACAAAAGTGTTCTGCTAAGCAGTCAGCCAGTCTGCAAGCAGGACCCAGACCACTTCTGGACTTAACATCGAGTTCAACAACTTGAGAATATGAACTCTCCCCTCCACCTTCACCCCATTTCAATATATTTTATTTTATTTCATTTTATCTTATATTTTCATTTATTTTTTGTTTATTTTTATTTGCATTTCTTCCATCGTTTCATTTTTCCACTCTTTTTAAAACATTTTGTTTTCCGTTTTTTTCCCCCCACCACTGTCTCGCCCCTACTCCACTCCACTAGGGGACATCCATTATCTGTCTCAGGTTGTCCTTTGACACTCTGCTTACCTTTGTTCTGCTATTTCTGAACTCTTAATAGCCATGATCAGTACCCTTCTTCGTTACGACCACCACCATTTCCATTCCCTTTGTGTTTTTCTCCAAGACATCTTTGTCAATCCACCCCCCCTCCCCCTTCTCTCTAACAGTATAAATATCATCCTGTATCCAGTTGTTTTCAGCTCTAACGAAGGGTCATCCAGACTCAATACGTTAGCTCTGTTCTCTTTCCACAGATGCTGTTAGATCTGCTGAGATTTTCCAGCATTTTCTGTTTTTGTTTCAGATTCTAGCATCTGCAGTAATTTGCTTTCATCTGAGTTGTTACAAGCAGTTTATAAAGCTCTTAATTAACAAGCCAGCTGATATGCCATTTACCCATATCTTGGAGATTTAAGATTCTGAACTTTTCATAATGACAAACTATTTCACAATTTCCAGCAGAAACTCCTATATAATCAGTGAGATTGATTGAATCTCTGTTAACCCAATGACTCATCCGGTGAGTAACTGAATTGTGCAGAGTAGGCACCTCCTCGGTTTGAACCCTGAAAGTATTAGATCATATCACCCAAGGTGGAAGCAGGGAACTACAATTAGTCTTTGCATCCTTGGTTTGCAGAAAGAAAATGGACTTGTCTGGGCATGACTTTCCTATTGATAATAACTGGTACATGTTACTGACTAGTACCTAGTACTAATGGATCCTGACCTGATAATGGACTCGAAGTCTTCAGGGAGGCAAGAAAGTTGGCAAGAGGGAAAGAAAAATAAGACCAGGAATAAACCCTCTGAATTTAATAATGCTTGACATGTTGCTTGCCATTCTAATTTCAGGAGTGGTAATGATGGTGTTTCTGTTTCAAGTATTTCACCAGTTGTCACAGAATAAATGCATATAATCATATATAACACTCCTTACAAAGACATTTTGTCCAGATGCATCCTGCCTATATAAAGCAGGACAACCAGTTGCTACCCCATCAGCCTACTCTTAATCATCAGAAAAGTAACGAAAGGGGTCATTGTCAGTGCTATGCCTCAGCAACCTGCTTGCCGCTACTCAGTTTCAGTTCTCTCAGGATCAATCAGCCTCGGGGTTCATTACAACCTTAGTCCAAACATGGACAAAGAGCTGAACTTGAGGGCTGAGGTGAAGGTGGCTGATATTAGGGCACTATTTGACCGAGTGTGGCATCAAGGTGTCTTAGTAAAAGTGGGAATCTGGTGAAAATTCTTCAGTGGCTTGTGAGTACAAAGGAAGATGTTTGTGGTTTTTGGAAACTAGCCAGGTCAGTCACAGGACATTGAGACAGTATTCCAGCCTTGGCCCAACAATCATTAGCTGCTTCATGAATTAATTTCTTCTTCATAAGAAAAGGTGAATCAACTGTGGCTAACAAAAGGAGTGAAAGATTACATTATATTGAAGGAAGTGGCTGAGAAGGCTACCAGAAAAAGTGGTAAGCCCAAGGATTGGGAGCAATTCAGAATCCAGCAAAGGATGACCAACAAACTGATAAAGAAAGGGAAAAGAGAATATGTATGCAAGCAAACGACTAACATATGGGTGGACTGTAAAAATCTTCTTTAAATATGTGAAAAGGAAAAGAGTAGTAAGGGCAAATGTGGGTCCATTACAGGTGGAGACAGGAGAATTTATAATGAAAAATAGGGAAATGGCAGAGAAACCAAACAATTACTTTGTGTCTATCTTCGCAGATGTAGGAAGAGAAAGTCTCCTAGAAATACTCGGAAACCAAGGGACTGGAGAAAATGAGGAACTGAAAGAAATTAGTATTAATAAACAGATGGTACTTGAAAAATTAATTTGATTAAAGTTTAATAAATGCCATGTACAGATGAGCTGCATCTCAGTGTTGAAAGAGGTGAGTATTGTTATGAACAATGTATATCTTAAGCTGAATTTACATATATAATATATGTATATATAATACTTATATATACTATATAATCTATGTGTGTGTGTATGTGTATATACATATACATATATATATATATATACATATATATACACACACACATACGTGTGTGTGTATATATAGTGTTGAGAAAGATACAAATCATTTCAATTTCATTCATTTTGTCTATGAGCCTTGGTGCCTGGGAGTCTGGAATCTGGAGAGGCAGAGAATAGCTGAAGTAAATGTTGGCCCTTTAGAGGACAATATTGGTGAGGTACTAATGGGGAACACAGAGATGGCAGAGGCACTACACCAATATTTTACCTCAGTCTTCATGGTAGAGAATAATAAAGATTTTTCAAAAATTGTAGTTAATGCAGAGGAATTTGGTGCAATAACCATCGCTCGGGAGAAGATATTGAATAAATTAATGGGATTAAAGCCAGATAAATCTCCAGGACCTGATGGCCTGCACCCGAGTGTATTAAAGGAAGTGGCAGCAAAGATAGTGGATGCATTGGTTGTGATATTTCAAAATTACTTGGCTTTTCATAAGGTCCCGGTGGATTGGAAACACATGAATGTGACGCCCCTATTCAAAAAGGGAGAGAGACAAAAGGTAGGAAACTATAGGCCGGTTCGCTTGACCTCTGTGGTGGGGATGTTGCTGGAATCAATCATTAAGGAGGAGCTGAATGAGCATTTGGAAAGACAGAGCTCAATCCACCATTGTTAGCATGGTTTTATGATGGGTACGTCACGCTTGACAAACTTGCTTTTCTTTGAGGACACAACCAGCAAGGTGGATAGTGGGGAACCTGTGGATGTGTTCTATCTTGACTTCCAGAAGGCGTTTGACAAGATGCCACATTAAAGACTGATCCAGAAGGTGAGATTACAGGGGAATGGTAGTGGATTACTAGATTGGATTGAGGATTGTCTACTGACAGAAAGCAGAGGGTCAGGATAAATGGTCCTTTTTTGACTGGCTAGATGTAACTAGCGGGTTACTGCAGGGGTCAGTCCTCGGGCCTCAACTGTTTACAATCTATATAAATGATCTGCAAGCAGGGACATAATGTAACATAGCAAAATTTGCAGATGATAATAAAATAGGTAGGAAAGTAGGCAGTGAAGACGATATAAAGATTTTACAGACGGATATAGATAGGCTAGGAGAATCAGCCGCAATTTGGCAGATGGAGTTTAATGTGGATAAGTGTGAGGTTATCCATTTTGGCAGAAAAATAGAAAGGCAAATTATTACCGAAATGGAAAGCAGATTCCAAATGCATCCGGGCAGATGCATCTGGGTGTCTACGTTAATGAATCGCAGAAAGTCAGTATGCATGTAATAAAAAAGGCAAATGGGATGTCGGCATTTATTGCAAAGGGACTGGAGTATAAGAGTAGAGAAATGCTGTTGCAATTGTCTAGGTGAGACCGCATCTGGAGTATTGTGTCCAGTTTTGATCTCGATTTGATTTATTATTGTTATATGTATTAGCATACAGTGAAAAGTTTTTATTCTTGCGCGCTATACGACAAAGCATACCGTTCATAGAGAAGGAAACGAGAGAGCGCAGAATGTAGTGTTACAGTTATAGCTAAGGTGTAGAGAAAGATCAACTTATTAATGCAAGGTAGGTCCATTCAAAAGTCTGATGGCAGCAGGGAAGAAGCTGTTCTTGTGTCGGTTGGTACATGACCCTCAGACCTTGTTTAAGGAAGGATGTGGTGGCATTGGAGGCAGTTCAGAGGAGGATCCCCATATTGATTCCAGGGGTGAAAGGATTGATGTATGCTGAGAGATTCAGCAGTTTGGGCTCATACTCACTGGAGTTTAGATGGATGAGAGGGGATCTGATTGAGTTATATAAAATTTTAAAAGGGATTGATAAAGTAAATGTAGACAAAGTGTTTCCTCTTGTGGGGCAATGTAGAACAAGTGGTCACAGGTACATGTTCTCCACAGTCTCCATGGAAAGCGACTGGCCTGGATGGGATACCCAGATGAGCACTTAGATCCTGCACAGACCAGCTGGCGGGGGCATCTGCAGACATCTTTAACCTCTCTTTGCACCAACCTGAGGTTCCTTTCTGCTTCAAGAAGATCACCATCATCCCGATACTCAAGAATTGCCAGGCAGTGTGCCTTAATGACTATCGTCCAGTGGCTCTGACATCCATCATTATGAAGTGCTTTGAAAAGTTAGTCACGGCACAAATCAATGACGGTCTCCCAGATTGCCTGGATCCACTACAGTTCGCCTATCATTGCAACAGGTCCACAGCAGATGCCATCTCCCTGGCCTTGCACTAAACCCTGGAGCACCTAGATAACAAGGACACCTATGTCAGACTCCTATTTATTGACTTCAACACCATGATTCCTACAAAACCCATCTCCAAACTCCGTGCCCTGGGGCTCGGCTCCTCTTTCTGTGACCCAGATCCTAGACTTCCTAATCCACAGATTGCAATCAGTAAGGATAGGCAACAACACCTGTGCCACAATCATCCTCAACACTGGTACCCCACAAGGCTGTGCCCTCAACCTCTTACTATACTCCTTATACACCTATGACTGTGTGGCCAAATTCCCTTTCAACTCGATTTTCAAGTTTGCTGATGACCAAACACGATGAGTCGGAGTACAGGAAAGAGATAGAGAATCTGGTAAATTGGTGCAACGACAATAATTTCTCCCTCAATGTCAACAAAACAAAGCAGATAGTCATAGACTTCAGGAAACATAGTGGGGGACGTACCCCTGTCTGTGTCATTGGGGACAAAGTGGAAATGGTCAAGATCACCAACAACCTGTCCTGGTCCCTCCCTGCTGATGCTATAGTTCAGAAAGCTCACCAACACCTTTACTTTCTCTGGAGGCTAAGGAAATTTGGCATGACCGCTATGAGTCTCTCCAACGTTTACAATAGAAAGCCTTCTTTCTGGTTGTACCACAGCTTGGTATGATTGGGCAGAGTTGACATAGACTTATGCACAGGAAATCATGTTTGATATACCTGTTGGAGGTTTTTTTGAAAATATTGTTTGCAGTCTAAATAAAGAACAAACAGTGTGATGGTGTATTTGGATTTTCAGAAGGCTTTCAATGAGGTCCCACATAGGAGGTCAATAAATAAAATTAGAGCGCATGCTTTTAGGGCTAAAACATTGAGAATTTGTTAACAGACAGAAAACAGATAGTCGAAATAAGCAGGTCATGCTCAGGATGGCAAGCTGTTTCTATTGGGATACTGCAAGTTTCAGTGATTGGGCCACAATCTGAACAGAATGCAATATTTTCAAGGTTTGCTAATGGCACAAAACTAGGTAGGAATGTGAGTTGTGAAGAGGATGCAAGAAGGTCTGAAATGGGATTTGGGCCTGCTAAGTGAATGGGAAAGAACATGGAAGATGGAATATAATGTGAATAAGTGTGAAGTTATCAACTTCAATAGAAAAATACAGAAAGGCAGAATATTTCTTAAATGTGAGAAGTTGGGAAGTGTTGATGTCCAAAGTGACCTGGGTTTTCTTGTTCATGAGTCACAAAGCTAGCATGCAGGTGCAGCAAGCAATTAGAAGACAAATGACATGTTGGCCTTCATTGCAGGAGAACTTGAGTACAGGAGTAAAGGTGTCTTGCTGCAATTCTATGAAGTCTTGGTGAGACCACATCTGGAGTATTGTGTACAATTTTCATCTCCTTATCTAAGAAAGCATGTACTTGTTGAAGCAGAAGTGCAAGAGGTTCACCAGGCTGATCTCTGGGGTGGCAGGACTGTCTTATGAGGAGAGAATGGGAACCTGGACCTGTATTCTCCAGAGTTTCATAGAATGAGAGGTAATCCCATTGAAATTTACAAAATTCTAGATGGCATGACAGGGTGGGAGGGTTAATATAGATAGAGGGTGCAATTTTCCCAAAAAATTCTAAGAGTCATAACAGCGAGAAAACGGGAGTTCTCCGCACTGGTCTTTTTTGGCGCCCTCCGGATCACAATCTTTTGGCATTCAATCATTTTTCTCAACAGGTGAGAGCATTACACTAGGATTCCTCTCATCTACCCCCCCCCCCCCCCCCCACCCAATCAGAGGCATCTTCTCCCCCCACAGTGACATGGGTTGTGGTATCGGGGCATCAGGGCCCTCCTGATGGGTCCCCTGGAGAACCCTCGACATGTCCTCCTTTGCAATTCATGCCTGCACGAACCCCTCTGCTTGGCCCCTTCTCCCTGCATAGGCACCCATCATAGTGCATAGGCACCCCATGCATAGGCATCCATCATAGCCCCTTATGCTTAGGCACCTGTCATATCCTCCACATCGTCGACCTCCCTGTTGTAGATTCCCCTGTGGAGATGCCGGCGTTGGACTGGGGTAAACGCAGTAAGAGTTTTAACAAAACCAGGTTAAAGTCCAACAGGTTTATTTCGTAGCAAATGTCATTAGCTTTCGGAGCGCTGCTCCTTCATCAGATGGAGTGGTTTATGAGCAGATATCCACTCCGTCTGACGAAGGAGCAGCGCTCCAAAAGCTAATGGCATTTGCTACAAAATAAACCTGTTGGACTTTAACCTGGTGTTGTTAAAACTCTTACTGTGTAGATCCCCCTGTCATAGCTCCCCCGTCATCGCTCCTCAGTCACAGCTGCCACGTAGGCCCCACCCCCAAAGGCCACACTCCTTGACACTGCCCCTGCAAAGTGGGCACTGCCGGGCCATGCCCCCAACCACCCAGGGCTTCAGTGGCCTCTGATTCCTCCGGGCATAGCCATGGCACCTAGTTTCTGCTGGTGGCGACCAGTAATGATTCGTGCCAGCGTGATGTTATGCCAGACATAAGAACATAAGAAATAGGAGCAGGAGTAGGCCATCTAGCCCCTCGAGCCTGCCCCGCCGTTCAATAAGATCATGGCTGATCTGACGTGGATCAGTACCACTTGCCCGCCTGATCCCCATAACCCTTAATTCCCTTACCGATCAGGAATCCATCCATCCGCGCTTTAAACATATTCAGCGAGGTAGCCTCCACCACCTCAGTGGGCAGAGAATTCCAGAGATTCACCACCCTCTGGGAGAAGAAGTTCCTCCTCAACTCTGTCTTAAACCGACCCCCCTTTATTTTGAGGCTGTGTCCTCTAGTTTTAACTTCCTTACTAAGTGGAAAGAATCTCTCCGCCTCCACCCTATCCAGCCCCCGCATTATCTTATAAGTCTCCATAAGATCCCCCCTCATCCTTCTAAACTCCAACGAGTACAAACCCAATCTCCTCAGCCTCTCCTCATAATCCAAACCCCTCATCTCCGGTATCAACCTGGTGAACCTTCTCTGCACTCCCTCCAATGCCAATATATCCTTCCTCATATAAGGGGACCAATACTGCACACAGTATTCCAGCTGCGGCCTCACCAATGCCCTGTACAGGTGCATCAAGACATCCCTGCTTTTATATTCTATCCCCCTCGCAATATAGGCCAACATCCCATTTGCCTTCTTGATCACCTGTTGTACCTGCAGACTGGGCTTTTGCGTCTCATGCACAAGGACCCCCAGGTCCCTTTGCACGGTAGCATGTTTTAATTTGTTTCCATTGAGATAGTAATCCCATTTGTTATTATTTCCTCCAAAGTGTATAACCTCGCATTTCTCAACGTTATACTCCATTTGCCATATCCTCGCCCACTCACTCAGCCTGTCCAAATCTCTCTGCAGATCTTCTCCGTCCTCCACACGATTCACTTTTCCACTTATCTTTGTGTCGTCTGCAAACTTCGTTACCCTACACTCTGTCCCCTCCTCCAGATCATCTATATAAATGGTAAATAGTTGCGGCCCGAGTACCGATCCCTGCGGCACGCCACTAGTTACCTTCCTCCAACCGGAGAAACACCCATTTATTCCGACTCTTTGCTTCCTGTCGGATAGCCAGTCCCCAATCCACTTTAACACACTACCCCCAACTCCGTGTGCCCTAATCTTCTTCAGCAGCCTTTTATGGGGCACCTTATCAAACGCCTTTTGGAAATCCAAAAACACCGCATCCACCGGTTCTCCTCCATCAACCGCCCTAGTCACATCTTCATAAAAATCCAACATGTTCGTCAAGCACGACTTTCCCCTCATGAATCCATGCTGCGTCTGATTGATCGAACCATTTCTATCCAGATGCCCTGCTATCTCCTCTTTAATAATGGATTCCAGCATTTTCCCTACTACAGACGTTAAGCTGACCGGCCTATAGTTACCCGCCTTTTGTCTCCTTCCTTTTTTAAACAGCGGCGTAACATTAGCCGTTTTCCAATCAACCGGCACTACCCCAGAATGCAACGAGTTTTGATAAATAATCACTAACGCATCCACTATTACCTCTGACATTTCTTTCAATACCCTGGGATGCATTCCATCCGGACCCGGGGACTTGTCCACCTTCAGTCCCATTAGTCTACCCAGCACTGCCTCTCTGGTAACATTAATCGTATTAAGTATTTCTCCTGCTGCCAACCCTCTATCGTTAATATTTGGCAAACTATTTGTGTCCTCCACCGTGAAGACCGACACAAAAAACTTATTTAAAGACTCAGCCATATCCTCATTTCCCACTATTAACTCCCCCCTCTCATCCTCCAAGGGTCCAACATTCACTCTAGCCACTCTATTCCTTTTTATATATTTATAAAAACTTTTACTATCATTTTTTATATTAATTGCTAGCCTAGCTTCATAGTCTATCCTTCCTTTATCGCTTTCTTAGTCTCTCTTTGTTGTTTCTTAAATTTTTCCCAATCACTTGTTTCTCCACTATTTTTGGCCACTCTGTACGCAGCTGTTTTTATTTTAATACTCTCCTTTATTTCCTTCGTTATCCACGGCTGGTTCTCCCTTTTCTTACAATCCTTGTTTTTTGCTGGAATATATTTTTGCTGAGAACTGAAAAGGATCTCCTGAAAAATCCTCCACTGTTCCTCAGCTATCCTACCTGCCAGCCTGCTCTCCCAGTCTACCTTAGCCAATTCATCCCTCATCCTATCATATTTCCCTCTGTTCAAACAGAGGACACTGGTTTGGGACCAAACTTTCTCCTCTTCCATCTGAAGACAGTTAGGAAGCATCTGGGAGGGGGAAGCAGCCATGCCAAACTCCCTGAGGTGAAAATCCAGGCAATCTGATGGTAACAGGCTTTGTGTCCTGTCTGGTCGCGAAGCGTTTCTCACCAATAAAATGAGTGATCGCTGATCGGATTTTTGGTCTCTTACGTTATTAATGCAGTACAAATTGATAGATGTGGTGAGTTGATAAGAACAGGCCCAGAATGTTTTCTCTGGCTGGTGAGTCTAGAACCAGGGGACACAGTCTCAGAATAAGGATCAGGCTATTTAAGATTGAGGTGTGGAGGAAGTTCTTCACTCAGACGGTGCTAAATCCAGATAACATTCAAGTTTATGGTGATAAGTCACAAGTAACATTTGTGCTATTGAAGTGTCATTCAATGACTATCTCCAACACGAGATTATCTAACCCCACCTCTTTAACATTCAAAGACATTGCCATTGTTTAATCCTCCACCTTGGGGTCATCACTAATCAGAAAGGTCTGTGGATCTGCCACACGAAAGACTGGTCACAAGAGCAAGAGACTGGGTATTCTGTGGCACATGACTCACTTCCTAAGTCCCCATAGCCTTTTTGCCATCCACAAGGTATGGGTCAGCCAGGAGTGTGATATAATATCTTGACTTGCTTGGATCAGTGCAGCTCCAACAACACCCAAGGGATTGGATACCATCCAAAGCAGAAAGCTTGATTAGCAGCCCATCAACCACCTTAAATATTCACTCCCTTAATGGCTGATGCAACATGACTATAGTACATATGATCTACAAGACACCCTGCTGCAACTTACTTATTTGACAGCATCTCACAAAACACTCCATCACCTCAAATGACAAGGGCAACAAGTGCACCACCACCTCCCACCTCCAAATTATCTTCAAGGTCACTTGGTCAAAATCCTGAAGCTTTCCATTTAACACTATGGAAGCATGTGCACCGTACAAACTGCAGTGGTTCAATAATGCATGTCATTACCATCTTCAAGGGGGCAATCAGAGATTTGCAATAAATGCTGGTCTTGCCAGCCTGCCAATGTCCTGTGAATGAATTTTTAAAAACCTGAATGGGAGCCACATTTAATACTCGGAGACACCCAACCCAGGAGTAACGTAGTCATGTGGTTTGCTTCACATCAACTCCTAAAACTTTGTGAAGTGCTGATTGTCATTGGAATATGCACATGATTATCTAGTAACATATTCAGTATAAGAACTACAACCATTTTTTCATTTTAATATTTTTACATGTGGAAAAGTAGCATGTATCTTACAAACTTAAATTGCCTTTGCTCTATATGAGATGTATGTGTGGATGTGGGGGAAGGAGGCAGAGAAGATAAGATGGGGCTTCTGCTATGCATCTGCTATGCTGCTTTCCAGTTGTAGGCTATTGTAGTAGTTCTCGTATATTTCTAGACATCCTGGCGCAGCTCGGCTGCGATTTCAGCAAAAGCAAAATATAGGATTGGGCTGGCTGAAGTTGATTAATAGTCCTGCGAGAGTGAAAGACTCCAGGGCCAAGCAGTAGGTCCATCCTGGTGGCATCTGATGTTGATTGGCTTTGTCCGATGCGGCTGCGCTGGAAGAGCGGACATTAAGATTAAGTGATGCTGTCGTGCTGAGGAGTGCTGCACTGCATCATTTGGGAAAGAGACAGCTGCGGTGGTTAATCCTTCATCACCAAGGGAGTGCTGCCAGGAGAAAGATATACTGCCAAAGATAACCCACCATAACTTCTGCTAAAGATCAGGAAACTTTGAATTCTCATCCATCTGCTGCATTTTGTGTTAAATATCAGAGATTGGGTAGACCAGGGAAAAAAATACATCCAGTGGGATATGCAGAATATGGGCCATATTAGGGTATTATTTCAAAATGTATTTGAAATTGTCAGGTATAAAATATATATTTTCTCAATTTAAATTTCTGTGCATAAAATTCATATATCTAGAGTTCCTGGGTAACTATTAGAGAACAAAATGTATGGTGGGATTATACAAACATTTGTTGCAATTTTAAGTAACAGAAGCATATGCGTGCCTGCGTGGACTTGTTTCAGTAGAAAAAATGCAATAGAGTGCATTTGTATAGAAAATGTATCTTTAAGTTCAAAAGCATTTTTCAAATTAAAATGCAGTGATTTAATGCTGTTGTACACATTATTGGAGAACCTTTTATTTAAAATCATATACAGAACCTTTTGGACCCACAGTGAAATGCAATATGTGGATAGTACTTTAATTTTCTGTATGATTTCCTTGCCAATGTATCTCAGAGAAAATAACAATGCCAAATAAGCTGACCATACTTTTACTGTAACATGTAAATACTTGCAATCCTGAAGCCAAGTTTTGATGAGTCTGACAAACATAAGATGTACATTATCCAATAGCTGGCTTCTTTACTAGACAATATATTTATAATGTCCATGTGCCGAAAAAGGTACTTTTGATATTTGAGAAGTATATTTTGCACTGATTTCTGTTAATGAGCCAAAAAAAGAAATGAAGGATTTGGGAGTCAGTTGACTAATGCAATTTAAAATGTGGGCCCTGAGCCTTCTCTTGAGCCCATTTCATCAGTCACATTCATTAGCCTTAGCAACCTAAACCAAAGAGCTACTCAAATGTAAAATGAATCCCAGTAATAGTACAATTTTGTAAACAGTAAGATGTAAAAAAATTGTAATGGTTAGCAATAAACAACTATGTTTTCTGTGACTTGTGGGTGTTTAGATTAGACTGTAATGTTGATCAGAAGAGAATTTTTTTGATGTGTTTATATTAGTAGCGTCAGCATATTTCAGAATGCTGGGCTTTGCATGTTTGCAGCTGGTGTGATGCAGCTGTCAAACTGTGATTGATGAGTATCATCATTTAAAGTGTAAAAGAAAACGTCTCTGCAAAGAGAGACATGATGAACTGCCGTCTGCTGGTCCAACTAGACACGGTCATCATTTTCTCTTCGCTGTCCTTGCCAGAATCTAGAAATGTCATCATGAGCAGCTCTGCCCAGCCTCTAGCCCTCCAATATCACTTCAGTACTTGTCAGATCATATGAAACGTCAAAATTCATGTGGCTTGTGTGAAGAGATATATTTAGTACAGCTGCTGCATACCTACATAGTACCTCTGACAGTGACATATTAGTTATGCTGTCTTTTGCAATCTGATATCTTTAAATTTGCCACCTTGTTAAGTTTTGATTAATGTGATTCCATTTCACTAAAGTAATTGGCTTGGCCTGTTGTAGAAAATAATCAGCCTTTCCATGGAACAAATGCTAGAACATGCTAATGAGGGAGTGAGTTCGTTAAATTGATGGCGAAGAGTGACAGTTATTAATGATTGTTATGATAAACAGACGAGTGTGGATCAGGATGAGTTGGGGAAAGTGACAGTTTAAAAATAACGTATATTGGAAAGTACTAACAAAGTAATATACTGTTAGGAAAACAATCATGCAAGTTGTCAAGGAAAGAAGTGTAATTATACAGCTGTATTGTTGCCTGTGAGGACAAGGACCTGGCTGATGATGGACAATTTTTTTGGCAAGGGGTTAGAGAAATTTGTTGTGACAGAAAGGCGTATACATTGATAAACTAATTGCTACTTTTTTGTTCTTAAAGGAAACTTAGATAGAAATTGTCAAACTGATTTGTTGGGATGACCCCAGAGGTACAATTCAGCATACATTGGACAATGTCTACAATGTATCTGATGGCTTTACTGAATAGCTTGTAAAATTTGGCTTAACATTTCACTAATATAGCTTGGCAGTATTGTTTAAGCATTTGACTGATAGTGCTTGAATAAATTGCATAAGGGTAGACTGTCTGTATGCTGCAACACACTGATTAAAGTCCTACAGCCACTTTTGTTTCTTCACCTCCAGGCCAACCTAGCTCTGGATGGAATTTGTCAGCTATTTCTCAAATGTTAAAGTGGCTGACAGTTCCTCAATCTTTTCAAAGGCATTTATGCAGATTTATTACTTGGTTGTCCATAATGTTATATAGACTTTCTCATGTGGAATTTTTTTAGGAGAATTGGAAGTCTTTATTTATTCAGAGGACCAACCTCTGTTCTGTTTAAATTTGGTGTCTAACAGGGCCAGCAGGAAATATAAGGATTTTGGACTAACGAAACCCATTGTTTAAATATTGCAGTGAATTTGGTAGTCGTTTTTCTGATATGAAATTTCTTTTCTTGAGTTTAAAAAAAATATTTTTTGGGATAATCTAATGTAAATTTCTTATTGGAAAATATTAAATGTAACATCCATTTGGCAGAGAACTGAAGGTCTGCTGCTTTGAGGTTCTGGAAGCTTTGCTGACCTTCCAGTGAACTCTTGACCAATTCTTATCACATGAACTAGATGAGCAGGGGGTATTTAATGAGATGAACAGGTCTCTGTCAAATGCGGATGTTCCATGCAGTGCCTTGTTCACACACTTTTGGATTTGTCACACATAAACCAGACTTCCAGATTTTTCCAAAGGAGTGAACTGTATGAACAGTAAAGTTATTTTTTTCAATCTGAGTTCCGTGTAGACATTGGCCAGTATAGGGTAAAAGCAGGTTGGAGGTCAGAATGTCTTGGATTACATGCGAGAACAATTGTGGCAAGTGAAAGCAAGAGAAAATGTGTTCAGTTCAAATAAATTCAATCTCAGCATAATGGCCCATTGTGAAACCAGTTTGCAATCAAGTGTGTTGTCTTGTCACACCTTTACTGCAGATAATTATCGCAAGAAGTTATATTCACTTTTTCTAATTATCGGCCTTTCATTTGGCACTTGTTATGTGCTGACGTGTTAATTTAAAAAATGTCCAGAATTAAAATTTAAGTAACTTGCTGTTTTTCTTGGTGGTTCATGTAGCTATGTACTCAGCAAATACATGCCTGGCCTACATATAAAATGTCATAACAAATTAAGTTGATCTAGCTATTGAGCAGGATAATTTGCTTGTTCCATAGTTAAGATCAAAAACAAGAGCTGGAAATTATCTACAGGATGGTGAGATTTAATTGTATGATATCTGAGTTATGTTGTTACAGTGGAAATTTGATGCTAATTAAAACTGTAATATTTGAAATAGATATTTCTTTAAATTTTTAAAAATATAATTGCCAAATTAAATTGAGCCAATTAAATTCAGATTGCTCTCAGTATTGCTATGTTTCACAGAAAATTAAAGTTTTTGATTTTTATATTTTTGACTATTTTTATGCAAAATATTTAACACTAAGACCTCCATAATTTTAAATTGAGCTTTATTTACTTCACTGCCAGCTGCTGATAAGCTGTATCTAAAATAATCCTATAGAGGCAAAAAGATAGTTGTATTATGGTCTTAGACATGCACATGATTTTGTTTACCCACAAAAAAATTGATTATAATTTCTATCAAAATAAACAAGACTATTGAAACTCACTATTATTCGTGCACAAATGCTGCAGCAAATTCAAACGATGACAGAAGCAAGGGTAAACCGCCATTAGCTTCTGCATAGTCTGGCTCCCCACTGAAATCCATTTGCGTTTATGAAATTTCTGTACTTGTATGATAATTATGAACTCACCACAGAATGCTGTGTCTTCTCCTTTTTAATCCAAGGGCACAGTCTTACCGGCTCTAAGAAACTGGCTCTGTTTTGCCGGCAAGATCAACTTGTGTTGAAAAAGGGTGCAAAGCCTATTTGCATATTAATAACATGCTTAGCATGTCATTAATGCAGTCAGCACAGCATCATCTGGAGGCCATTGAAGCCTCCAGGTGGTCAGGGGCATGGCCAGGCAGTGCCCACCTGGCACACTGGTGCTGCCCACTGGTAGCATAAATGTGCCGGGGCAGTGCCTAGGGAGTGGGGCCTGAGTGGGGATGGGGGTATGATAGGGAGAGGAGGAACTCTGCAGGAGGGAGCTCTGCAGAGAAAAGGGTGTGCTCTTCAGGGATAGCTCTGCAGATGGGGCAATCGGCAGGGGGGGTATGCAAGGAGGGTGAACGGCACGGAGGTGGGGAGCCCGGCACAATGAATGATCGGAAATGGGGGGCTGCAGGGGTGTGGACTGCAGAGAGTGTCATGCCGGGAGACTCATTGGGTAGGATCCCAATGCTGGTAACCTATTTTGCCACGGGGTGGAGGGAGGGGAGTGGTTACACTGCTGCCGATGATGGAGGGGGGGTGGCAGGAGGTCTCCCAGTTCACTGGGAGATCAGGGCACCTGTGCAATGGCACCCTGAGTAGTCTTCAGCTGGCTTCATTGGCAAATGTAGACACCGCCCCCCCCCCCCTTCCCCCACCCCACCGCAAGCTGGTGAGAGATGCACTTCTGTCCAAAAAATGACTGAGCGTCATAATGTTGCATTTTCAAACTCCTCCAAAGAACAGGTCTGAAACTCTCCCGCTTTCTCACTCGTTCGTTTCATGAGATTGCATCCTAAGTATTTTTTTACGACAAGATTAGTGTCAGTTACTACCAAACAAATTGCCACAGAAAATTAGTTATTACAAATGTAGAACTTCATTCCTTTAGGTTTGAGTTGCTGTTGGAAATCCCTACAAAAGTTTAACACAAAAACATTTTCTTTCACTTTTCCATTCTCTCTCCTTTTTCTGCAAATCCAATTTTTCTTTAACTCTCTTTATTTTTCTTTCTGTACCTAATTTAGAATTCAAATGATACATTCTAATTTACCCTTCCTTTGCAGTCCTTGCACTGCTAATATCACAATCCTTCTGTCTGATTAGTTAAGGAGATATAAAGTTGTTTTACCTTGTTCATTTGCGACCCAGATATCCAGTTTCCTTTAATATACTGTTGTCAGCTCACACTTCCAGAAACTTACCTTCCAAATCTGTGACTTCTATTAGCGAGAAGGGGAAGGGCAGCAAACACCTGAAAACGCCGCCACCTTCAAATTTCTCTCCAAGCTACACACCACCCTGACTTGGAACTATTTCATCATTCCTTCAGTATCATTGAGTCAAAATCCTGTAACTCCCTCCCCAACAGTGCTCTGCACCAGACAGACTGCAGCAGTTCAAGAAGGCAGCTCACCGCACCTTTTGAAGGGCAAATAGGGATGGGCAACAGATACTGGCCTTGTCAGTGACACTCGCATCCCATGAAAAATGTTTTTAAAATTACCACATGCAAAATCTAATCATGCAAGGGCAAGAAATTGTAGAAGCTAGTAGATTTATTCCTTGAGCAAATTATAGCCCAATGAATTCAAATCAATTGGGATAATTAGAGCAGATAAATTGTCTTGTGATGTTTATTTTAAAAAAATAATTTTCTGAATTTGAACACCACTGACAAGTCAAACATTTATTGCCCATCCCTAGTTGTCTTGAAAAGGTGGTGGGAAACTGCGTTCATGGACTGCTGCTGTCTATATGGCAGAACTGCTCCTGCATTTTGGCTCAATGAAAGAATGGCGATATGTATCGAAATCAGCAGAGGAATGGGAGTTTGTCTGTTTCAATACACCTGATGCCCTTGTCATGATAGCTGAAGACAGGAAGTGTTAATTAGGTGAGGAAGTAAGTGAGTGGTTGGTGAGTATTAAGTATTTTATTCTCAAAAAATGAAGGCAGTAGTTTAAATTAGTACTAGGGAGATATAAGTTTTGCACTAAATTCATAGCTTCAATAAACACACCAGGGTTCGTGGGCAAAACTTCCAGCAAATCTGGAGGTTTCAAAAAGTGTGAGAGGGAACGAGACTTCTAGCAGATCCAGAAGCTAACTGTTGCTGGTGGTGGGTTTCTGTGGACCAACCAGATTCGGAAAAAATTGAGTGTGATGTCACAAAGAATAAGTAAGTGATTGGTGAATATTTTGCTCATTTATCTTTTAGGAACTGATACAATTTATTGGTAACTGTTAGGTTTTATTAATAATAAGCTTTTTGTCATTGCAGTAGTAAAGCTATTGAAAAGTGATTAATACAGTTGTGTAAATACATAATCTTTAAGTAATTCATTCATAGTCATAGGCGAAAGAGCTGATTAGTTTATGAATCTACTTTACTTTCTACCCTCCAGTTTATAGTAAATAGTCCAAAAATAAGTTTAACGTATGGCAGGGTTGCTTGGTCACACAGAATGCCCATCCTGTGGCAAGTGAAGAGTCATAGACACTTCACGTGGCCTAGATATGCACATGTGGGAAGTATCGCCAGCTGCAGAAACCTGAGCTCTGGGCTTTGTAACTTGAGTAGTGGTTGGATTTGCTGTGACACATCCACAATGCTGAGAACTACTTGAATCGCATGTTTAAGAAGGTGGTCACACCACACTTTCGGAACATGCAGGCAGAGGGAGAATGGATGACCACTAGAAAGTCTATGAGGACCAGGCAAGTAGTGCAGGAGTCCTCTGAGTCTATCTCACTCAAGAACCGTTTATCCATTTTGGACCCTGGTGAATGTGATGGTTCCTCAGAGGAGTGCAGCAAGAACCAAGTTGGGGGCACCATGTGTCATTCAGCTGCATGGTCAGGAAGAAAGATGAGTGGAAAAGGAATGGTGTTGGGGAATCGATAGTTAGGGAAGCATGCTATTCAAGTATTTACTATATACTGGAGTGAGAGAAACAGACAGGTGTTTCTCTGGTTATAGAGAAATGGGATGTATGTTGACTCCCCGGTGCCAGGGTCATGAATATCTCAGTGTAGTTGCAGGATGTCCTTAAGGGGAAGGGTGAACAGCCAGAGGTCGTGGTTCACATTGGTACCAATGGCATAAGTAGAAGGTGTGATGAGATCCTGTCGATAAGTTATAGGGAGCTAGGTAAGGCATCTAAAGTAGGACCTTAGAGGTAGTAATCTCTGGATTGCTACCCATGCCATGTACTAATGAGCATAGAAATAGGAGATTAGAGCTGATGAATGCATAGCTGGAGAGATGGTGTTGGAGAGAGAGATTTAGATTCTGGAGCATTGGGACTGGTTCTAGGGAAGGTGGACCCTGTACAAACTGGACGATTTGTACCTCAATAGGGTGGGGACTAATATCCTTGCTGGGAGGTTTGCTCGTGCTATTGGGGAGGATTAAAATTAGTTTGGCAGGAGGTTGGGAACCTGAAGATAGACACAAATGGGGCAAAATTAGAAATGGTAATGGAAGGCAGAAAACCAGTGAATAAGTATGGACGGCAGGGAAAACAAAAGATGGAAGAAAGAAAGTTTGGCAGTGTTCAAGGGTATATACATCAATGCAAGGAGTATAGCAAATAAAGCAGATGAGCTGAGGGCACAGCTCGAATGTTGCAGTATAATATCATAGCATATCAAACATAACTGAGAGGGACAGGAATGGCAGCTATTCCTGGTTACAAAGTTTTCAGATAAGATAGGAAGGGAGATAAAAAGATAAGAGGGGCAATTTTGGTTCGAGAAGCAATTGCAGCTATGAGGAGGAATTATATGCTAGATGGATCATCAATTGAGGCTAAGGAACAAAAAAGGGGCCATCACACTATTGGGCATGTACTATAGGCCCCCCCCCCCCCCCCCCACCGCTACCCACCCCACCCCACCCCACCAGTTGGAGATGGAAGAGCAAATACGTAGGCAAATCTTTCAGAAGTACAAAAACAACAGGGCAGTAATAGTAGGGGTCGTACCCCAATATTAACTCAAATCGTTTTAGTGTACAGGATTTGAGGGAACAGAATTCTAAAGATGCGTTCAGCCTATCAGTATGTAACAAATCCAACAGGAGAGGGTACTGTTCTGGACTTACTTTTAGGAAATGAAGCTGGGCTGATAAAAAGTGTGACAGTGAAGGGCATTCTGGTGGTAGTGATCATAATTCAGTTATCTTTACATAATTATGGAAAAAGCAAAGATAGAAAGGAGTTAAAGTTCTAACTTGGTGCAAGGCCAATTTTACTGAACTCTGTGTTACAGACTGGAGG
The DNA here is from genome assembly GCF_964213995.1 of Mustelus asterias. NCBI lineage: Eukaryota > Metazoa > Chordata > Chondrichthyes > Carcharhiniformes > Triakidae > Mustelus > Mustelus asterias. Next base: position 14,799,422 of record NC_135828.1, on the reverse strand, counting down.
GGATTAATTTAAACAGCCCCAATTTCTCCAATCACTACCCATTTTTAAATACAAAGTTGTTTTTGATTTTCCCTTTTATAAGTGGTAGCATAATTTCCCTAATCCGTCAATTTTTGAGTAATCTAGTCTCTATTTATTACACCACAGCAAACTCGAAATAAGGTAAAATAAAAGGGTTAGTTTATTTTACACATGTACAAAATGCGGAAAGAGGATTTGCAATATCCACCCCTTCTAGATTTCATCTAATAAAAGAGGGATAAGGGAAAGAAAGGGATTTGTGGCAACCACGATAAAAATAATTGTGGTTTCACATGAGTGTGGAGTCCAATAAGTCAATGCCCAATGAAGATTTTTTCAGGTGGCTTAGTCTGGCAATATTCCAAGTCCGAGGAACTCTGTTGCAGATTGAGTCCATTGAAGTTGCAGCAAAATATTCTTCTATCCTGGAAATTGGTTCAATCTGTAGGTGAAATACAAGGTTCCTTCTGAAAATCAGACTTGGAGAGAGATGGAAGTCAAAGGCAGGCTGTTAGCCTTTGTTCTCTTCGGAGGTTGAACCGCAACTGAAGGTAAAATTCAAAAACTACATAATGAAAGGAATTCAAACAGCGCAGGTCTCAGTCATGTGTCAGGGTGGTTTTGAGTCATGGTATTCCACTAACGAGACTCCCTTATTAAGACTGGTTGTGCTTTGAGCAGATAATTGTAGAACCATTACAATAACATTGGAGATGAAGCAAATAGCTCTGGCTTTGTCTATAGCTGGCTAGTGCAGCTGTCCCATCTGCTAATCCATTGTGTTGGCTTGGCTGGAATATTTTTACAATGCAAGGAGTATTATGTTCCAGGGATTTGATGTGCTACCTTTTGTCCATGTTTAAACTGCTCAAAAACTTCTAAAATTATCATGTGGTCAGCAGTGACCTTTTTTTAACCAGTTCAACCATTTGTCCATTTTAAAAGAAAAAAATTCAATAATGTAGCTAAGCTGACGTAGGTGTACATATTTTCTTTCCTTGAAGTTATACCAGTGTCATAGCAGTGGGAAGCATTCAAAAGGGGGATTCAAGTCAATGGGAGGCATTCAAGAGGGAGTTTCAAGGTGTTCAGAGGTGTTTAAGATGTTCCCACAAAGGAAAAGGGTGGGACAGTCAAATCAAGAATCCCCCGGATGTTAGGGAGTTTACAGTGCAAGATAAAGCAGAAAAGAAAGGCTTATGTCCAACATCAAGAACTCAATACTACAGCAAGCCGAGAGGAATACAGAAAGTGGAGGGATGAAATCAAAAAGGATATTAGGAAAGCAAAGAGAGGGCATGAAAGAATATTGGCAAGTAAAATCAAGAAGTACCCAAAATGTCTTATCAGTGCATTAAGAGTTGGGGGATAACTACGGGCCCGTAAATGAGCAAAAAATAACGTGTGGAGCCGTAGGATGTAGTTATGGTTCTTGATGAATACTTTTGCGTCTGTCATTACAAAAGAACTTGGAGTGGGAGGGGGAATGATTTAATTGTCTTGGTCCACGTGGACCAAGAGTAAATAAAATCAGAGTTGAATGTATGGCTCAAAGATTGTGTGGGAGAAATTGGTTTTGATTAATGGGGCACTGTAGAAAGAGGCAGATGTACCATTGGGATGGCCTTCACCTGAACCAGGATGAGACCAGAGTACCGGTGAATTGCATAACTAAGGCTGCAGAGACGGCTTTAAACTAAATATGGAGGGGAATGTTCATGTGAAGGGAAATTTGATAAGTGTAGGAAAAGGATGCAGGTAGTGATAGCCAGAGTGTCACTGAAGGGGACAAAGTGTCCAAGCAACAATTGCACCAGCAAATAAGATCTTAATGTTTAAAAGTCAGAATTAAAGGCTCTTTGTCTGAAAGTTCATAATATTCATAATCAGATGAATGAATTCATGGCACAAATAGAATGAGGTATGATATAGCCCTTGTAGAGATGTTGGAAGTTGACCAAGACTGTGACCTGAATATTCAAAGATATTTGATATTTTGGAAGGACAGGAGGAAAGGAAAAGTAAATGGAGTAGACTGTTAATAAAGGATGAGATCAGCACAATAATGAAAACTGATCTTGCTTCAGAAGATCAAGATCTAGAATCAGTTTGGGAAAGATAAGAAATCCTTTTGGACTAGTAATCCAGAGACCCATGGTAATACTCTGGAGGAACTGTGTTCATATCCCACCATGGTGGATGGTGAAATTTAAATTCAATAAAAAAAATCTGGCTTTATATGTCTAATGATGACCATAAAACCATTGTCGATTGTTGTAAAAACCCATTTGTCCACTAACATCCTTTAAGGAAGAAAACCCGTCATCCTTACCTGGTCTGGCCTACATGTGACTCCAGACCCACTGCAATATGGTTGACTCTTAAATGCCCTCCGAAATGCAGCGGTAGGAATAGTTAATAATGCTGGCCCAGCCAACAATGCCCACATCCTATGGAGGAATGTTTTTAAAAATGTATTCGTAGGCTCCCTAGCAGTAGCTACACATCGGATAAAATGTTCATCAAAGAATAATGAGTACCTAGAAAGGTACTGCAATAATTGTGGGTGACTTGAATCTTCTTCACACTGCTTAGACAAATCAAAATGGCGGAGGTACCCTGGAGGATGGGTTCATAACCTATTTGCAACATTTTCTTAGAACAATATTTTCTGGAACTTATCAGGGAACGGGGAACAGTTTTGGACCTGGTAATGTGAAATGAGATAGGATTAATTAAATACCTCATAGCAAAGTATCCTATGGATATGGTAGAATTTCACATTTCGTTTGAGGGTGAGAAATGAGAGTCCATAACCTGTGACTTATATAGTTAGTAATTACAAGGGTATAAGACAGAATTGCCTAAAGTGTACTGGGTGAATAGATTAAAAGAGAAGATGGTAGAGAAAAATAGCAGACATTTAAGGAGATATTTCATAACTCTCGACAAAAATGTATTCCAGTGAGGAAGAAAGACTCTACAGAAAAGATGCACCATTCATGGCTAACTAAGTGAGATGAGGATGGTGTCAAGTTGAAGGAAAAGGTGCACAATATTGTGATGATTAGGGGCAGGCTAGAGGATTAGGAAAGTTTTAGAAACAGCAAAGGATGACTAAAAATAGGAAAGAGAGAAATTGGAACATGAGAAAATTAACAAGGAATATGAAAGCAAAAAAAAATAGTTTTGACAAGTACATAAAAAGGAAAAGAGAAGCTAAAGTAAAAAAGTGGTCCCTTAGAGGGTGAGACTGAGAAATTAATAATAACAAATGGGGAGATGGCAGAGCTTTTCAACAAATACTTTGTGTCTGTTCTTCACAGTCGAAGACACAAAAATCATCTCAAGAAAGGTAGAAAATGAGGCAACTAGGAGAGAGGAATTTTGAATAATCACTATCATTAGAGAAAAAGTACTAGGAAAATTCATGGCAACAAAGGCTGACAAGCCCCTGGATGTAACGATCTACATCTTAGGGTCTTAAATGGAATGGTTGCAAAGATAGTAGATGCATCAGTTATAATGTTCCAAATTTCTCTAGTTTCTGGAAAAGTCCAAGCTGTTTGGAAAACCAGAAATGTAACAACTCAGTTTAAAAAAAAGATGGGAGACAGGAAGAGGAAAACGGTAGGCCAGTTAGCCTAACATCTGTTATAGTGAAAATGCTAGAATCTATTATTAAAGAGGTAGTAGCAGGACAGTTAGAAAATCATAATACTATCAGCAAAGTCAGCATAGCTTTATGAAAGGGTAGTTGTGTTTGACAAATTTATTCGAATTCCTTGAGGTTGTAACCAGCAGAGTGGGGAAAGGGGAACCTGTAGATGTCGTGTATTTGGATTTCCAAAAGACATTTGCCCCATAAAAGGTTATTACATAAGGGAATAACTTATGGTGTTGTGGCTGATATATTAGCATGGATAGAGGACTGGCCAAAGAACTGGAAATGGAGTTGGAACAAATGGGTCACTTTCAGGATGGCAAACTGTAACTAGTTGCGTGCCACAGAGATCAGTGCTGGGGCCTGAATTATTTACGAACTATACTGATGACTTGGATGAAGGGACCAACGGTATTGTATTCAAATTTGTTGCTAATACAAAGATAGATAGGGAAGCAAGTTGTGAAAAGATTACAATAATCTGCAGAGTTGTGAAAAAATTACAAAAAGTCTGCAAAGGGATATAAGTAGGTTAAGTGAGTGGGCAAAAAATTAGCAGATGGAGTATAATGTGGAAAAATATGAGCTTGTCCACTTTGACAGGATGAATAGAAGAGCAGAATAATGTTTAAATGGAGAGAGGGACTACAGAATGCTGCAGTACAAAGGATTCTGCGTATTATTGTACATGAAGTGCAAATTCAGTATGCAGGTACAGCAAGTAATTTGGTAGGCAAATGAATGTTGATCTTTTTTGCAAGGGGGAATGGAGTAGGGAAGTGCTACTACAATTGTCCAGGTTATTGGTGAGGCTACACCTAGAGTATTATTTAGAGTTTTGGCCACCTTACTTCAGGACAGAGGTACTTGAGTTCAGAAGATGTTTATTGGGCTAATTTCTGGGATAAGGGATTTACCTTAAAAGGAAGAGTTGAACAGGTCTGGTTTATACTCATTGGAAGATGAATGAAAGGTGATCTTATTGAAACATATAAATCTGTTCTTATTGCCACAACATTTGTGTCTCTAATTTAGTTCAGTTTCTTGCTATTGGTGACATCCAGGAGATTGATGAAGGATTTGGTGACAATAATGCCATTGAGTACTGGGGGGAGCTGGTTTAGATTGACATTTTGAAGATGGCAATTGTCTGACACTTGTGTGATGTAATTGTTACTCACCATGTATTAGCCCAAACCTGGATTTTGCCCAAATTTTGCTACATGCAGATCTGTACTTAGACATACACAAACCGAGCACCTGTGAGCAGATTGCTGGTGAATAAATAGCATTGTTCACAACTCTAATCATTATGCTGATAACTGAAGAGTGGGGTAATAGGGTAGCAATTAAGTGCCACAAAAACAGCATCTGTGATCCATCCTGACTCGAAACATTGCTCTATTTTCTCTCCACAGATGCTGTCAGACCTGTCAAGATTTTCCAGCATTTTCTGTTATTGTTTCAGATTCCAGCATCTGCAGTATTTTGCTTCTGTCTTAGTAATTAAGTGTGTTGAATTTGTCCTGCATTTTGTGGACATCTGGCTGACCCCTTCTGTCTTCTGGCTGGAATTTTCTGGTGCTGCTAAAAGTGAGTGGAGTTTTGGCTGGAACGCCAAATGTTCTATTCTCGCTTGCAATGGATCCCGCTATGAATGAGACCAGCGAATCCCATCCATTGTGTTGTAGCTGCAATGGAGCAGTATGGTACAAAGCATAGCAGTTCTGCAACAAAATTTCTTCACTGGAGTCAGGATGTTATCAAGGGCTGCAGTTTCAGTCTTATCAATTCACATGGAGTGAATTGAATTGATTAGCATCTATGATGATCGACAGCATTATTAAATGTATACCTTTCTTGAAGCTATACTATGATTTTCTGAGATCATTTTATCATAACCATGCAACTTCAGACATCATTTCCTATCAATTGTGTGTCCTGGACCAACCATGATTTTATAACAGTTGGTATGTCAAAAAATTTAAATATATTATTCCAAGTTATCTTGCTCCGCACATACAAAATGTGTGCCTAGTAAATATTTAGGATTAGATAATGGTGCCTGTGTACTTATGCAATTAGTATTTTCTCACTCACTAACTCCTCAGGTCTCAATGAACAGTCCCCTGTTCTAGTTGTAGTTTCCTCTGTTCCTTTAACTTCAGACTTCCTGGAAACTTCTCTTTATTTCTCTAGTTTCCTTAACTAGCTGTTGTTTAGGTTCCTCACATTTGCCTTTTTTTGCCCCGAATCCATTTCATGGCTTTTCTTCTAACAAAGCTGTGAGAGATGTTCCCTCTCTCCCTGCGAAGTTCCTTCTACCCTGACGTCCAGTTAAAAACTAACTCAAAAAGGTCTTCTCCCTAAAAGTGCCCCTGGTTGCTAAGCCACATTTCAATCCTCCTCCAAGCTCATGCTTACCTATCCCCTCAAACTCTTGCGGCAAAATAGAAGCATAGTTTAAACTGAAACCGAAACGCACATACAGCAAATATGTTTGTCTAACATGAATCTAATAGAATTGTACCATCTCCTACACAAAACATTAAATTAAACCCACTTAAATCTGTACCTTATTTCTAATATTTAACAAGGCAAATATAGATTGCTTAGCTACCTCTGTCATGGCATAAGCATATTCTGTCCATTTACATATGTTATTAATATCATAGTATACAATTTGACCACCCAGGTTTGAAATCAACCATGTTTGTTTGTCTTTAATGATGCCAACCTCAAAATCAAGCTTTACAGAATTCAGTTCTGAGTTGTCAAACCACGTACAGCATATGACATTAAAAGTACAGGTCTCTGAGGAATGTGACATCAAGGATGTGGTGCCTGACTTAATCAGTTAAGCTATCATGCCTTGCAAAAGACCAGTCACACAAGTAAAAGACATACTCCAGTACCTCACTAAATTAGCTGTCTTTCTCCCTGCTCCAGTCATGAACACAGACTAGCTTCTCTCTTATTTACAGCCAGATCCTCATCTCACATGTCTTTTGCACCTTCTGCTCCATTTTCAGTAAATTGCTGATCACCACATTTCCTTACCTGGTTGCCCTACATTGCGAATGGTTGCCTCTCTTTGGGTGCTGTCCTCCTCCCTTTCATCAACCCCCTCCCGAATAAAGCTGCATGTCTTCCCTGCAAGCAACAGTCTGATCCCCAATTTCTTCAAAGGTCTTGAGCTTGTCATTGCAAAACTCTGCTGTCCTTTCTTACAATTCCCTGTTTAAACTTCTCCATAATTGGGTTTCCATCCAGCCACAACAAAGAAATTGTCCTTCATCAAAGTCAAAAATGACATTGTTTCCGAAAGTAGAGCACTAAATTATGCTTCCGTAACCTCTTTGCAGCCTTTCATATTGTTTAGATCAGTGGGACTACCATCATTTTATTGCCTTCTTACCACCCAGTGGTAGCCAGAGCACTTCTAGCAATGACTACTCTTTTTGCTGCCACTTCCAACCCAAAAATTGATTGGAATGTCATGACACCATTTTTGATGATGGATTGCTATTTTTTTAATAATTGACCAATGGGCTCCCTGGCATAGCTCTGAGTAGAGTACTTGTTTGGGCAGTCTTGAGTTGTGTATTCTAGCAATGTGTCCATCCATTTCGGCCCATGTGAGATTTTCATGGTCTCTGTACTTTCCATGTCTGCATGTTGGAGGACGTTTATGTTTATTCTTTTGTCCAAGCACAAAATCCTTTTCGGACTGTTCTAGAATCTTGATATGGCATCTGTAAGTTGTCCATGCTTCAGCACCATAGAGAAGCATGGGGAGAACAACTGCTTGATAGACTGTGTCAAGTATGATATTTCAATTACTGAAAACTTTAGTATGTAATTAACCATAGACTGAACTTGATGAAGAGAAATACTACCAACTAAAATGTCAGTTTTTTGGAACAGATAGCTTCCAAGATATGGAAGTGTGGGACATTTCCAAACAGCTCATAATGAATCTCAGTTGAAGGCATAGGATTTGATATATTTGGGTTGGTAGAGAACTTTGGTCTTCCTGATGTTCAGAACAAGTCTCATACGCTTGTGGGCTTCAGTGAATATGTCAAATATCTTTTGTAATTCTTCTTCAGAGTGTGCATGAACTTGTGTATTATTAGTTTATATTAGATTTACCATAGAAGTACTTTTTGTCTTGGGTTGAAGATTTTACCATCAACGCAATAAGTTATTACCATGTCTTTTGGTAGTAAATTGCAGAATCGCTGCAAGAACCAGAAGATTTGGACATAACTTTGTAGTCAAAAATGCTGACGTGCACTCAAAAAGCAATATAGTGGGCTAGTGGTAATTTTGATGGACTAGTAATCAGAGACCTAGGGCTTCAGAGCTAAAGAGAAAGAGAAAAGTGACGGATTCCATCCTGTGTAACAGTGGGTGGAGCAGCTGTAGCAGAGTAGAAGGTTATGATTGGTAAAAGTCGGAAGAGATTGCAACAAAGAAGTGTAGGTCACGCGACAGATGAAGCGTTAATGGGAGGAGAAGAAACTAGCATTAAGGTAAGATATCAGAATCTGTTAATGGGGGAATAAAGGTCAGTGCTCAGTGAAAGGAAAATTTAAGAACAAATGACAGATGGCTGAGTGTGGAGAAGGGGGATGGTTTTAATTTAACTGGGACAAAAATGTTTTGGGTATTTTTTTAAGAAGGAGACAAGATGGAGGAGAAAAGTCACAATCTAAAGTTGTTAAACTCACTGTTGGGTCCTGAGGGCTGTAACACACCTAACTGTAACATAACGTGGAAATGCTGGCGTTGGGCTGGGGTGGGCACAGTAAGAAGTCTCAGAACACCAGGTTAAAGTCCAACAGGTTTATTTGGAATCACGAGCTTTCGGAGCGCTGCTCCTTCCACAGGTGAGTCACCTGTTGCACATTAACCTGGTGTCTTGAGACTTCTTACTGTAACTGTAACATAACATAGATGAGGTACTTTTCCTCCAGCTTGCTTTGGGCTTTAATGGAGCATTGCAGCTGGCCAAGGATGGACATGTGGGCATGAGATAAACATGCTGAGTTGAAATGGCAAGCAGCAGGAAGGCTGGTTCATACTTGTAGGCTAAATGAAGTTGTTCTGCAACATGATTACCCAGTCTGCATTTAGTCTTCCCAATGTAAAAGAGATTGCATTGGGAGCACTGAATGCAGTAGATCAAATTGATGGAGATGTTGTTTCACCATAAAGGAGTGTTTGGGGCCTTGAATGGTGAGGAGGGTGAAGGTAAAAGGGCAGGTGTTGCACCTTCTGCGATTGTGAGGGAAGGTGCCTTTGGAACAAAGTGAGCAGTTGGGGGGTGATGGAGGAATGGACCAAGGTTTCACAGAGGGAGCAGCCCTTGCGGAATGCTGACAAGGGTGGGGGTGAGGAAAATATATGTTTTGTGGTGGCACTATGTGGGAGTTGGCAGAAATGGTGGATGATGATTCTTTGAATGCACAGGTTGGTGGGGTAGGAAGTGAGAACAAGGGGGACCCTATAATGGTTCTGGGAGGGAGGGGAAGGGGTGAGAGCAGAGGTGTGGGAAATGTGTTGAACCTAGTTGTGCCCTGTCAACTATAGGTGGGAAAACCTCACTTAAGGTAAAAGGCAGATGTATCTCCTCTGAACCGCTTCCAGTGCAATTATATCCCTCCTTAAGTAAGGGGACCAAAACTGTACACTGTATTCTAAGTGCAGCCTCACTAATGCTTTGTACTGTAGCAGCAACACTTCACTACATTTACATTTTATCACTTCAGCAATAAATGCCAGATTCCATTTGTCTTCCTTGTTAACTGCCGTGCTTGCGTACTAGTTTTCTGTGATTCGTCAGAACAGAAATTACATTTGCCAAGGTAGAATCATAAAAACCATAAAAACTAAGAACAGGAGTAGGCAATTCAGCCCCTTTGAGCCTGCTCCACCATTTAATACGATCATGGCTGATCTCATCTTGGCCTCAACTCCACCTACCTGCCCGTTCACCATTGTCCTACAAAACCCTTAATAATTAAAAATCTGTCCACCTTTTCCTTAAATTTACTCAAAGTCCGAGCATTCACCACACTCTGGGGTAGTGAATTCCACAGACTTGTGATCCTTTAAGAGAAGTAATTTCTCCACATTTCTGCTTTAAATTTGCTACCCCTTATCCTAAAACTATGACCTCTTGTTCTAGTTCGCCCTATAGGAGGAAACATCCTCCCCACGTCTATCCCCCCTCCTTATCATCTTGTATACCTCAATTAGATCTCCTCTCATTCTTCTAAACTCCAGTGAGTATAGGCCTAAACTGCCGAATCTCTCCTCGTAAGTCAAACCTCTCATCTCTGGAATCAATCTAGGTAACCTCCTCTGAACCGCCTCCAATGCAACAATATCCCCCCCCTCAAATAAGGGGACCAAAACTGTAGACAATATTCTAAGTGCGGTCTCACTAATGCTTTGTACAGGAGCAGCAACACTTCACTACATTTATATTCTATTACTTTAGAAATAAATACCAAGATTACATTTGCCTTCCTTATTAACTGTTGTAATTGCGTACTACTGTTCTGTGATTCATCAGAAAAGATGAGACAGGTGGAGAAACTGGGACAATAGGATAGAGTTGTTACAGGAAGCCAGATGTGAGGAGCAGTGGTCAAGGTTAGTGGGCTTATAATGAATATTGGTAGTTAGTCTATCACTGGAAATGGAGACTGAGGTCAATGAAGGAAAGAGAAGTGTTGGAGATGGACCATGTGAAGATGAGAGAGGGATGGAAATTGGAAGTAAAATCAATAATTTTTTCCAGGTCCAAGTGAGAGCATGTAGCAGCACTGATACAGTCATCAGTCATTTTCCATCCCTAATATCTGGGGACCTGGGTTTGAATCCCACCACGGCAGGTGGAATTTGAATTCAATAAAACGTCTAGAACTAAAAGTTTAATGATGACCATTGTTGATTGTCATGAAAACCCATCTGGTTCACCAGTATCCTTTAGGGAAGGAAATCTGCCACCTTTACCTGGACTGAACTACCTGTGACTCCAGACCCACAGCAATGTGGTTGACTCTTAAATTCCCTCTGAAATGGCCTAGCAAGCCACTTGATTGTATCAAACTGCTACAAAATCTCAGAGGAATCAAACCAGACAAACAACCTGGCTTGAGTGACATGGACTGCAACAATTCAAGAAGGCACCTCAAGGGCAATTAGGGATGGGCAATAAATGCTGGCCCACATCCCTGATACAACAACAAAAAATAATCATTTGACGTCAAAGGTTGTAATTAGATTTGAGTTTTAAATTAGTCATTAGTGCTGATTGCCATCTTTTTCCATAGAATCCCTACAGTTCAGAAGGAGACCATTCTGCCCATTGAGTCTGCACTGACCCTTGGAAAGAGCACCTTACCCTTATCTTAGTTTTTATTTGGCCTTTCCCAGGAAATGAGATCACTGGAAATGTCCAGTCATGGTGCATCATGCTTCTGGGATAGTTTGATGATCCAGATGATTCTTTCTGCCAGTCTATTTTTTGTTTAATTCCTTGTCAGCTTTACACAAATACTCACTCATGCCCTCCCCCTCAGCACCCACTCACCCACGTCTTCACCCACTCTCGCACTCTTTCTCTCCTCCTTCATCCACCCCCATTGGGATTTCTCTATCTTGCCTGGATGTGGGAAAGCTCCCTCATGCCTATTAATTAATACCCATCCACTCCCATTGCGGACTGCCACTCCCAGTCCAGTTACTCACATGGGAAGCAGCACCCTGAAGACTCAGTGCAGGAAGGCATTCTGCAGGCTATACATGAGCTAAGGGCGCATGGTGTCTGCATCTTCCAATTGCAGGTAGCTTTGGTTTATACATTGCTATGAATGCATGCATCTATGAGCACTTCTCTGAAATGTGTTCAGTAGTATAAGTCCTTTCTGTTGAGGTTTGACAGTGAACGAAGTGCATTGGGGTCTGAAATGATTACATTTTTGTTGTAAATTGTGTCCAAGCTCTGGGGAAGTCAAATTATCCTCCATTCAAGTTTGTCTCTCATTGCTGCTAACAATCCTTGCTGAATTGGACAAGGAGGCTGCTTGTCACAAAATAAAGCATTTACAGGTTCCCTGACACTCTGGTGGATAGTATATTGAGTCACAGTCATTATAGCCTATGGCAGGATCTGGAAGTGTGAATGCCAGTGCCTTACTTTCATTGCCATGATTAAAACAGTCCTATTCATTGACTGAGTGGCCAGGCGTAAATGAAGAAGATAGGATAGTTTTGTGACCGAATCTTTGTTGATGGCCTGAACCTTCGTTCCCAATAGTGGTGAATGCTGAAACATTCACCACCACTGAGGGCCACAATGGCACTGCAACCTCCAGCAATCTCACCTGTGCCAAAATCTGGAAGTTGAAGTGTGCCTCAATGGGCTTTGGGCGAGTGCAATCTACACAGCACATGCATAACATACTACATAAGCTGAAATTTAGAAAAATACATGGTACGATATTATTGAACTAAATTCATGCCTGCAACTTTGTTAGATTTTGGCATGATCACTAAGAACTTGGAATTTTCCTCACTAACAAGCTTTTGAGGGTCAGTTGAATGCTTCTGAGTGCTTTTAAGTTAATTAAATGATGTTCAAATGATCGCAAATAATGTTGCTTGAGCACTGTCTGATTTAATTTGATGTTAATTTATGCCTAATGATGTTAATTGACCTTTCGTTGGGATGTCACTTGGATGCTAAATGATCACTTTTGAGCACAAGTCACCTCAAATCAATGCAAATGACACCTGTTAAGCTCTAGTTGAGTACAAATATCAAAATCTTATGGTAGTGAAAGATTGAAAGTAGTGTTGCTACAATGCCGTGCACTAATGTCTCTCTGTTCCTAAGCAGTGTGCCGGGTCCAGGGATGATTTGGTTCAACTCCAGTTGGATGGATTTTGAAATGGCTGATATGTCCAATCTGCAATGTGCAGACTTTGCCACACATGGGCAGGTTTCTAGGCCAGTTAGATGAGTTGCTTCAAGATGTATGCCCTCTCTCTGCTGGTTTTACTTGGCCTCTGCATGTTCCTGATGAAGTCTCTGTGTTTGGTACCTTCCAAAATGGATCATCTCCAATTTTAGTCAGTTATCATGAGCCAGTGGAGATGGTTTACTTCTTCAGGGATGCTGTAAGGACAGCCCTAAAGCCTTTCTGTAGAGGTGTCTTTCTGTGATGTAGTGCCTCGAGTTGGGTATGTTGACTTGAGGAAAGAGTTACACTGCCTTTTTTGATAGATTTGGAGGATCTTTCAAAGACACCATCAGTGGTACTTTGACATGCCCAGTGCCTTAGTCTCTGGTTTGAGATCCTTGATTCAAGCTCAATGACTTAAGTTGGAGCAATTTTGGTTTTGAATTGAAGGCAACGTACAACAGCCAGGTCCTGGTGGAATTAATGGCACGAAGGGCCAGGATTGTCAACCTTGAAAATTTATCTCAGGACTGTTTATCTTTACTTCTCACAGTTGTTTTCTCAGTAACAGTTAATGACATCACTGATCACCTTATTCACAATGGCATCATGTTCATTGTTTGGGTCACCTTCTGTGAAGATTTCCATTGCCTCTTCCATTATCATAGAATCCCTACAGTTCAGAACCAGACCATTCGGCCCATCAAGACTGACCCACCTTTAATTTTGCCCAGACTCTATCCCTGTAACACCACGTATTAGCCTTGCTAATCCCCCTAACCTACACATCTTGAGACTCTAAGGGACAATTTAGCATGGCCAATCCGCCTAATTTGCATGTCTTTGGCCTGTGGAAGGAAACCGGGGCATCTGGAAGAAACACACAAACATGGGGAGAATGTGCAAACTCCACACAGTCAGCCAAGACCAGAATTGAACCCCAGGTCTTTGACACTGTGAGGCAGCAGTGCTAACCACTGTGCCACCGTGCTGAGTTGGAAAGTTCATAACAATTACTTTGTTGACAAAATTAAAGTGGGTGGTGTTTCAGCATGACCTTACTCCTCAGTTCATTGATTCTTTCACTGAATTAAATCTTCATTGGACAATTCCTATCTGTGGATGCAAGCAATTTCACCACGTTAGCCTCCTCCACTTCACCAAAGCCAGCATCCCTTTCAAAGGTATTAATTTTGCACTGAACCTGAAAGGGGAGATTCTCTGTAGTCACCGACACACTCAGGTCACAATTTCTATGACATGCCATTCAGACGTGACAACATCACATGTATCAGTGATATTGTTGATGTCCTTAATATTGTAATGTGGAGATGCCGGCGTTGGACTGGGGTAAGCACAGTAAGAAGTCTCACAACACCAGGTTAAAGTCCAACAGGTTTATTTGGTAGCAAATACCATAAGCTTTCGGAGCACAGCTCCTTCGTCAGATGGACTGGATATCTGTTCTCCAACAGTGCACAGACACAGAAATCAAGTTACAGAATACTAATTAGAATGCAATTCTCTACAGCCAGCCAGGTCTTAAAGGTACAGACAATGTGGGTGGAGGGAGCATTCAACACAGGTTAAAGAGATGTGTATTGTCTCCAGACAGAACAGCAAGTGAGATTCTGCAAGATCAGGGGGAAAGCTGTGGGGGTTACTGATAATGTGACATAAAGCCAACATCCCAGTTTAGGCCGTCCTCATGTGTGCGGAACTTGGCTGGGATGTTGGATTTATGTCACATTATCAGTAACCCCCACAGCTTTCCCTCTGATCTTGAAGAATCTCACTAGCTGTTCTGTCTGGAGACAATACACATCTCTTTAACCTGTGTTGAATGTTCCCTCCACCCACATTATCTGTACCTTTAAGACCTGGCTGGCTGTAGAGAATTGCATTCTAATTAGTATTCTGTAACTTGATTTCTGTGTCTGTGCACTGTTGGAGAACAGATATCCACTCCATCTGACGAAGGAGCTGTGCTCCGAAAGCTTATGGTATTTGCTACCAAATAAACCTGTTGGACTTTAACCTGGTGTTGTGAGACTACTTAATATTGTGGCCGTACCAAAATTTCCTGACTCGGAGGTTCCCAAACTGGGGTCCGCAGGGGTCTGTGAGGGTCTTCAGGCCTATCTATGCTCCAGTTAGCCTATCGGCGTCCAATGCTCTGAGAGGCCTTGCTTTGATTGGCCCATTTGATTTATTCCATCTTGTTGTTGCTGGCAAAATAGCCCATGGCCAACAGCTAGACTGAGGTAAGCCAGGTGCCGGCAGAAGATGAATAGACCAGAAGCTAAGTGGCGCCAGCAGCAAAGGATGGTTGTGTGTAGCTTGCAGGAGGCCACAGCAGGGGTTCAAGCCTCTGGAAAGGAGCTGATGAAGTTTAGACTTTGGGAAATGAACCATGTGGTTTGGGCTTTGCAAATGGAGTGGTGTAGTTCATGCCTTAGGAAAGGAGGGATGGGGGTTCTGGTCTTGGGAAAGGTGTGTTGTGGGGGGGTCGTTTCTGGCATTGGGAAAGGTGTGAGGGGAGTGTGAGTTCTGGCCTCAGGAAAGGACGAGGGTTCCTTGCATCAGGAAAGGAGGGTGGGGTTCTGGCCTCGGAAGAGGAGTGAGGAGGGTAGTGTTCAGGCCTTGGAGTGTGTTTGTGTGTGAGAGGATGTGAGTGTGCAAGTGGGGATGTGTTTGTGGGTGCATAGGTGGGGATGTGGATGGGTGTGAGGATGTGAGAGTGAGTGTGTTTGTGCACTGTTGGATCTGGTTCTGGGGAATGAGTTGATCCAAGTGGATTAAGTAACAATGGGAGAGTATTTAGGGGACAGTGACCAATTGTATCATATGGTTTGGTTGCCGTGGGAAAGGACTGGGAGCAATCCAGAGCAGAGATAATTAATTGAGGGAAAGCTTTGATGGGATGAGAATGCATCTGAGTTAAGTGATTTGAATGAAATGTTGGCAGAAAAGATGGCAACTGAACAATGAGCTACCTTTAGAGATAGTATTGCAGTCAATGTTAAAATATATTTCCCTCAAAGGGGAAAGGTAGGGCAGCTAAATCTAGAATATCCTAGATGGCAAGATAGTATTTCAGGCAATGTCAAGGTACATTTCCAAAAATGGGAAAGGTAAGACAAATAAATCTAGAACACCCTGGATGACGAGAGAGTATTGCAGGAAATGTCAAGGTATATTCTCTGAGGGGAGAAGTAGGACAAAGTAGAACACCCTGGATGGAGAGAGAGATAGAGGTAAAGATGAAAAGGAAGAAGTACGCATATGACAGATGTCAGGTAAAAATACAATGAAGAATCATGCTGAATATGAAGAACCAGAGGGGAAGTAAGAAAAACAGAAAAGCAAGGAGAGAGCATGAAAAGAAACCAGCAGCTAACATAAAAAAATAAATCTCAAGGTCTTCTATAAGTACGTAAATAATAAAAGGATGGGAAAAGAGTAGGGCCAATTAGAGATTTAAAAAAAAAGGAAACTTGCATGTGGAGGCAGGAGAAGTAGTGGAAGTATTAAACACATACTTTGCATCTCTCTACAAAGGAAGAGGATGTTACCCAGGCCGAAGTGTGAGAGGAGGTAACTGGTACACTTAAGGAATTTACAATTGAGAAGGCGGAGGTGTTATGCTATCTTTCCTTAAAATTGATAACCGGATAAGATGCATCCAAGGATATTGAAGGAGGCGAGAGTGGAAATTTCGGAGGCACTGGTGATAATCTTCCAGTCTTTCTTAGATGCAGGGGTAGTGCTGGAGGACTGGAGAATTGCAAATGTTACACCCTTCTTCAAAAAGGGGTGCAAGGATAATGCCAGTGACTACAGACCAGTCAGTTTGACTGCAGCGGTAGGGAAACTTCTGGAAACTTAGTTCAGGACAAAATCAGTAGTCACTGAGACAAGTGCAGGATAATTAAAGAAAGCTAGCTTGGATTCATTAAGGGAAAATCATGTTTAACAATGTGGTGGAGTTTTTTGCGATGGTAACAGTGAAGGTTGATATCCTGTTGATGTGATGTATATGGATTTTTAAAAGGCACCATACAACAGACTTGTGAACAAAATTATAGCTCGTGGAATAAAAAAGAAAGTAGGAACCTGGATAAGAATTTGGCCAAGTGACAGGAAAGAGAGTAGTGATAAATAGTTGTTCAGATTGGAGGAAAGTTTGTAGCGGAGTTCCCTAGTGTTGGGACCCTTTTCTCTTCCCGATGCATATTAATAACCTAGGCTGTGGTGTGGAGGGCATGATTTCAAAATTTGTGGATGATATGAAGATTGGAAGCATTGTCAGCTGTGGCGAGGGCAGTCTTGAACTTCAAAAGGATGTAGACCTATTGATGGATTGGGCAGAGAAGTGGCAGTTGAAGTTCAGTGCAGAGAAATGTGAGGTGATTTATTTTGGCAGGAAGAATGTGGAAAGACAATATAAAGGGAGAAGCTCTAAAGGAGGTGCAGGAACAAAAGGATGTCAGTATATATGTACGTAAGTGGCAAGGCATGTTGAGAGAGCAGCTAATAAAGCATATGGTATCCCAGGATTTATCAATGGGGGCATTGAGTGCATTTGTAAAGAGGTTATGTTGAACTTGTATAAGATACTCATCTGGAGTACTGTGTCGAATTCTGGGTGCCATACTTGAGGAAGGATGTGAGGGCATTGGAGAGAGTACAACTGAGATTCACAAAAATGATTCCAGGGATAAACAACTGTAGCTATGAGAATAAATTGGAGAGGTTGGGTATGTTTTCCTTGGAGAAAAGAAGGCCAAGAGACTTGATGGAGGTATTCCTGAGGGGTACGAACAGGGTTAATAGTCAGAAATTTTTCCCTCTCGAGTATATCAATAACTTTAATAGTCTTAGCTATGAGGAGAGATTGGGTAAACTGGGGTTGTTCTCCCTGGAAAGACGGAGAATGAGGGGAGATCTAATAGAGGTGTACAAGATTATGAAGGGGATAGATAGGGTGAACGGTGGGAAGCTTTTTCCCAGATCAGAAGTGACGTTCACGAGGGGTCATGGGCTCAAGGTGAGAGGGGCGAAGTATAACTCAGATATTAGAGGGATGTTTTTTACACAGAGGGTGGTGGGGGCCTGGAATGCGCTGCCAAGTAGGGTGGTGGAGGCAGGCACGCTGACATCGTTTAAGACTTACCTGGATAGTCACATGAGCAGCCTGGGAATGGAGGGATACAAACAATTGGTCTAGTTGGACCAAGGAGCGGCACAGGCTTGGAGGGCCAAAGGGCCTGTTTCCTGTGCTGTACTGTTCTTTGTTCTAACTAGAGGGCACAGATTCAAAATAATGGACAAAGGAGTAAAAGTGATGTGAGAAAACCCAGAGTTTGATTGGAGTCTGGACCGAACTTTCTAAAAGGCAGGTGGACATAGGTACGATCGAGGTATACAAAAGGAAATTGGACTGCCATCTGAAAAGAAGGAACTTGCAAGGTTACGGGGATAATGCAGGGAGAGGGTTTAGGTAGAATGGTCTTTTAGCATGCTAGTGCAGACTCAGTGGGTCGAATGGTCTCGTTCTGACCTCATTTCTGAATTCTGTGAATCTCCCTGATGTTTTGGACTGGTGCATCACTAAGGACTTAGTTAAAATCGTCTACAACGTTTCCACCAAGCAGAACAGGCAGGTGGCCTTTAGTAGCTTTAAATCCTGGTGTTACCTTCTCTTTGGAAATGTACATTCTCTGTGGAATATGTTTCCAATAAAGCCCAATCTCATCAATGATAAAACCTTGGTTTTAATGAGTATGACTCACCAGGTGACTCTCTTCAAATAGACAAAGAATTCATCAGCCGTTTCTGTATTGGCTGCATCACCAGTGATTTTAATATTGTGCAGATGAGGGCACCTTTTGAAATACTTAAAGCACCCATGACTAGCATTGAAACTTTCCTACTAAAAACTCTCACCCTGCTCTTACACTAAGTCTTTATACGCGCTTTTGGCTTGTGCTTGGATGACCATCAAACCAAGAGGCACCTGGCACTGGTTTTCGTCTTCAACACAGATTGCCAAGAATCTTTTCATATTCTCCATTATGCTGCTTCTAGCCCAAATCACCCTGTCAGCACTTAAGGTGTAACAATTGGTTTGATTTTGTCACCAATTGTTCTCACCATCATAGTAGTTGGCCCAAGAGCTCTACTCATTCTGTGGCATTAAGGTGTTTTAAAATCTCCAATTTCCAGCAAGGCTGGTAGTTTTTCTTGCTTTCTTTGTAGCAACTAACTCACTACCACCACTTGCTGGGCATTTCTGACTCTTGTTTAAGTGATTCCAAGAGATTGCTGAAACAGGAGCTTTTAAATGAATCTTTTGCCTCAACTTCAGTAAATGGCTCTCTCACTGGCTTCAAAATGGCCTCTCTGCCTCACGTGCTGCAGATATGAGCAAGAACTAGTTTTGGGAGCTCCAAAATTTGCAGAGGTTTGCAGAGTCAGCCTCCTGAAGGTTACTCACAGACTTTAAAATGACCTCTTTTGCCTCACCGAATATAAAGTTACACAGAAGGCACAGCTGAAGCTTAAAAATTAAAATCATGTTGCAGAGTTTGGGTCTACCCTCACAGAAATGGCCAGCAGGCCTCAACTTGAATCCTTGCAGAAAAAAAACTTGTTTGTTTGGATATTATTTCTTGAGAACTTTGCTTCAGACTTCTTGAAAAAAGTCTTGGTTCCCTCGAGTGCAGACAAACACCTCCAATTGCACTTGCTTCAGAATAGTGCTAACTGTTTGATGGTACCCAAAATCAGATCAACTCAAAACAATGCAACAACGATGAACAAAGATGCAAAGTGATGTAAAATTGAAAATGATGACACAAATTGGGAATACAGGCCCTAAAATCTGTGTGACTTTAAAGTGAAACAATGTAGGGGGGGAGCGGGGAGAGGAATGCACCTAAAGCACTGACTTATCGTCCAAAGGTTTTCTGGTCAATCACACCATTTAAGAGAGAATTAGAGCTGATTCAGTTTCACAGTGCAGAAGAACACTCAAAACAAGTGCTGGATTGGAAGATTTGATTTGATTTGATTTAATTTATTATTGTCACATGGGATGCAGTGAAAAGTATTGTTTCTTGCACACTATACAGACAAACTATAGAGTACATGGGGAGAAGGAAAGGCGAGGGTGCAGAATGTAATGTTACAGTCACAGCTAGGGTGTACAGAAAGATCAACTTAATTTGAGGTAGGTCCATTCATAAGTCTAATGGCAGCAGGGAAGAAGCTGTTCTTGAGTTGGTTGGTGTGTGATCACAGACTTTTGTATCTTTTTCCTGACGGAAGAAGGTGGAAGAGTGTATGTCTAGGGTGTATGGGGTCCTTGATTATGCTGGCTGCTTTTCCGAGGCAGCGGGAAGTGTAGACAGAGTCAGTGGATGGGAGGCTAGGGTGTAGAGAAAGATCAGCTTCATCTATGGTAGGCCCATTCAAAAGTCTGATGGCAGCAGGGAAGAAGCTGTTTTTGAATTGGATGTGGACTTGCTATGCTTGATTTTCCATCCATTCATTTAAATGGATAAAATATCAATAATTCTGTATCCTTGACTTCAGAACCAGTGCTGTCTGGTGTGCAGATTCATATTTGGCGTATCTGACTGTGGGATC
Organism: Mustelus asterias; assembly: GCF_964213995.1. NCBI lineage: Eukaryota > Metazoa > Chordata > Chondrichthyes > Carcharhiniformes > Triakidae > Mustelus > Mustelus asterias. The sequence goes on along the minus strand of NC_135828.1, from coordinate 14,779,103 downwards.
GTACTTTGGGTGCACTCTTTAAGAGAAAACATACAAAATTGTATGGCGAAAAGCAGGGAAAATGGATTGAATCACTTAATTATGAAGTTAGGTTAATTCTGGTGCAGGCATGACATTTCTATAACTGTCTCTTTCTCTGGACTTTAATCTTTCTCACAAGATCAAAAGAAAAAAGAAAATCCAAAGTTTAAAGTAGTGAAGGCAAAAGTTCAAAGTGTGACCATTAGTCTGTTGTCTTAAAATGGATCTTCCTTTAAACTTTTATAGTCAGTGAACCAGCACTGCTGGAGAATAAATTCATAACGTGATGCAGCATTATGTGATGAGTACTAAGCTATTGTAAGACTATATTCCTTAAAATGCGAGCAGTTCATGGTTACAATTTATTCATTCAAAATATTATGCTATGACATGATCTTAGAGATGTTTGAATTTGTATTATATGGTCTTGTATAATGATGATGTATGCACTGATTTCAGTTAAATGTCTTAATTAGTATTCATGGAACTAAATTATAATAGTGCAAATACTTGATCTTTGATCTGATTAAGTGTGAAAGTTGTAAAAGTATAGTTTTTATTGCACTTTATAGTCTGTCATACATTATGATGAAGAATTAGTATAAAATGTAACTTGAATAATAAGGTGCTTTGCAGTTACATTATTTGAAGATCTCTATACTTGCAACCCTCGAAATTTAAAACTTGCCAGCATAAAGAAAACTTAATAAAAGCAATGTGGTTTGATGAAGAGAAATATACTCATTGGAGTAACCTATCATAGTGTGTTTGTAGTTTTAACAGAAGACTAAGTTTTTATTCTTGTGCGTATTGTGTTATACTAAACAAAGTTTAATTATAATTTTGAAACTCTGTGATTTCCACTTTGAGGTCATTCAACATGGTGGTAGTAAGGACGGGCATGACCAAATATAAGTGAAATAAATATAAATGCTGTAGTGGAATTTTCTACCTAATGATTCTCTTACTTTTCATGAAGTGTTCGTGGAGCTGGGGGGGTGATATCGGTGAAACATTTTAATTCAGTTTAATGACTTGTAGGAATGTGTTACTAAATGAAGGACAGGTGGAGGGAATTGAAAGCTCTTTTCTCACAATGACTGTGTCAGAAGTTTAGAGACCAGGCAATAAATTCGGACAAGATGACTCTTGATGCAGTGATATCTGAACAACTTATTAAATAACAAAAGTTATACTTAACAAACCAAGGCAGGCAATCAATGTCGTAATTCAAATGGTTCTTGCTTCCCAGTGTTGCTAGTAGTACAGACAGCTCGTGACTCCTCATCTCTTGTCCCTCCCTTTATCTTGTTCAAATCCGTACAGTGATGAACCTCTTTGGATCCGTTCCAATTATCCTTCCCTCAACTCCTGTCTCAGCAGTTCCTTTATCATATTCGGTAAACATTCATCAGTCAGTCCCTAATTACTCGAACTTGCACAATGCACAATTAGTAGAACTTTACAATTTAATCAAAAGTTGCTACTTAATCTTGACATCTGTTTCACATTCAACAGGTCATTACAATTTAATCACAGTTTGCTAATCACGACATCCTCAACTTAATAAATGCAAACAGCGTTTTCCCATTGGAACACATGAAAATTATTTCTATAACTTACATGTGATGGATTATACTATTGAAAACATTATACTCACATAGCATTAATTATATATTTATAATTATCATGATTTTCTGGATATCAAAATGCTTTTGTCACTTTGAAAACATTTTATGCTTCAATTTTAAATTACATGGTATTAAAATTTAATGATGAGTAATCAATTTGATGTCGTTTTAAGTTTAACACATTTTTTCACAAGTAGTTACCTGGAAGTGGAGATTATATAACTTTTTAAAAGAATACAAATTTCAAAGTAATTTTGGGGCCTAAAACTAATTGCAAAGTGTATGAAGTTGTAGTGAAATTAAAAAGGCGAACTAAATCAAAGAAGAAAGATTTAAAGAATGAAACTGTTTAGGTTATCAGATAGCAGTTAATTTTCTGAATGATGATTGGGAAAGCAAAATGAGTTTCGCATGTGTGCTCTGAATGCTTGGAATTAGTGTAGGTGTGCAAGGTTCATAAGTTTGCCATTTAGGGGAGTGCACCAGAAGTGTGGCATTTCTTTTTAAGGAATACTGAAACATTGGGGGCAGGTTTCTATGCATCACTTCCATCTAAATCTTGGAATGCAGCACATTAAACATACTAATATGTGTAATGTCCACTGTTCGATTTGACACTGCTGAGCTATGCTGCTCTTTGCATCAAACTGAGCAACAAGGGAGCTTTGCAGAATGGAAACGGTACGGTAGCACAGTGGTTAGCACTGCTGCTTCACAGCTCCAGGGTCCTGGGTTCGATTCCCGGATTGGGTCACTGTCTGTGTGGAGTTTGCACATTCTCCTCGTGTCTGCGTGGGTTTCCTCCGGGTGCTCCGGTTTCCTCCCACAGTCCAAAGATGTGCGGGTTAGGTTGATTGGCCAGGTTACAAATTGTCCCTGAGATGCGTAGTTAGAGGGATTAGCGGGTAAAATATGTGGGGGTAGGGCCTGGGTGGGATTGTGGTCGGTGCAGACTCGATGGGCCGAATGGCCTCCTTCTGCACTGTAGGGTTTCTATGATTTCTATGATTTCTATGAAATTTATAGATCTTCCAGGAGGGAGCACATTGGCCCAGTTGCATGTTAATGATGACCAGAGTTTACTCCACCAACTGTGAACTCCTAATGGATAGCACAGCTATATGGTATACTGTATTTTTCATTTGTAATGTTAACAATTAGATTGCCCAGGTACCCCTCAAGTTGTGCCACTTTCACTTTGATATGCATCTAAAAACACTTTGCATTGGTGGGAAAGTGGGAATGTAACTGAAGTTACATTCCAGCATCTCCATATCAATGTAACTGAACCCATAGATTTGGATTGGCACAGAACAGTGAAAAATAATTTCAGCCTTTCCATTTGGTGGGGAAATGTGGTTACATGGTGAGAGTTGACCGAAATAATCTTACAGCATTAAAAAATATATTTTTGTTTCAAAAGTAGGTTGACCTGATTAGAACTGTTAACTGAGGGTTCACTTCATAATCTTGTCCTTTTTGAATTCCATTGCTGCTTGTCACCTAATTACAACTTTGTTTCCAGTGTATTTTGTTTTGGTTAGAAGGCAGACCTTCTTATTATAATTGACATAGATAGTTTTTACACCATTGTAAATATACTTCCTGTTGATTATGGATGGAGTGGTCCTGACATAGTTAAAGAAAAGAAAATAAATAGTTGGGTGGGGTGCTCATTTTACTCTATTTTGTTGAAATAAAATGAATGATGGTGATGATGTCGACAATGCTTTCATTTCCCTGTTATATGTTTGTTTGATAAGTGCATACCATATGCATTCTATCTGCATGTCGTCTTATTGCAGACCATGGTCAGGCCTTTAAGCCCCAAGGGCCCTAAAAACAAAGCTAACCTAGTTGCTGTTTGGTGACTGTCATTGTTGGTCGACTACCTGTCAGTTCTCAGTTTTGTTGATGTGTGGAACAACGTCAGCCTGATGTCTGAAGTCACTCACCATTATCGTTAACCAGAGATGCTGCCAAAGTGAGTCTGGTTATAAAGATGCTGAGACCAATGTTGTATAGCGAGCACTTGCAAGCATGAGAAAATTGCTAGAGTTCCATTAGTAAGTAGGATTTCATATTCTGAATTTAGTTTGATGAAAAACATGTAATGAACAGGTGTATAAGCCTACTATTGATTTAAATATTTTCCCAAATAAATTCTGAGAACTATACTTGTAGTCTTAGCTTTCATGACACTTTAATGTACTGTTTTATTTTCTCTCTTTGATTATAGTCTTTAATTCATAAAGGACTATTATTATCCTGAAATAATTCACTGATATATTGGTGTGATTCAGGGTATACCAAATTTATATTTCTCATGGAACATTGATGTGTACTATACCTACAACTGCATAAATTGAATTTGAAGCTGCATCCACCCATGAGCTATGGTTTTTCTTTCCCTGCTGATTCTTTTTTCTTGCTCTCAATTCACACTAATTTGAAAAGATGGTTGAATATATGCACAATGAACTTCAGAACCAAGTAATTGTTTTTCAGAAAGAATGAAACTTGTGAATTAGACATGAATTGTAAAAGAACAGCAGAGCTGATTATTGTTCGTTAGGTTTGCTTGGTGGACCGTTCTGACACCTGTCTTCCAGGCTTCTCCCTAAACGCCATAGCTGATCCTCCTTTACTGCCAGTCACATGGCAGCCAGAGAGAAATTGTGGGTGGGAATTAAAAGGCTCGAATGAACCTTGTCAGAGTTGACAATCCATATAACGTAACATAAAAGGCAACATTAAGCAAAGAAGAGGGGAGACAATTTACATGCATGCTGAGGTTATTTGCAGTATATTGAAACAGATCGCAGGTTGGGGAAAAAAAACTTGCTGTGTACATTTTCTGCTGCAGCTGTAAGACATAAGTAATGAGTTAAACCTGACTGCAGAAAAAGACAAACTTTATCTTGGTGTTTGAAGCCTAAGCTGCCTTTGGAAAAAAATCTCTTTTCATTTGAACCATCTGGTTACTTCTTGTTTACAGCACACTATGCCAGTTTGCGCTTATTAATCATGCTTACACAAGTATCTTAATTACTCCCTGTGTAGCTGCTCTGTCTTGAACTCAGAAGTTGACCTTTCTCTTTTTATTCCTTTAAATCATTAATCATACATAATCAACGCCATCGGGGCAGAGCTACAGAGAAGACTGGCTAGACTTCTTCAGTACACACTATCCCCAAACAGGCACGTAGAATGAGTCCATTGCTAGCAGTCAGGCGTGTCTTAATTAATGACTTGCATACACCAAAAGAGTAATGTAAGGTGACTGCCTTTTTCTTCAGCACTCTAGTCAGTGAAATTACTGTTTTAATGCAATTTGTTATCTTCAAACATAAAGTGTTACTGCTTTTCTCTTTTCTCCCAATAAGTGGGGGTTGTGTGTTCTGGAAAAAATAGATCTGAACAGATTATGCTTAAGTAGTGGTCTCTTACAATATTGGGCCTTCCTTTGCAGTCTTGTCAAAAACAACAATTGGTGTTTAGATGCAGATTGCATTTTATTTTCATTGTAGTTAAAATATGAAATCTACCTTAACTGTAATTTTTAAATTAATAGAATATTTTGTTACAACCACGTGAGGAGGAATAAAAGATGCCTCCCCTATATTGCCACCCAAAAACTGAACGTAACAGTGTTTGTTGAAGATTTAGAAAGATGAAGGTATTTCACTGAATATTTGCATTTAACAATTGACATACAGAATGAAATGAGTCCAACAATCTTTCTTGAGGTTTAAAACAAAAAGGGGTTAGACAGCAAAATATTTAAAAAGGTAAGCTCACATTTCTCCAATTTCGCCACACGTGCACATACACACACTCGTGCAAAATTTCAAGTTATGGTGAAGTAGTTAAGTTCATAGCTAAATTGAGGTTCAATGCTGAGAGATAAAGCAAATGAGAGTTCATAGTTTGAGTTCTTGGCTGCATCAGTGTGGTTACAGGAGAAATTTTTCTCAAGTTCCTTTGGATTCCAGGAGTTGAGTTGAAGTTCATGTAACTGCAATTGCTGAAGACAATTTATTTATCCATAATTAATCTCTTCCAGAAGTTGATGACTTTTGCACCTGAGGTTTCATTCAATTGAAAATTCACATCTCTGTGCTGGTTTCTTAAACTGAAAGAGATTGGCGCTGCAATTTAGCGGCTGCTTTAGCTAAGGGCGCAATTCCCGTAACGGCCGCTAAATCTCATTAACATACCGTAAACACAATTCTAGACAGTGAGATTTCTGTTTGTGATCTTTCCAGCCCTCCTCTGACGACATAGACATAGAATCCTACTGTGCAGAAGGAGGCCATTCGGCCCATCGAGTTTGCACCGATCACAATCCCACCCAGGCCCTATCCCCATAACCCCATGCATTTACCCCAGCTTGTCCCCCTGACACTAAGGGGCAATTTAGCATGGCCAATCCACCTAACCCGCACATCTTTGGACTGTGGGAGGAAATCGGAGCACCCGGAGAGAACCCACGCAGACACATGGAGAATGTCTATGTGGAGTTTGCACAGTGACTCAAGCTGGGAATCAAACCTGGGTCCATGGCGCTGAGGCAGCACTGCTAACCACTGTGCCACCGTGTTGCTCATGGTGACATGATCAGGTTCCCAAGGAGGAAGGGCCTGATTTGCATGTATTATCATCTTATTAGTGGGTGTTACGATGCATTGTCTGCACTTGTTGTACATTCCCACCCAGCCGACATGACATCATGCTGGCACAAATCAGTACTGCTCTTATAAAATGAAACCTGGCGCCTCCCCTCTGAGGGGAAGATCTGTAAGCTGATTTTCAGGGTTCTGAGAGATTGGGGAGGGTGGCTGTGAGGTCAGGAAGGGGACTCTGTGCCATGTAGCCTAGTCAGCTGGGTTGGATGGGTGGGTGCCCACATGGCAATGTTTTGTTGGAGCCCCTCCTTTGGGTGGATGGGGGAGTTGCTCGCTGCAGCTGAGGATTTATGATTCAGTGACTTTTATTATGAATGAAGTGATACAATTTGAGATTTTGTCAGTAGCTCTCTACATAATGAAATGTATTAATGTTGTCATAGAGAGGTATAGGTGAATACCTGACACTTTCACATGAGTGAAATTGGAGGAAGAGCTTCCCTCAAAAGTCTTCCTTCAAAAGTCTTCCCTCAAAAGTCTTCCCTCAAAAGTCTTCCCTCAAAAGTCTTCCCTCAAAAGTCTTCCTTCAGAAGCCTTCCCTCAAAAGCCTTCCCTCAAAAGTCTTCCCTCAAAAGTCTTCCCTCAAAAGTCCAAAGATGTGCGGGTTAGGTTGATTGGCCATGCTGAAATTGTCCCTTAGTGTCTTGGGATGCGTAGGTTAGAGGGATTAGTGGGTAAATATGTGGGGGTAGGGCCTGGGTGGGATTGTGGTCGGTGCAGACTCGATGGGCCGAATGGCCTCCTTCTGCACTGTAGGGTTTCTATGATTTCTATGATTTCTATGAAAAGTCTTCCCTCAAAAGTCTTCCCTCAAAAGTCTTCCCTCAAAAGTCTTCCCTCAAAAGTCTTCCCTCAAAAGTCTTCCCTCAAAAGTCTTCCCTCAAAAGTCTTCCCTCAAAAGTCTTCCCTCAAAAGTCTTCCCTCAAAAGTCTTCCCTCAAAAGTCTTCCCTCAAAAGTCTTCCCTCAAAAGTCTTCCCTCAAAAGTCTTCCCTCAAAAGTCTTCCCTCAAAAGTCTTCCCTCAAAAGTCTTCCCTCAAAAGTCTTCCCTCAATAGTTCCAGCTCAATGGGAATAGAAGCAAAGGTCTTAGTGCATTTTTGCTTCCTCTTAGGTGACAGGAAAGCAAAGTATGAGACCGGACAAAGGGGAGAGACAGAAAAAAGTTATGAATGATATTTTTTTGAAAATTTGCATTGATTATATACTGCTCTAAATAGCACATTGGAAGAATATATTTCTACCATCTTGAATTTTCAATTGTAAAACAAAAGAAGAAATTGCTTCACATGAGGTTTTGTGGCACCTAGATTTAACTTTTGGGATTTAAGTCATCTAATCTCTGATATATTACTGAATTAACTTTGGCAATCTAACCTAAATACATTTTGCAAAACATCCAATTGTTGCAAATACCTAGTTCAAAATTCGTATGTTTTAAAATGTAACATTTAGTTTTACGAACTAAAGTTTTTATTGGTAGATAAATTGTGGCATCTGGTTGTGAAACTGGTAAATGCAACTCTGATATAAATGCAACTCAAACACACCTTGGTTTATTGCACTTGCATATTAACCTGTGTTTATCTTACAAGATCAGAGTTGTTAGTGAAACAAACTTAAACAATTGGTGCCCTATTTCTGGAACTCTTAGTAGAACCATAGAGTCTGGAAAGAGAGCAATTATATCCATGAGAAATATAAATTATTCATATGGGTTACAGAATCAGAGTTGAGTTTAAAGTAAAATAATTAATTTACATTTATGTTTCCGGACTTTGCAGAGCATGGCACGCTGCCATAAAGATGGGCTGTGGGGGTAGAAGATTCCTTTGTTTAATTTACCTGGGTGTTTATCACAGAAGACAGTTGGAGTTTTGGATTTGGTGTAAACCTAGGTCATTAAGTTGGGAGAGCCAAAAGATACATATGTTAGTCAGGCTTGCATCTTAAGCAAAGGAAATACTAACTTTATCATTCACTGCACGGGATGCAAGTGAGGTTCATGCTCAGTTTGGAATTCATACAGACGAAAAGAAACTGGAAGTTTTGGCTAGCTCAAAGCCAGAAAATGAAATCTACAGTAGTCCTCACGGAATCTTGTGACAGATGACAGTTCGCAGCTTGTTTGGGAGTAGTCAGCTTGGAACAGGCAGACAGAAAATATCTTCCAGGAGCTGGGAATTGGCTATGGGACCAGCAACTGTAAAGAAGCTGTGAAAGCATAGAGGGACATTAGGAACCAGGGTTGTTAATGATGTTCATATTCCTATGTTAGAAGGCAGTGAAGCCCATGCTTGAACTGAATAGTCCACAGTCATGAGATATTTCAAGAAAATTGGAGGTTCACTAAGCTTAAAACTAATGGAAGGATTCTCATGATATTTCATGCCACGGAGAATAGCTAGAACAGGGAGAAGAAATTAAAAAGCAGGACCCCGAGGGTAGTAATCTCAGGATTGCTACCTGAGCCACATGCCAGTGAGGGCAGGAGTAGGATGCTTGGGCGGATAAACACGTGGCTGAGGAACTGGTGCAGGGGGCAGGGTTTCCAATTCTTGGATCATTGGGACCTCTTCTGGGGCAGGTGGGACCTGTACAAGAGAGACGGGTTACACCTAAACTACAAGGGGACCAATATACTTGCAGGGAGATTTGCTAGTGTTATTGGGGAGCGTTTAAACTAGATTTGCAGGGGGGTGGGAACCAGAGTGCCAGAGCAGATAGTGGAGCAGGGGTAAAAAGACAGGTTAGTTCAAGCAAAATCACAAATGGAAGGGTAGAGTGTGGTGGAAATAATTTCTTGAGGTGTGTCTATTTCAATGCCAGGAGTATTGTAGGGAAGGCAGATGAGCTGAAGGCGTGGATAGACACGTGGAAATATGACATTATAGCCATTAGTGAAACTTGGCTACAGGAGGGGCAGGACTGACAGCTCAATGTTCCAGGGTTCCAATGTTTCAGGCGGGATAGAGGCAGAGGGATAAAAGGTGGGGGGGTGGCATTGTTGGTCAGGGAAAATGTTACAGCGGTACTCAGGCAGGATAGATTAGGGAGCTTGTCTACAGAGGCCCTATGGGTGGAGCTGAGAAACAGGAAAGGTATGACCACATTAATGGGCTTGTATTATAGACCACCCAATAGTCAGCGAGAACTGGAGGAGCAAATCAGCGGAGAGATAGCTGACAACTGCAAGAAACACAAAGTTGTGAGAGTAGGGGATTTTAATTTTCCACATATAGATTGGGACTCGCATACTGTTAAAGGTTTAGACGGGGTAGAGTTTGTAAAATGTGTTCAGGAGAATTTTCTACATCAGTATATAGAGGTGCCAACTAGAGAGGATGCGATATTGGATCTCCTATTGGGAAATGAGTTAGGGCAGGTGATGGATGTGAGTGTGAGGGAACACTTTGGATCCAGTGATCATAATGCCATTAGTTTCAACCTGATCGTGGATAAGGATAGATCTGGTCCTCGGGTTAAAGTTCTGAACTGGAAAAAGGCCAAATTTGATTAAATGAGAAGGGATCTGGGAAGTGTGGATTGGCACAGGCTGTTCTCTGGTAAGGATGTAAATGGAAAGTGGGAGGCCTTCAAAGGAGAAATTTTGAGAGTGCAGAGTTTGTATGTTCCTATCAGGATTAAAGGCAAAGTAAATAGGAATAAGGAACCTTGGTTCTCGAGGGAGATTGTAACACTGATTAAGAGGAAGAGAGAGTTGTATGAAATGTACAGGCAGCAAGGAACACATCAGATGCTCGAGGAGTATAAAAAGTGCAAGAAGCTACTTAAGAGGGAAATCAGGAGGGCTAAAAGAAGACATGAGGTTGCTTTGGCAGACAGAGTGAAGGAAAATCCAAAGACCTTCTATAGGTATGTTATGAGCAAAAGGATAGAACAAAGAACAGTACAGCACAGGAAACAGGCCCTTCGGCCCTCCAAGCCTGTGCCGCTCCTTGGTCCAACTAGACCAATCATTTGTATCCCTCCATTCCCAGGCTGCTCATGTGACTATCCAGGTAAGTCTTAAACGATGTCAGCGTGCCTGCCTCCACCACCCTACTTGGCAGCGCATTCCAGGCCCCCACCACCCTCTGTGTAAAAAACGTCCCTCTGATGTCTGAGTTATACTTCGCCCCTCTCAGCTTGAGCCCGTGACCCCTCGTGATCGTCACCTCTGACCTGGGAAAAAGCTTCCCACTGTTCACCCTATCTATACCCTTCATAATCTTGTATACCTCTATTAGATCTCCCCTCATTCTCCGTCTTTCCAAGGAGAACAACCCCAGTCTACCCAATCTCTCCTCATAGCTAAGACCCTCCATACCAGGCAACATCCTGGTAAACCTTCTCTGCACTCTCTCCAATGCCTCCACGTCCTTCTGGTAGTGCGGCGACCAGAACTGGACGCAGTACTCCAAATGTGGCCTAACCAGCGTTCTATACAGTTGCATCATCAGACTCCAGCTTTTATATTCTATACCCCGTCCTACAAAGGCAAGCATACCATATGCCTTCTTCACCACCTTCTCCACCTGTGTTACCACTTTCAAGGATTTGTGGACTTGCACACAATAGTGAGGGATAAAATTGGTCCTCTTGAAGACCAGAGTGGTACACTGTGTATGGAACCAAAAGAGATGGGGGAGATACTAAATGGTTTTTTTGCATCTGTATTTACTGAGGAAACGGGCATGGAGTCTACGGAAATAGGGCAAACTGGTAGGGAGGCCATGGAACCTTTACAGATTAAAGGGGAGGAGGTGCTCGCTGTCTTGAGGCAAATCAGAGTGGATAAATCCCCAGGACCGGACAGGGTATTCCCACGGACCTTGAGGGAAGCTATGTTGAACTTGCAGGGGCCCTGGCAGACATATTTAAAATGTCAGTATTCACGGGGGAGGTGCCGGATGATTGGAGGGTGGCTCATGTTGTTCCGTTGTTTAAAAAAGGTTCCAAAAGAAATCCGGGAAATTATCGGCCAGTATGTTTGACGTCGGTGGTGGGCAAGTTATTGGAAGGTGTGATAAGGGATAGGATCTACAAATATTTGGATAGACAGGGACTTATTAGGGAGAGTCAACATGGCTTTGTGCGTGGTAGGTCATGTTTGACCAATCTATTAGAGTTTTTCGAGGAGGTTACCAGGAAAGTGGATGAAGGGAAGGCGGTGGATGTTGTCTACCTGGATTTCAGCAAGGCCTTTGACAAGGTCCCTCATGGGAGGTTAGTTAGGAAGGTTCAGTCACTGGGTATACATGGGGAGGTAGTAAATTGGATAAGACACTGGCTCAATGGAAGAAGCCAGAGAGTGGTTGTGGAGGATTGCTTCTCTGAGTGGAGGCCTGTGACTAGTGGTGTGCCGCAGGGATCGGTGTTGGGTCCATTGTTGTTTGTCATCTATATCAATGATCTGGATGATAATGTGGTAAATTGGATCAGCAAGTTTGCTGATGATACAAAGATTGGAGGTGTAGTGGACAGTGAGGAAGGTTTTCAAAGCTTGCAGAGGGATTTGGACCAACTAGAAAAATGGGCTAAAAAATGGCAAATGGAATTTAACGCAGACAAGTGTGAGATATTGCACTTTGGAAGGACAAACCAAAGAAGAACGTACAGGGTAAATGGTAGGACTCTGAAGAGTGCAGTTGAACAGAGGGATCTGGGAATACAGGTACAGAGTTCCCTAAAAGTGACGTCACAGGTGGATAGGGTCGTAAAGAGTGCCTTTGGTATATTGGCCTTTATAAATCGGAGTATCGAGTATAAAAGTTGGAGTGTTATGGTAAGGTTATATAAGGCATTGGTGAGGCCGAATTTGGAGTATTGTGTACAGTTTTGGTCACCTAGTTACAGGAAGGATGTAAATAAGATTGAAAGAGTGCAGAGAAGGTTCACAAGGATGTTGCCGGGACTTGAGAAGCTGAGTTACAGAGAGAGATTGAATAGGTTGGGGCTTTATTCCCTGGAGCGTAGAAGATTGAGGGGAGATTTGATAGAGGTGTATAAGATTTTGATGGGTATAGATAGAGTGAATGCAAGCAGGCTTTTTCCGCTGAGGCAAGGGGAGAAAAAAACCAGAGGGCATGGGTTAAGGGTGAAAGGAGAAAAGTTTAAAGGGAATATTAGGGGGGGCTTCTTCACGCAGAGAGTGGTGGGAGTGTGGAATGAGCTGCCGGATAAAGTGGTAGATGCGGGGTCACTTTTAACATTTAAGAAAAACTTGGACGGGGTCATGGATGAGAGGGGTGTGGAGGGATATGGTCCAAGCGCAGATCAGTGGGACTAGGCATAAAATGGTTCGGCACAGACAAGAAGGGCCAAAAGGCCTGTTTCTGAGCTGTAATTTTCTATGGTTCTATGGTTCTAAAGTGACTTCCCAAGGGTTATGGTATACCTTTGGGTTGGTATTAGGAAAAGTGGATGAACCTTCTGTAATAACCCCACCAAGACCAATCCTCCGGTGCAACGCTGCTTTAATAAAGCAAAGGAAAGCCATGTCCATGGCTGCAACAAATCAAGGCCTGTGCTCTGGATGTATGTAACCTGCAGTCCAGACTGTGAATGCAGATTTTAAACCCCTGCCACTCGTCTATCATTGAACGAGCTCCTGCTCACTCAATAGGGGAACTTGTATTACACAAAGCCCCTGGGGAGATCTATTAATGATGCCCCGTGTCCTTTGTGGCCACTATAATAACATCCCTCCCCTTCCAGGTCCACAAGTCCCCCAGTACCCTTGCTGAGAAGGAGTATTTTTCACCTCTTGGCGACCATTTTAAAGACAGCCAGAAGGGGCGCTGGATCTGGACTTTCATTTTCAGAGGGAAGGCTGAAGTGTCACTGACGTGGGTTCCTCTTTAGGGTTTGTTTCACTCGGGCTCCTGTTTCCTCAGCTTCCATCTTGGAGTTTGTTTCTTTGTCATCTGGAAGAATAGAATCTAGATGTTGTCCGATACTGGTAGCGGCCATCTCTGTGGCTGGAAGTAAAGCCTGCTCTTAGGCGGACTCCCTGCACCTAAGGTGATCGAGGTGTTTTTTCAAAACCTTGCCCTGGATGTTCACCTTGTAGGACATTGGTCACATCTTTCCTATTATGATCCCTGGAACCTGGCCAGGCCCATCGTTGAAGTTGTTCAAGTAGATTTGATCACTTAATTCAAATGTCCCCTCTGCTTTTGCAGAGTCATAATTTATTTTCTGATTCGCTTGTCTAGGCTCCACCGTTCCCACCAGATTTGGAAATAAAATGCTTAGCCTCATAACACCAACATCATAGGTAGAACAAGGAAAGAGGTTCTATGTAGGCAGTTTGAGGAGTTAGGCACTAAATTAAAGAACAGAACCGTCCAGGTTATAATCTCTGGATTATTACCTGAGCCACGTGCAAATTGACAAAAGATACATAAAATTAGAGAGATGAATACATGGTGTGGGAGAAGTGGGTATTGGTTTGTGGACATTGGCATCAGTACTGGGGAAAGTGGGGGTTGTATCGTTGGGATGGCCTACATCTGAAACATGCTGGGACCACTGTTCTTGTGGACTGTATAACTAGGGAAGTAGAGAGGGCTTTAAAATAAAGAGTGGGGATGAGAGTTCAGTTTCTTGGAAAATTAGGAAGTCAAAGTTAAAGGTAGGTGTGCAGGTTAGTGATCAGTCTAAATGTCAATAGAAAACTACAGGTTAGGCCAGCTCATATGGACATTATATTACATCAAGGGCTCATACAAGAACCCTAACTAGGAGGGAGGAGGATTCCAAGAATGCCAGGTTTAAAAAATCATGGGTATATTAGGTAGTGGCAGCACAGGATAAGAGGGGGAACTTGACTGTCAGTGTTATAGGTTGGGGCAGGAAACATAAACAAAACTATGCAACACGGTAAATCCAGTTGTAAACAGCTATAAAAAAATTCAAAGCTAAATGTTCTTTATCTGAATGCAGGAAGTATTTGCAACAAGATAGATGAGTTGATGGCACAGATTGCAACATATGAGTATGATGTATGAGCTATTATAGAAACATGGTTGCAGGGTGACCAGGACTTGGGTGCTCAACACTATTTCAAAAGAACAGGCCAAAGAAGAAAGTAGGCGGGTAGCGTGGTTAATCAGGAAAGGTTTCAGAACAGTGCTGAGTCATGATATAAAGCAATGAATGGTGATGTAGAATTGGTTTGGGTTGAAATTATGAAGAACAGGAAAAGGAAGATGAGGAATGGAGTAGTCTATAAACCCCCAAAATGTGACCTCCCAAAAAATCAGTGCATAAATGGGGAAATGTCATGGACATATTTGAAGAGAACTGCAATTATCATGGGAGATTTTAATCTGCACATTGATTGGACCAATCAAACCAGCAAGGGTATCATAGGAGAAGAATTTGTGGAGTGCATCAGGGATTGCTTTTTAGAGCAGTACGTTGTGAAACCTACCCGAGAACAGGCTATTTTAGATTTGGTTTTGTGTAATGAAGAAGGATTAATAAGGGATCTTGTGGTAAAGGAACCCCAGAGGGTAGTGACCACAATATGATAGAATTCCAGAGACAGTTTGAATGTGAACGCCCGAGGTCCATAACCAGTGTCTTCAATTTATAAAGGTATGAGGGAGAAGTTGTCTAAGGTGAACGAGGTAACAAGTATACAAGTCAGTAGATGAGCAGTGCAAATATTCCCACAGCTGGTCCAAAATGCTCAACAGGAGTTTATCTTAATTTCAACTGATGGATCCACTCACGCTGCAGCCACTTTCCTTGTTCAAAAAGGGAGAAAGGCAGAAGACTAGGTTCACCTCTGTTATCCTGACAGCAGTTTACATCCCACCCCATGTGGACATGACTGCGATGGATGAAATATAAACCACCACAAATAGCCTTGAGATGAAACATGCCAAGGCCTCCTTCATTGTGGCCGGGGACATCAACCAGGCCAACCTCAAGAGTGTACTCCAAGATCTTACCAACACACCTGTCCCACCAGAGGCTAAAACATCCTCAATCACTGCTACACAAACATCAAACATGCCTACCGCTCTACCGCCCATCCACACTATGGCAAATCAGACCACAAGGCTGTGCTCCTGTTCCCGGCTCACAAGCAAAAACTGAAGAGGGAGAATCCAATAAAGAAAGTTGTGCAATGTTGGTCTGAGGAATCAGATGACCTCCTACAGAACTGCTTTGAGTCAGTGGACTGGTCAATATTTAACAGCTCAGCAACCAACCTGAATGGCTACGCCACTACAATAATAGACTTCATTAGTAAATGCATCGAAGACTGTGTGCCAAAGAAGCAAATCTGTGTGTTTCTCAACCAGAAACCATGGATGAACAGGGATATCCACTGCTTACTGAAGTCCAGGTCTGAGGCGTTAAAGTCAAGTGACATATGGAGGACCTTCAAAGATGCCAAGTGACAGTACCGGACCAAGTTAGAGTCCCAGGCTAGCCACACCCACTGATTATGGCAAGGTCTGCATGACATTACAGGCTACAAGATAATGGCATGTAGAATCACCGACAATAATGCACCCCTCCCCAATGAGCTCAACGCATTCTATGCCGGTTTTGAGCAAGAGGTCAGTGAGAGCATGTCTTCCGGCCCAGAAACTTTGGCCGAACCGGTATCCGAGGTCATCATCGTAGACATCAGGCCAGCCTTCTAGAAAGTTAACCCTCGGAAAGAGACTGGCCCAGATGGGGTACCCAGACGAGCACTCAGATTCTGCACAGACCAGCTGGCGGGGGGGTATTCGCAGACATCTTTAACCTCTGGGCATTGCCCAGGTGTCAGACTAGCATTACCCAGGTGCCAGGGTGGCACTGGCAGTCTAGCACTGCCGAATGGGTGCCCCCTTGCCCTCTGACTCCCCAGGAGGCCAAGTCGACTGCTGTCCATTCATGGGGCATATGTCTATTCCTTGCCAGCGACAACCTTTCCCGGCGAGGTCATAAGGGCAGGCGAGCCCGGACGATTGAGCGCTGGGCGTGCAAATAACATGTAAATACTTATTTGAATAGATTTAAGTACATTAACATGCCTTTTGCCCAATTTTGGTGATAGGCTGACCGTGCAGGAAATCTGGCACTCGCAAAATGGCGACTGTCATGAAAATTGGCGCTAATCGCTTTATGCCCCACTCTACGACCACGTCACCCCCGAAAACGGGCACAACGCGTTGGTAAAATCCCGGCCAGAGAATCTGATGGAATAGTGCTTCGATGATGATCTCTCCCTCAATGTCTGTAAAATGAACAAGATAGTCATCGACCCTAGGAAGCGTAATAGACGACATGCACCTGGCTACTTCAACGGGGATGAAGTGGAAATGGTCGAGAACTTCAACTCTCTAGGTGTCTGGATCACCAACAACCTGTCCTGGTCCCCCCACACTGATACTATAGTTAAGAAAGCCCACCAACACCTCTACTTTCTCAGGAGGGTAAATTTGGCACATCTGCTATGACTCTCAACAATCTTTACACATGTACCATAGAAGGATCCTTTCCAGATGTATCAGAACTTGGTATGGCTCCTGTTCTGACCAAGGCCGCAAGAAACGACAAAGGGTTGTGAACATTTCCAAGTCCATCACAAAAACCAGCCTCCCATCCATTGACTCCATCTGTACTTCTGTTGCCTTGGAAAAACAGCCAGCATAATCAAGGACCCCACGCACCCCTACATACTAGATCACATGCCAACCGACTCAAGAACAGCTTCTTCCCTGCTGCCATCAGACTTTTGAATGGACCTACCTTTATATTAAGTTGATCTTTCTCTGCACCTTAGCTACTACATTCTGCATCCTCTCCTTTCCTTCTCGGTATGCTGAGTTTGCTTAGCACAAGAAACAATACTTTTCACTGTATACCAATCATAGAATCATAGAAACCCTACAGTACAGAAAGAGGCCATTCGGCCCATCGAGTCTGCACCGACCACAATCCCACCCAGGCCCTACCCCCATATCCCTACATATTTAACCGCAAATGCCTCTAACCTACACATCTCAGGACACTATGGGCAATTTTTAGCATGGCCAATCAACCTAACCCGCACATCTTTGGACTGTGGGAGGAAACCGGAGCACCTGGAGGAAATCTACGCAGACACCAGGAGAATGTGCAAACTCCACACAGACAGTGACCCAAGCCGGGGATCGAACCCAGGTCCCTGGAGCTGTGAAGCATCAGTGCTAACCACTGTGCTACGTACCGTACATGTGGCAATAATAAATCAAATCAAAAAAGTAAAAGCCCATGGAACTGGAGGAAGTGTGTTAGCATGGATTGAAACTGGCTGCCAGATAGAAAACAGAGAGTTGGAATAAATGGGTCCTTTTCAGAGTGGAAATATGTAAGCACTGGGGTACAGAACTGTACCAC
This sequence comes from Mustelus asterias, assembly GCF_964213995.1. Lineage (NCBI taxonomy): Eukaryota > Metazoa > Chordata > Chondrichthyes > Carcharhiniformes > Triakidae > Mustelus > Mustelus asterias. The sequence continues at coordinate 14,761,372 of NC_135828.1, read as the reverse complement.
AGGGATCAGTTCTTGGCCCGCAATTGCTCAGTACTTACATTCTGCTCTTTCCTCAGGCATTAATGTAAGATTTCCAAATTTGCCGATGATACAAAGATAGGTGGAAGGGCATATTGTGGTGAAAATATTGTGATTCGGCAATGGGATATAGATAGATTGGGCGAAAACCTAGCAAATAGAGTTTAATGTGGGGAAGTGTGAGGTTTCGCAGTTCGGTAAGAAGAATAAAAAAGCAGATTATTTTCTAAATGGAGAGACTGCAGTTGAAGTACAGAAGTTTCTAGGTGTTCTAAGATATGAATCACAAAAAGCCAGCAGGCAGGTCCAAAAAGTAGTTCAGAAGGTAAACAGCACTTTGGACTTTATTGTAAGGAGGTTACCGTTTAAAAATAGGGAGGTTTTATTCCAATTGTACAGGGTGTTGGTGAAGCCTTACCTGGAATACTGCATACAGTTTTGGTCCCCTTGCCTAAAAAGGGATATAGTACCATTGAAGGCAGTCGAAAGGAGATACACCAGGCTAATTCCTGGGATGAGAGGGTTGTCCTATCATGAGATTAAATAGTCTGGGTCTGTATCCCTTGGAGTTGAGAAGAATGAGGGGTGATCTTATTCAAACAAGTAAGATTCTGAGGGGGGTTGACAGGGATGTTTTCAGCAGTGGGAGAGTTTTGAACAATGGGACATAGCTACAAGATAAATGAGATGCATCGAAGTTTCTTCTTGCAGAGGGTGGTGAATCTCTGGAATTCTCTGCCCCAAAACGTGGTGAAGGTTGGATCATTCAAAGTATTTAAAGTGGAGTTGGACAAATATTTGATAAATTGAGGAATAGAGGGCCATGGGTAAATGGCACTGAAAAGGAGTTGAGGTTGGCATAGATCAGACATGATCATATTGCATGGCAGAGCAGGCTTGAAGGGCCTGGTGGCCTATTCCTACTCCTATTTCTCGTGTTCTCATGTAATAGTTCTGCTAGAGTGATTCCTGTCATAGCGTGTGGGGTGGTTCCATAATCAAATAAGAAATGTGCCAATTTGATCTCGACAGGTGCCACAGGCTGTTTCTTCATGCCAGTTTCATAAGTTTGCACTCCCTGTTCCACCAGCCCACATGAAGATGGGTGGTGAGATGCCATTTTAATATGTTTGATGCCATTAGAAAACATGAAGTTTTCACTACTGGTGAACGCAGTGCCGTTGGCAGACACCAAGACCTCTGGTATGCCATGTGTACAGAAACTCTGTCTTAGCTTATTTATTGTGGCATGCAAAGTAGTAGAACTTATGAGGTGTATCTCTAACCATTTTGAGTGTGCATCTATCAGGATCAAAAACACGTAGCCCATAAAAGTCCCTGCAAAGTCCATATGCACTCTCACCCATGGCCTGCCCAGTTACTCCCATGGGTGCAAAGAGACTTTTCTCCTGGCATAGATCGCACTGCCTTATTAAGTCCGCACTATCGAGTCAAGGCCAGACCACCAAGCATAGATCCTGGCTAGCATTTTCATTTTTATTTTCAATATTCCAGGGTGACCACTTTCATTCTTTGAGTATCAAACGCCATCCTGGTCAAAGGACAACCACATGGGGACCACCCAGAAAAGTATACCGTCCTCCACACTGAACTCATCCTTTTTAGTCAAATAGGGCTTCATCTTGTCTAAGTCCAAAGATGTGCGGGTTAGGTTGATTGGCCATGCTAAAAAAATTTGCCCCTTAGTGTCCCGGGATGCGGAGATTAGAGGGATTAGCGGGTAAAATATGTAGGGATATGGGGGTAGGACCTGGGTGGGATTGTGGTCGGTGCAGACTCGATGGGCCGAATGGCCTCTTTCTGTACTGTAGGGTTCCTATGATTCCTATGATTCCTATGAGGATTGCCCTCAGAGTTCATTAATCAAGGTCATGTGCTTCGCTTTTGATAAAGTTGGGTCTCTGTGTCCCGGTCTTAATCTACTTTGTGGATACTGGTAAGGCCTCTAAAAAATTTAAAGTCATCACAACTTTTAGTGCCTTTGACAAGGCCTTGCTAAAGTCTATGTAGACAACATCAACTGCACTGTCCTCATCTACCTTCTTGGTTACCCCTTCAAAAAACTCAATCAAATTTATGAGACATGATTTTCCACTCACAAAGCCATGCTGACTATCACTAATCAGTCCTTGCGTCTCTAAATGCCTGTAGATCCTGTCTCTCAAAATACCTTCCAACAACTTACCCACCACAGATGGTAGGTTGTTGCACAAGGGTGAGGTAGCCAAATGGATACAAAATTGGCTTCTTGACAGAAGCCAATTTTGGTTGTAGAAGGTTGTTTTCAAACTGGAGACCTGTGACCAGCGGTCTGACTCGGGGATCAGTGCTGGATGAAAATATAGGAGGCATGGTTAGTAAGTTTGCAGATGATACCAAGATTGGTGACATAGTGGACAGTGAAGAAAGTTATCTCCGATTGCAACGGGATCTTGATCAATTGGGCCAGTGGGCTGACGAATGGCAGATGGAGTTTAAATAAGATAAATGTGAGGTGATGCATTTTGGTAGATTGAACCAGGGCAGGACTTACTCAGTTAATGGTAGGGCATTGGGGAGAGTTACAGAACAAAGAGATCTAGGGGTACATGTTCATAGGTCCTTGAAAGGGAAGTCACAGTGGACAGAGTGTTGAAGAAGGCATTCAGCATGCTTGGTTTCATCGGTCAGAACATCGAATACAGGAGTTGGGACATCTTGTTGAAGTTGTACAAGACATTGATAAGGCCACACTTGGAATATTGTGTAAAGTTCTAGTCACCCTATTATAGAAAGGATATTATTGAACTAGAAAGAGTGCAGAAAAGATTTATTAGGATGCTACTGGGATTTGATGGTTTGAGTTATAAGGAGAGGCTGGATAGACTGGGACTTTTTTCTATGGAGCATAGAAGGCAGAGGGGTGATCTTGTAGAGATCTACAAAATAATGAGGGGCACAGATCAGCTAGATAGTCAATATCTTTTCCCAAAGGTAGGGGAGTCTATAACTAGAGGGCATAGGTCTAAGGGGAGAGATACAAAAGTGTCCAGAGGGGCAATTGTTTCACACAGAGGGTGGTGAGTGTCTGGAACAAGCTGCCAGAGATAGCAGTAGAGCCAGGTACAATTTTTTTGTCTTTTAAAAAGCATTTCGAGAGTTTACATGGGTAAGATGGGTATAGAGGGATATGGGCCAAATGTGGGCAATTGGAATTAGCTTAGGGGTTTAAAAAAAAGGCGGCATGGACAAGCTGGGCTGTTGGGCCTGTTTCCATGCTGTAAACCTCTATGACTCTAATTAACAGAACCCAACATTGTATCTGGGCGGAGGCAATGGAGGAATTGTCTTATCCTTTTTGAATAGCCCAAGTAGAGGTTAGTCACTATTATAAAGTGCCTACCATAGATGTACTGATGAAATATTTTTACATCAAAGACAACAGGCAATTCCCCTTTCTCAATTTGCGAGTACCTCCGATCAGCATCTGAGAGGGTCCTGGTTGCAAATGCTATGGGTCCTTCTGTTCCATCTTCCCAACACTGCAAAAGCACAGCCCCAATTCCAATGGGAATGTGTCGCATGTCAGGATGAATTCCTCCTTCAGGTCAAAATGGGCTAATAGATTTGTTGACAATAACTGTGGTTTTACCTTGTTGAAGCCCTTAGCCTGCGGTGCCTTCCGCGACCATCTTTGATACTTCCGCAGCAAGACATGCAAGGGTGCCAGTAAGGTAGCCAGGTCCAGAATGAATTTCTCACAGTAGTTCATTAATCCTAAGAAGCATTTTAACTCTGGTATTTTTCGGGGCTGGGGCCCCCTTGATGGTCATTACTTTCTCTTCTGCAAGGTGTAAACCTCTCGCATCCACCCAATAACCAAATAGATCACTTCCTTTGCCTGAAAGGAATATGTTTCTCTTTTTAGGTGTATCCTAGCTCTCTCAAATCATTTTCGCACCTCTTCCAGGTTCACCAAGTAGTCTAGTTCTAAAATGCCCATGACTAGGACGTCATCCAGGTATTTTGCCACTTCAGGGAGCTCCTGAAGTATGTTCTCCATCATCTACTGGAATATAGCACATGCCAATGAGACCCCTAAGGTCAGGCAGGTATATTCTTTTAAGTCCTTGTGTTTATTGATCATAACATACTTTCAGGATGCCTCATCTAGTTTGAGTTGGCTCATATCCTGCTTGTGAACATCTGGCTGCCAGCTTACTTGGTGTACAAGTCCTCAATTTTGGGATCGCATACCTGTCTAATTTAGAGACCCGGTTGACCGTTAACTTATAATCCCCACAAATGCAATTGATTGATCCAGCCTGAGGATGGGGACGATGACCAGAACTCTACCACCTCACCCGCCACGGAATTGATGCGGGCAAGGATCCGACAACTGAAATCTCCGTTGACCTTGGGCAGGAATTTCCGGTCTCGCCTGAGCGAGGACGTAAAATCCCGCCCGATAGATCCGACCCACTCCGTAAATTGTACAGGCCTTATAATGCCGAGATCTTCAAGGCACCAGAGTTCAACCTCCACTTTCTCTAATAGGGCGTGATGGACAGGTCTTGCTCTATAATATTTGGGCATGGCATCAAGGTTGGCAGTCTTGGGGCCCCTCTTATCTTTCCAAGTCCTTCCTGAATAAAATCAGGATGTCTTAATGCCATCATACAGCCCTCCTTTGCCTTGCTAGAAGATTTCCAACCAATTTAACCTGATTCTCTGGAGTCGATCTCTCCCCATTAGGTTTGTAAGGGATCCTGTGAATGCGTAGCCCTGTTTGCTTCAGTCTATGCAAAGACTTCATTTTAAAGTATTTCTGCCTTTGCACAATTACATTTAAATGCTAGACAGTAGGGGTTAACTAACTCTGCTAAACTGAACAATTGTAGCTAACATGCAGAACCAGAAGGCACAATGAGTTAGCTAAAAATTGACTGCATTCCTGAAGGGTAAACAATAGTTTCCCATAACAGCAGCTGCGAGGATTATTTTTCTAGATGGAGAGAGCATGCAAAAAACACTTCCAATAATGAGATTAGGGTTGAAATATATATTTTTGATTTTAGATTGTGTGTGTTCAGTTTAGTTCAGTACAGTTCAAGGGCCTGGCCGAGAAGCCAGTCTCCTAGTTCACTTTTTTGCTCCTGTCATGTTAATTCTTTAAGTTCTTTTTAATAAAAGAAAACCATTTCAAAACTTGTACCAGTGCTGTTTTCTTGTTTCTTCAAACGAATGAATGGACCCAGCAACTTGGTCCTTGCTCACGCATGAAGATGAGTGGATTCGGGCTGATTGGTGTCCATAGGTCACTGGGGTTTTTGTAGTGCCCTTTCTCTTGAGTGGTTCACCTGTGTAGGTGGCTAGTCTGGTCTTTATGTTTTCCAATTTCAGAAGTTGAAAACCGGTTTGGAGGTAGTTATATGCCTGCTCCCTGACAATGGAAACTGCAGCTCCTGCGTCCACTCCATTTTCAACGGGTGTCCATTTACCAGCAGTTCTACCATTATCAGGATGACCTTGGTCATAATAATATGATTTAGTTGCATTGTTTCTTGCTCAATTGATGTACCTCCATGGTACCGGCTGGTACTGGCCTTGGCCTTGTTCCAGAGCAGCAGACGTTTTGTCTACTCCTGTAACTCTGCCTTGGCTGAGTCATCTGGCTATGCCTACAACAGTCTGACTTTTGGTACTGGCATCCTTCCAGAGAATGATCTCCTCTACTTTTGAGGATATCATTGTAGTTTTTCAACTGCCTGGTAACACAGGCTTGGCTTTAATACTGTCGTAGAAACTCTGGCATCTTACTTGCACAGGGTGCCTCAGTTGAGGAATGATCATTACTACTCATGGCTCCTCGCCTTATCTGGAGAATATCACTTTCAGAGAACCCTTGCAGCTCTTCAGCCCCTTTTTCTGCATTTTGCAGTGACAAGACTATTTCAATAGCTCTCTTTAAGTTCAGATCAGGTTCTGCCAATAGTTTTTCTTTGGATTAGCGAGTTGTTCATTCCACGCACCAATCTATTTCTCAACATTTCCTTCAGAGATAACCCAAATTCACAGTGTTCTGCCAATTTCTGCAATCTGGCCAAAGATTCTGTGATGGGTTCCACGTGGGTTCTCCCTTTTGTATTGAACAATATCTCTGGAGCATGACAGAGGACTTTGGATCGTAGTGGTTTTTCATCAAATCTACAAGTTCATTGAAAGTCTACAAATCAGGTGTATCTGGGTAAGTCAGACTTCTTATGCTGAACGTCGCAGCCCCACGTGCTGTGTGAGTGAGATTACTTTCTGTCATTCACCTACCTCAATGGTGCGCACTTCATATTGGGCCCAGTCTTCTTCGTTTGTGTTGTAAGGTTCGAGTTTACTGAAGAAAAACAGTTTTGCTTTTTTTCTTACCAGTGAGGACGCGTTGCTTTCTGCTCAGTGATAAAGATTACCAGGCGTAGAAGAGAGGAAAAAAAGTCTTGTTCACCTTCATCGCCAATGTAATAACCTGGCCAAGGTCAGTCCTGCAGTACAATACTGCTTTATTAAAACAAAGGAAAGTCAGCTCATAACAAAACAAGGCCTGTGCTCTGGACCTCCTTAACCTACAGTCCAGGCTGTGAGTGCGGTTTTAAATCCCACCACTCGTCTCTTTTTGGGCAAGCACCCACTCTCTCAGTAGGGAAACTTGTATTCCACAAAGCTCACAGGAAGATCTATTAATGACAACCCATGTACTTCAGGGCCACTATAACACCTTTGATATCCTTTTAATGTATAAAGGAACTCTTGGGGGAAAGTTAAAAGTAGAACTGAGTTCATAAAGCTTGCTTTTGTTTAGAAATGTGAATTCACTGAATGTTTAGATTTCTTTTTAAACATTAACAGTCTCTCAAAAGGTCATATCATTCTGCTATGCAAGCACATCTTGATATAGTTGTAATTCAATTTCGTCTTGCTGTATTCAATTTTAGTATTATTTGAACTCTTCGTATCCATGAGAGCCAGTTTTTCTCATACAAATTCTGAAAATAATGAGTAGTTATTTCATGATTTCCTTTATTAATAATGTGATTCTATTATTGATGTTACTACAGTTCATTCGTAAAAGTCATATTTATGCTGTTTTCAAACTTCAGCAAAAGTTCAATTTTCTGATCGAACATTCAGTACCGCAACTTTTCTTTAAAATGTGTTTTCGCTAGTACAGTGGACGGTAGACTTACCTTTTGCTTATTATGTAAGGGTGTGAAGTTAAAGTCCTTGCATAATAGACATGCAGTAGCCAGAAAATGTTGGGCTGTGCCAATCCAGTGTAAGTAAATTTTGAATGTTATAATAAGTTTGAATCACTGCCAACCTCTGACACTGACAATTAATGTTTTTAAATGTGGATCCTCATTCTGTCAAATTGTAATTATTGGTGGTGAGTTAAAAATGTAATGCTTTTATTTTTTCTTGACTCTTTCTTGATCTCATTGTCCTTATCCCCTCTTTATTTCATTTACTTACATATTTTGGCATTGAATTAATTATTCTGACTGACACTTCCTGATCCAGACTCTGTGTGTCTCAGTGAGGGTTCTTTATTCTGATTGGTTAAGCAGATGCACAGTTATTTGCTCTGGTTACATAAGACCCAAATCCCCTGTAGAGGGCATTGTATCAAAATAGCTTTCTCACCAAAGCAACTTCCGTTGCAAAAGCCCATTGAAAATCTGTGGCCAACCGTAAGTGTAATGAGTGATTTGCGCTCTTTATTCACTGCTGATGGCAAAATCTGGGCCGTTATGTTTTTGATCAATTTGTCTCCCTCCATCTTTGCGTGTCTGTTTTTCTTGTTTTCTCTTGATTCCTCTTTCCCTCTGTGTCTCATGCATATATGCACACACTCATTTGCACACCGATACAAACAAAGCAAATGCTGGAAAAATGTAGAAAGTCAGCTGGCATCTGTGGAGAAAATAGACTAGTAGTTTCAAGTGTGGACTCTCGTCAAGATATCAATTGACCAACTATATATTTTTATATTTTTGTTTTTATCTATATTATTATAACCTCAGCTGTTTGAATTATAGTATACAGTTACCTGAGAGAATAATGATGCATGCTAGTAAATGGCACAGTCTCTAGCATGCTGGGGATTTTAGTTAATAAGTTCATGAGGCAACAAAATGATAACTTTGAGAGGAACACGAGTCTGAAACTGACTGAAATCCTAGGCTTTTTCAAAGAGGCCTAAACCTTGAATGAAAATATTGAAGAAGGCTTTTGGACACAAGAACTTGCATTTATATTATGCTCTTGGTGCAGAGGCTGTTTCAAAGCGCTTCACAGATGAGAAATAGAAGTCAAGGATAAGCAAACTTTGAGAAAAATACTGAAAGTGTGGTTGAGAGGATGGGTTTTCAGAAAGTTTTTAGAGAAAAAGAAGCATGAATTAATTCTAAAGGTAGGGTTAAGATAATAAAAGCTCAGTCAATAATGGTGGAGTAAAGAAAGGGGGTCTTATACAAGCTAAGAATGGAAGAGCATAGGCTAGGATGTGGTGCATTAAAAGTTTGCAGAGGTTTACTGGATTGAGGCCATGGGGAAATTTGTAAAGATGCATAAGGATTTTGAATTAGATGTGTGGGAGAGGAGAACTGAACTCAGCAGGGGGGGGGCAGGAAAATTAGCAGCATCCTCAGTATAGATGGCTGTCTCTACATATGCATGAAATATGATGTGGAGATGCCGATGGCTTTTGCTACCAAATAAACCTGTTGGACTTTAACCTGGTGTTGTTAAACTTCTTACTATGCATGAAATAGACAGCGCAGACAAAAGGTGGATGTTTCACTATAATCTATCAACGGGACACAGCTGAATGTCCTTGCTAACAGCAATGAAACTGTAATAATGACATGATTAAGTGACCATTGTCTGAATGGACATTCCATCCATGTACCACTAAAGATTATGAGAGCACCGATGGGACGCGATAAAACAGCTATTGTCTCTGACCTACTTCTTTGGATCATATGTAAATAATTTACCTGTGTGCATGACTAGAAACAATTATCTTCATTAAAAGTTGTAAATGCCCTATAAAAAGGCTGACTGTACACAATTGAGAAGAGCAGACTGAAGAAGCCTTAGGAATTCTTCAGTTCTCCTCTCCTTATCAATAAGAAGGCAATAAAGGATCCATCACTCATGAACGCTGTGTCCGAATATCTTTTTAGCTCCAACAGATGCATTGTATGGGGCATGGAATCACTGAAGATCTTTAAGCTTAGAGAAAATGAGAGAATAGAACAATATGTAGGCAACAGAGTTTTGACTGAATTGTAGTTTGTGTTATTGTAGAGTTCGGGAGGCTGGTATCGAGGTTGTTGGCAAAGTTAATCTGAACATGGGTGGATAAGTATTTCGAGGGCATTGGAGGTGATGTATAGGTGGACACAAATGATTATTGTTGAGTTGAGAGTAAATTTCAATCTGAAGATTGAAATAACATTGGTTTATGATATACCACTGTGTTGCTCAAAAGCAAAGTGGGTGTTAGAAATGTAGTAAAGAATGATACAGTATTTCTTTTTTGTATTTTAAAATCTTTAAACAAAGTCAACCTTGAATGTTAGAACTAACGAACCAGAAAAGCAAAATGAAGCTCATAGGCCTGTTTCATCTGGTTATGCTGGTCTCCTGAACAATAGTGAAAATACCTTTCCATGGTTCACGAAATTGGATCGCATTGGGGTGGGCCTGCTTTATAAGTATGCATTAAATGTATGTTTTTTGTATTTTGGACAGAGCAACAAAAGCACACAGTTGGTGCCAACTGTAATCAGTATTGTATGAAATATCATTGCTGGTATTGAGATACATTGGATCATCTTTTGCATTGTTTGCATATGAATGAGGTTTATGTCCTGCAGCATTTATCATAATGAATGGATGGTAGGTCAGCCACAAGCTTTGAACATTTATTGAATATTGTTTGGTCTGTATTGCTGTAAATTGTGCAGAGCTCAATAACAAGAGATGGGTTTTCTTTGCAGTCTGCCAAACAGACCTAGAATATTATTGCATCACTGGGCAGAAACGATCACTATTGAGGAGGACTGAAGTTTCTTCTGAATGGTCAGTCTTCCACAGGTTTGTCTTAGCACGGAGGAAACATAAGAATCAAGGCAAAGGCCTGCATTATTTCCTGAGTTTGCAGCTTTTACAAGGAAATGCTGAGCATAATTTTACTAAATTTTTCCTAGTGGTTTGGTTCTTTTTGTACCTGTTTAGATTGATTCAGTTACTCCTCTTTCCTTTCTCAAATGAAGAAACGTCACTTATGTGCAGTGATTTATTAACATCAAAAGATATGTCATTATATCTATTTGTCATCTGATAGGTCAATGGAAGCCACAATTGACAAATTTCTCTCTCATCACTGCCACCAGCCCGCTTCTGGTTATTATTCTTGGTAATCTGTTTCCATTATTCACTGCTCCCTGATAAGGTTTTGATTACTAAATATGCTCTTGTCATTCATCGACCACACTAAACCTTCTGCCTATAGGTTCTATGATTTTATAGATGGCAGCCAGCCTTATCCTGGGCTTCTGCATCCAGCTTGCATTAGGTCTGATGTGCCCACATTAGATATAGGATCTTCTTTCAGACTCATTCTTAACAACAATCTTTCCATTTGCCCTCTGGATTCTTACCTTCACATTGAAGTAGCACGCATCCTAACTCCCTTTCATTCCCTTCACCATTGTGTGCCTACATCCAATTCCAGTTCAATCTTGGTCTTGGTTGAAAATTTCCTTGAGTAATGATGATGCTGTAGTCAAAACAAAAGCAACAATCTTCCTGTCTTTGGATCTTTGGAATTAATGCTGTTCAATAAAGATCTCCGCCACCATCAGCCTTTCAAACCATCCAAAATATTGCTTTAAATTGGGAAGACTGCAAAACTGGCTGTTTTTGAGGCAGTCATGAATTTACAAGTATGTCTTCTCATTTTTATTTTTTATTTTCTTCCTCTAGCTTCCCCTTCCCTGAAAGTTTGACTCTTAAGGGAGTATGTGCACCTGGCATCCTTGATAAGCTCATTCAAGTGACTTTTATTGAAGCCGGATTCCGGATGGTAAATGTCTGGTGGGCGTAACAGCCAGCCTCAATTCTGTCTGTATCTGATCATTATGTATGCACATTTCCAACAGCAGTCTCGTGATAGCAATCCTGACCAATTTGTCTCCTCCATTAAGTGGGAATGCTGAGGTCAGCTGGAGCATTTGTACATCTGTTGTAACTGAGGTCAGCTAACCAGCAGAAACCAGTAACCCAACTTTAATGTATTCCTGGTCTATATGGAACCATGGAATGTGGATATCACTAGCAAGGGTAGCATTTATTGACCATCCGTAATTATCCTTCAGAAAGTGATGGTGAGTCATTACCCTGAACTGCTACAGTCCATCTGGTGCAACTATCTGGGAAGGGAGTTCCAGGGACTAGAGCCTGCAACAGTGAAAGAATGGTGATATAGTTCTCAGTCAGCATGGTGTGGGTTGGAGGAAGTTGCAGGTGCTGATCCTACATTGACCTTTTGCTTCCTAACTGGCAGAGGTTGCAGGTTTAGAAGGTGCTGTTGAAGGAAATTTGGTAAGTTGTTGCAGTGCATTGTATAAAGGGTGCACACTGCAATAATGTGCATCAGTAGAGGAAGGAGTGAATGTTTAAGTTCATGCATGGGGTGATGATCAAACAAGTTGCTTTGCCTTGGATGGTGTCGAGCTTCTTGGGTGTTATTGGGGCTCCATGTATCCAGACAATTGGAGAGCATTCCATCATACCCATGACTTGTATCTTGTAGATAGATGGTGGGCAGGCTTTGGGAGTCAGGTGGTGAGTTACTCACCACATAGTTCCCAGCCTCTGGCCTGGACAGTATGGCTGCTCCAGTTAGTTTTTTTCTTAATGATAACCCCCAGAATATTGATGCTGGGGGTTTAGTGATGGTGATGCCATTGAATATCAAGGGGAGATGGTTCCATTCTGTCTTGTTGGAGATGCTCCTTGCCTCACACTTTTGTGTGGCGTGAATGTTACTTGCCATTTATCAACCCAAACTTGCATGTTGCTCAGGTTTTGCCACATGTGGACATAACTTCTCAGATACTGAAGGAGTCTGTGAATGGTACTTCTCCACTTCTGACCTTTTGATGCAAATAAAGTCATTGATGAAATAACTGAATATAGTTCCAGCCGAGGACACTAGCCTGAGGAACTGTTGCAGTGGTGTTCTGACAAGGAGATGATTGACCTCTAAAGACCACAACCATCTTCCTTTGTGCTAGGTATCACTCCAACCAGTGGAGAGCTTCCCCCCCAATTCCCCTTGACTTCAATTTTGCTAGGACTTTTTGATACTACACCCGATCAAATGCTGCCTTAAATTCAAGGGCAGGCATTCTAACCTCAACTCTTTAGGCTGTAATGAGGTTGGGAGCCAAGTGGAAAAGCAGAACCCAAATTAAGCATCGGTAAGCAGACTATTTCTGTGTAAGTGCCACTTCGTAGCACTGTTGATGAAATCTTCCATCACTCAGTTAATAATTGAGAGTAGACTGATAGGGTGGCAATTGGCTGGATTGAATTTACCCTGTTCTTTTGGGCAGGGCATACCTGGAAAATTTTCCACATTCACGTAGATGCCAGTGTTTTAACTGTACTAGAACAACTAGGTTCAGGGTGCAGCTACTTGCCTTTTTAATACCCAGGACCTTCAGCTGTTTCTTCTTATAATGTGGAATGAATCAAATTGGTTCAAGACTGGCATCTGTGATGCTGGGGACCTCCGGAGAGGGCGAAGATGGATCATCCACTCTACACTTGTGGCTGAAGGTGGTTGCAATGCTTAGACCATAAGACATAAGAGCAAAATTAGGCCACTCGGCTCATCGAGTCTGCTCCGCCATTCAATCATGGCGGATATTTTTCTCATCCCCATTCTCCTGCCTTTTCTCCATAACCTCTGATCCCCTTATCAATCAAGAATCTATCTATCTCTGTCTTAAAGACACTCAATGACCTGGCCTCCACAGCCTTCTGCGGCAAAGAGTTCCACAGATTCACCACTCTGGCTGAAGAAATTCCTCATCTCTGTTTTAAAGAATCAACCCTTTATCCTGAGGTTGTGCCCTCTGGTTCTAGTTTTTCCTACTAGTGGAAACATCCTCTCCACGTCCACTCTATCCAGGCCTCATAGTATCTTGTAAGTTTCAATAAGATCCCCCCCTCATCCTTCTAAACTCCAACGAATACCAACCCAGAGTCCTCAACCGTTCCTCATACGACAAGCTCTTCATTCCAGAGATCATTCTTGTGAACCTCCTCTGGACCCTTTCCAAGGCCAGCACATCCTTCCTTAGATATGGAGCCCAAAACTGCTCACAATACTCCAAATGGGGTCTGACCAGAGCCTTATACAGCCTCAGAAGTACATCCCTGCTCTTGTATTCTAGCCCTCTCGACATGAATGCTAACATTGCATTTGCCTTCCTAACTGCCGACTGAACCTGCACGTTAACCTTAAGAGAATCTTGAACAATGACTCCCAATTCCCTTCGTGTTTCTGATTTCCTAAGGATTTTTCCATTTAGAAAATAGTCTATGCCTCCATTCCTCTTTCCAAAGTACATAATCTTACACTTTTCCACATTGTATTCCATCTGCCACTTCTTTGCCCACTCTCCTAACCTGTCCAAGTCCTTTTGCAGCCCCCCTGCTTCCTCAATACTATCTGTCCCTCTACATATCATTGTATCATCTGTAAACTTAGCAACAGTGCCTTCAGTTCCTTCATCCAAATCATCAATGTATATTGTGAAACGTTGTTTATATTTATACAATATAGGGGGGTCATACGAGAGCAATTCAGGGAGATGGGTGCTAGGCTAAAAAATAAGGCCTCTAGGGTAGCAATCTCTGGACTGCTCCCAGTGCCTCGTGCTAGTGAGGCCAGGAACAGGGAGATCCTACAATTGAACATGTGGCTAAAGGACTGGTGCAAGAGGGAGGGTTTCGAATTCATAAATCATTGGGAAGTCTTTAAGAGAGGATGGCACCTGGTACGGAAAGGATGGGTTACACCTTAACTGGAAGGGCACAAATATCCTGGCTGGGAGTTTTGCTAGAGTGTTTCGGCAGGGTTTAAACTAGTGTGGCAGGGGGAAGGGGATCAAAACAGTAGGTCAGTAAGTACTGAGGCTGAGGTCGAGCTGGGGGCCAGGGCAAGGCTAGCTGAGAAGAAGAGCATTCTGGAGCAGGATGATCTGAGTGGGTCTGGAGTGCATCTGCTTCAATGCGAGGGGCGTAACGGGTAAGACAGACTCACTTAGGGCCTTAATGCTTACGCGGAATTTGGATGTGGCTGCGGTGACGGAGACATGGTTAAAAGAAGGACAGGACTGGCAGCTGAATATTCCGGGGTATAAGTGTTTTAGGTGAGACAGAGGAGGGGCTAAAAAAGGTGGGGGAGTAGCGGTATTAGTTAGGGAGCATATTATAGCGGTGCAGAGGGTGGACAACTTAGAGGGGTAATGTAATGAGTCGCTGTGGGTGGAGCTCAGAAACAGGAAAGGTGCAATCACTATGCTGGGGGTATACTACAGGCCACCCAACAGCCCACGGGAAGTGGAGGAACGGATATGTCAGGGGATTCTGGATATGTGCCGAAAAAATAGCGTTGTTGTAGTGGGAGACTTCAATTTCCCTGGTATAGACTGGAAAGTGCTTAGGGCTGGGGGTCTGGCCGGGGAGGGATTTGTAAAATGCATACTAGAAGGTTCTTTGGAACAGTATGTAGAAAGCCCAACTAGAGGGGGGGCTATACTGGATCTAGTTCTGGGAAATGAACCCGGTCAGGTTGTCAAAGTTTCGGTAGGGGAACATGTGGCAAATAGTGACCACAACTCTGTTAACTTTAGGATAGTAATGGACAAGGACAAGTGTTGTCCTAAGGGTAGGGTGCTAAATTGGGGGAAGGCTAACTATAGTCGCATTAGGCAGAAATTGGTGGCCGTTGATTGGGAGAGGCTGTTCGGGGGTAAGTCCACGTCTGGCATGTGGGAGTCTTTTAAGGAACAGTTGACAAGGCTGCAGGACAGGCATGTGCCTGTTAAAAGGAAGGATAGGAAAGTAGGATTCGAGAGCCGTGGATAACCAAGGAAATTGAGGATCTGATCAAAAAGAAAAGAGAGGCGTTACGTTAGGTCCAGGCAACTGAAAACAGATGCAGCTCTGGAGGAATACAGAGAGAGTAGGAAAGAACTCAAACGGGGAGTTAGAAGGGCAAAAAGAGGTCACAAAATGTTCTTGGCAGACAGGATTAAGGAGAATCCTAAGGCATTTTATTCATATGTTAGGAACAAAAGAGTTGTCAGGGAAAAAGTCGGACCTCTCAGGGACAAAGGAGGGGAATTATGCTTAGAACCCAAGGGAATAGGGGAGATCCTAAATGAATACTTTGCATTGGTATTCACAAAGGAGAGGGACTTGTTGACTGGGCGTGTCTCAGAGGGAGGTGTTGATCCGTTAGAGAGAATCTCCATTACAAGGGGGGAAGTGTTAGGTTTTTTAGGTAACATTAAAACGGACAAATCCCCAGGGCCTGATGGCATCTATCCTAGACTGCTCAGGGAGACAAGAGATGTAATTGCTGGGCCTCTGACGGAAATCTTTGTCTCTTCATTGGACACAGGTGAGGTCCCTGAGGATTGGAGGATAGCGAATGTGGTACCGTTATTTAAGAGGGGTAGCAGGGATAACCCGGGTAATTATAGGCCAGTGAACTTGATGTCCGTGGTAGGGAAGTTGTTGGAGAGGATTCTTAGAGACAGGATGTATGCGCATTTAGAATGGAACGATCTCATTCGTGACAGACAGCATGGTTTTGTAAGAGGGAGGTCATGCCTTACAAATTTGGTGGAGTTTTTTGAGGAAGTGACAAAAACGGCTGACGAAGGAAGGGCCATGGATGTCGTCTACATGGATTTCAGTAAGGCATTTGACAAAGTCTCTCATGGCAGGTTGGTTAAGAAGGTTAAGGCTCATGGGATACAAGGAGAGGTGGCTAGATGGGTAGAGAATTGGCTTGGCCACAGGAGACAGAGGGTAGCAGTCGAAGGGTCTTTTTCCGGCTGGGGGTCTGTGACCAGTGGTGTTCCGCAGGGCTCTGTACTGGGACCTCTGCTATTTGTGATATATATAAATGATTTGGAAGAAGGTGTAACTGGTGTAATCAGCAAGTTTGCGGATGACACGAAGATGGCTGGACTTGCGGACAGTGATGAACTTTGTCGGACAATACAGCAGGATATAGATAGGCTGGAAAATTGGGCGGAGAAATGGCAGATGGAATTTAATCCAGATAAATGCGAAGTGATGCATTTTGGAAGAACTAATGTAGGGGGGAGTTATACAATAAATGGCAGAGCCATCAAGAGTATAGAAACACAGAGGGACCTAGGTGTGCAAGTCCACAAATCCTCGAAGGTGGCAGCACAGGTGGAGAAGGTGAAGAAGGCATATGGTATGCTTGCCTTTATAGGACGGGTTATAGAGTATAAAAGCTGGAGTCTGATGTTGCAGCTGTATAGAACGCTGGTTAGGTCACATTTGGAGTACTGCGTCCAGTTCTGGTCGCCGCACTACCAGAAGGACGTGGAGGCTTTAGAGAGAGTGCAGAGAAGGTTTACCAGGATGTTGCCTGGTATGGAGGGTCTTGGCTATGAGGAGAGATTGGGTAAACTGGGCTTGTTCTCCCTGGAAAGACGGAGAATGAGGGGAGACCTAATAGAGGTGTACAAAATTATAAAGGGTATAGATAGGGTGAACAGTGGGAAGCTTTGTCCCAGGTCGGAGGTGACGATCACAAGGGGTCACGGGCTCAAGGTGAGAGGGGCAAGAAGTAACAAGGAGAGCCAGTGGACGTGATTTATTTAGATTTCCAGAAGCCTTTGACAAGGACAAAGTAACTATTCAGTTCCTCTGCCATTGCTTTGTTTCCTTTATTACTTCTCCAGCCTCATTTTCCAGTGGTCCAATGGTTATTTTTGCCCCTCTCTTCCCTTTTATATACTAAAAAAAACTCTTCCCATATTCTTTTATATTACTCTCTAGCTTACACTCATATTTCATCATCTCCCCCCTTATTGCTTTTTAAATTGTCCTCTGCTTGCTTTTAAAGGCTTCCCAATCCTCTGGCTTCCCACTAATCCTTGCCACTTTGTATGCTTTTTCTTTTGTTTTTATGCTGTCCTTGACTTCCCTTGTCAGCCATGGATGCCTCGTCCTCCCCTGAGCATGTTTCCTCCTCCTTGGGATGAATTTCTGTTGTGCCTCCCGAATAATTCTCAAAAACTCCTGCCATTGCTGTTCCACTGTCTTCCCTGCTAGGCTCCCTTTCCCATCAACTCTGGCCAGCTCCTCCCTCATGTCTTTGTAGTTACCTTTATTTAATTGTAATATCGTTACATCTGACTCCAGCTTCTCCCCCTCGAACTGCAGGGTAAATTCTAGCATATTGTGGTCACTGCTCCCTAAGGGTTCCTTCACCTTCAGTTCCCTAATCAAGTCTGCCTCATTACACATCACCAAGTCCAGAATAGCCTGTTCCCTAGTAGGCTCTGTCACAAGCTGCTTCAAAAAACCATCTTAGACATTCCACAAATTCCTTTTCCTGGGATCCACTACCTACCTGATTTTTCCAGTCCACCTGCATATTGAAGTCCCCCATGATTATTGTAATATTGCCTTTTTTATATGCCTTTTCTATCTCCTGATTTATTTTCTGCCCCACATCCTGACTACTGCTAGGGGCCTGTACATAACTCCCATCAGGGTCTTTTTACCTTTGCGATTCCTCAACTCTACCCACAAAGATTCTATGCCTTCTGATCCTATATCACTTCTTGCTATCGATTTAACTTCATTCCTTACTAACAACGCAACCCTGCTGTCTTTGCCCATCTGCCTGTCCTTCCGATAGGACACATATCCTTGGATATTTAGATCCCAGCCCTGATCCCCTTGCAGCCATGTCTCTGTGAGGCCCACAACATCGTACCAGTCAATTTCAATGTGCGCAACAAGCTCACTTACCTTGTTTCGAATACTGCGCGCATTTAGGTACAACACCCTCAGTCCTGCATTGACCACCTCCCTTCTCACACTTGTCACATTTTTTGCTCTGCCTGAGGTTAGATTCCTTCCTTCTATACTCTGTTCTATTACTAACTTTACTAACTTCTCCTGAGCCCTCAGCTCCATTAACCTGCAGTTCTACCCTCTCCTTTAACTTTGATTTTCTAATTCTCCATACAACTGAACCCTCTCCCCCCACTATTTAGTTTAAAGCCCTATCTACAGCCCTAGTTATATGATTCACCCGGACTCTGGTCCCAGCATGATTCAAATGAAGACCGTCCCATTGGAACAGGTCCCCTCTTTCCCAGTATTGGTGCCAATGTCCCATGAATTCAAACCTATTCCTCCCACACCAATCTTTGAGCCATGCATTTACCTCCTTAATCTTATTGACCCTGTGCCAATTAGCTCATGGCTCTGGTAGTAATCCAGAGATTATTACCTTTTTGGTTCTGCTTTTTAATTTGGCTTCTAGTTCTTCATACTCCCTTAGCAGAACCTTTGTTCCTGTTCTACCTATGTCATTGGTACCTACGTGGACCACGACAACTGGATCTTTACCCTCCCACTCCAAGATGAGATATCCCGAACCCAAGAACCAGGCAGGCCACACAACCTTTGGGATTCTCGATCCTGATCACAGAGAACAATGTCAATGCCCCCTAACTATTCAGCCCTGTTTTCTTCCATTGATGTGCTGGGCTTCTCCCTTCATTTGGGATGGAGATATTTGTGCAGTGTCCTCCTCCAGTTTGTTGTTTAATTGTTTGCCACTATTAATGACAGAATGTGACAGGTCTACAGAGCTTGGATCTGATCTGATCATTGCGGGATCACTAAGCTCTGTCCATTGCATATTGTCTCTGTTGTTTGGAATATAAGTAGTCATCTCTTGTAGCTTCATCGTGTTGACACCTCATTTTTGGATATACCGGCATTGTTACTGGCTTGTCCTCCTGCACTCTTCCTTGAACCAGAGTTGATCCCTTAGTTTAATGGTAATCGTAGCCTGAGGGATATACCTGGCTGTAAAGCTGCATATTGTGGTTGAATTCTGTTCTCTTGCTGTTGATAGCCCACAGTGCCTCATGGATGCTCAGTTTTGAGTTCCTAGATCTATTCTGAATCTATCCCATTTAACATGATTGTAATACCACATAGAATCATAGAATTGTTACAACGCAAAAGAAGGCCATTTGGCCCACTGTGTCTGCACCAGCTCTTCAAACAAGCATCATAACTTCGTGCTATTCCCCTGTCTTTACCCCATACCCCTGCACATTGTTTCTATGCATGATATGATAGAAGGGTATTCTCAATGTAAAGACAGGACTTCGTCTTCACAAGGACTGTGGGGTTGACACTTGTACCAATAAGGTAATGGACAGATGTATCCATTGACAGGTTAATTGCTGAGGATAAAGTCAAATGGGTCTTTACTTTTTGTTAATTCTCTCACCATCTGCCCAATCTGACAGGTGTGTCCTTTAGGACTCTGCCAGCTCAGTCCATACAGGTGCTACTGAGCCACTCTTTGAGATAGACATTGAAGCCTCCCATCCCGAGTACATTCTGTGCCCTTGCTTCCCTTGGTAATTCTTCCAAAGTGTATTCAACATGGAAGAATACTGATTCATCAGCTGAGGAAGTGCAATATGAAGTAATCAGCAGAAGGATTCCTTGTCTGTGGTTGACATGATGCCATGAGACTTCTTGGGGTCCAGAATCAATATTGAGGACTGCCAGGGCAGTTTCCACCCAAATGCATACCATTGGAGCTGCTGTAACTTCTGGTCGATCTGAGCTGTTGGTGGGAGAGGAGATGCTCCAGGGTCCCGGGTTCGATTCCCGGCTCGGGTCACTGTCTGTGTGGAGTTTGCACATTCTCCTCGTGTCTGCGTGGGTTTCCTCCGGGTGCTCCGGTTTCCTCCCACAGTCCAAAGATGTGCGGGTTAGGTTGATTGGCCAGGTTAAAAAATTGCCCCTTAGAGTCCTGGGATGTGTAGATCAGAGGGATTAGCGGGTAAAATATGTGGGGGTAGGGCCTGGGTGGGATTGTGGTCGGTGCAGACTCGATGGGCCGAATGGCCTCCTTCTGCACTGTAGGGTTTCTATGATTTCTATACTCCGGGATGGTCATGTCTGGGACATTGTCTGTAATGTGAGATTCAAGACTGTTGCCTAGCTACAATGTGGACAGCTCTCCCAATTGTGGACTTTGCAAGGGTGATAGGGTAGTTGCGCTGTTGTTTTATCTGGTGCCTAGTTTGATCGCAGATCTGTCTGAGTTTGTTCATTTTTGATTTTTTTTGGTAACAATTTGGTACAACTGAGTGGCTCACTAAGCCATTCCAGAGGCAACAAAGAGTCTACCACATTTCTGTAGTTCTGGCATGACGTATCTTTTTTTATATGTCTTGCTAGTTTACTCTCATATTCTAATTTCTCACTTTTTTTTTAAACCATTTGCTAATTTCTAACTTTTTCCCAATCTCCTGACCGACCACCAATCTTTGCCTTTCCTTTCAATTTGACACGACGTTTAACCTCCTTCATGAGCCACAAATCATGCATCATTTTTGTAGACTCATTCTATAGAAAGCATTCTTTCTGGTTGTATCACAGCTTGGTATGTCTCCTGCTCTGCTCAAGACCACAAGGAACTCCAAAAGGTCGTGAATGTAGCCCAATCCATCATGCAAACCAGCCTCCTATCCATTGACTCTGTCTACATTTCCCGCTGCCTTGGCAAAACAGCCAGCATAATTAAGGACCCCACGCACCCCGGACATTCTCTTTTCCACCTCCTTCTGTCGGGAAAAAGATACAAAAGTCTGAGGTCATGTACCAACCGACTCAAGAACAGCTCCTTCCCTGCTGCTGTCAGACTTTTGAATGGACTTATTTTGCATTAGGTTGATCTTTTTCTCCACCCTAGCTATGACTGTAACACTACATTCTGCATTCTCTCGTTTCCTTCTCCATGAACGGTATGCTTTGTCTATATAGTGCACAAGAAACAATACTTTTCACATGCATGTGACAATAATAAATCAAATCAAAAATCAAATCTTCCTCGGTTGAATATATTTTTGTTGATATATCTCCTTAAATGTCTGCCAATGCATATCTGCCATCATTTAGGGGAGCCAGTGTCGTAGCAGTATTGTCACTGGACTAATAATCCAACCCAAGATCTGGGGACCCAGGTTCAAATCCCACCACAGCAGATGGTGAAATTTGAATTTAGTGAAAAAATCTGGAATCAAAAGTTTAATGATGACCATGAAACCATTGTCGATTGTTGTAATAAACCAATCTGGTTCACTAAAGTCCTTTAGGGAAGGAAATCTGCCATCCTAGTCTGGCCTACATGTAACTCCAGACCCACAGCAATGTGGTTGACTCTTAAATGCCCTCTGATATGGAGGGCAGTTGGGACGACAGTGAATGCTGGTCCAGCCAATGATGTTAACATCCCCTAAATGATTTTTAAAAATCTTATATTTGATCTTACCTTTGAACCTATTTTCCCAGACAACTAGCCAACTCTGTCTTCATATCTTTTGTATTTACATTTAAGTTTAAGTTAGTTTCAAATGCAATTTTCTCACCCCCAAACCTGATGTGAAATTTTATGTTATGATCATTCTTGCTGAGAAGATTCTTTACTATGAGCTCATTAATTAATCCTGCATTATTACACATTATGTGGAGATGCCAGTGTTGGACTGGGGTAAACACAGTAAGAGTTTTAACAACACCAGGTTAAAGTCCAACAGGTTTATTTGGTAGCAAATACCATTAGCTTTCGGAGTGCTGCTCCTTCGTCAGATGGAGTGGAAATCTGCTCTCAAACAGGACACAGAGACACAAAATCAAGTTACAGAATACTGATTAGAATGCGAATCCCTACAGCCAACCCAGGTCTTAAAGAGACAGACAATGTGAGTGGAGGGAGCATTAAGCACAGGTTACAGAGATGTGTATTGTCTCCAGACAGGACAGCCAGTGAGATTCTACAAGTCCAGGAGGCAAGCTGTGGGGGTTACTGATAGTGTGACATAAATCCAACATCCCGGTTTAGGCCGTACTCGTGTGCGGAACTTGGCTATCAGTTTCTGCTCAGCAACTCTGCGCTGTCGTGTGTCGTGAAGGCCGCCTTGGAGAACGCTTACCCGAATATCAGAGGCCGAATGCCCGTGACCGCTGAAGTGCTCCCCCACAGGAAGAGAACAGTCTTGCCTGGTGATTGTCAAGCGGTGTTCATTCATCCGTTGTCGTAGCGTCTGCATGGTTTCCCCAATGTACCATGCCTCGGGACATCCTTTCCTGCAGCGTATCAGGTAGACAACGTTGGCCGAGTTGCAAGAGTAGATACCGTGTACCTGGTAGATGGTGTTCTCACGTGAGATGATGGCATCTGTGTCGATGATCAGGCACGTCTTGCAGAGGTTGCTGTGGCAGGGTTGTGTGGTGTCGTGGTCACTGTTCTCCTGAAGGCTGGGTAGTTTGCTGCAGACAATGGTCTGTTTGAGGTTGTACGGTTGTTTGAAGGCAAGAAGTGGGGGTGTGGGGATGGCCTTGGCGAGATGTTCGTCTTCATCAATGACATGTTGAAGGCTCCGGAGGAGATACCATAGCTTCTCCGCTCCGGGGAAGTACTGGACGATGAAGGGTACTCTGTCCACCGTGTCCCATGTTTGTCTTGTGAGGAGGTCGGTGCGGTTTTTCGCTGTGGCACGTCGGAACTGTCGATCGATGAGTCACGCGCCATATCCTGTTCTTATGAGGGCATCTTTCAGCGTCTGGAGGTGTCTGTTGCGATCCTCCTCATCCGAGCAGATCCTGTGTATACGGAGGGCTTGTCTGTAGGGGATGGCTTCCTTAACGTGTTTAGGGTGGAAGCTGGAGAAGTGGAGCATCGTGAGCTTATCTGTGGGCTTGCGGTACAGTGAGGTGCTGAGGTGACCGTCCTTAATGGAGATGCGTGTGTCCAAGAATGCAACCGATTCCGGAGAGTAGTCCATGGTGAGTCTGATGGTGGGATGGAACTTGTTGATGTCATCATATAGTTGTTTCAGTGATCGCTCACCATGACTCCAAAGGAAGAAAATGTCATCGACATATCTAGTGTATAGCATCAGTTGAAGGTCCTGTGCGGTGAAGAAGTCTTGTTCGAACCTGTGCATGAAGATGTTGGCATATTGAGGTGCGAATTTGGTCCCCATGGCTGTTCCGTGTGTCTGGACGAAGAACTGGTTGTGGAAGGTGAAGGCATTGTGGTCCAAGATGAAGCGAATGAGTTGCAAAATTGCATCTGGAAACTGGCAGTTGTCGGCGTTGAGTACTGAGGCTGTTGCAGCAATGCCATCATCGTGGGGGATGCTGGTGTAGAGTGCCGAGACATCCATTGTGACGAGGAGTGCTCCTGGTTCAACTGCTCCATGTGCGTTGAGTTTCTGTAGGAAGTCTGTAGTGTTGCGACAAAAGCTGGGGGTTCTTTGTACAATGGGTTTCAAGATGCCCTCGACATAGCCGGAGAGGTTCTCGCACAGAGTCCCATTGCCCAATACGATGGGACGGCCGGGTGTGTTTGCCTTGTGTATCTTCGGGAGGCAGTAGAGATCTCCAACGCGGGGAGTACGTGGGATGAGAGCACGGAGGGTGTTCTGAAGGTCCGGATCAAAGGTCTTGATCAGAGTGTTGAGTTGACGGGTGTGTTCTTTGGTCGGATCTGCAGGTAACTGTCTGTAGTGTTCCTCGTTGTTGAGTTGTCGGTACACTTCTTTGCAGTAATCCGTTCTGTTCAGTATGACGATGGCCCCTCCTTTGTCTGCTGGTTTGATGACAATGTTGCGGTTGGTCTTGAGAGCGTGGATGGCGTTACGTTGTGCTTGGGTGATGTTCGGGGCTGTCTTGTGAGTGCGGCTGATGAATTTGGTGTTGACGCACCTCCTGACGGCTTTCGCGACACACGACAGCGCAGCCTCGCTGAGCAGAAACTGATAGCCAAGTTCTGCACACATGAGGACGGCCTAAACCGGGATGTTGGATTTATGTCACACTATCAGTAACCCCCACAGCTTGCCTCCTGGACTTGCAGAATCTCACTGGCTGTCCTGTCTGGAGACAATACACATCTCTGTAACCTGTGCTTAATGCTCCCTCCACTCACATCTCTCTCTTTAAGACCTGGTTGGCTGTAGGGATTCGCATTCTAATCAGTATTCTGTAACTTGATTTTGTGTCTCTGTGTCCTGTTTGAGAGCAGATTTCCACTCCATCTGACGAAGGAGCAGCACTCCGAAAGCTAATGGTATTTGCTACCAAATAAACCTGTTGGACTTTAACCTGGTGTTGTTAAAACTCTTACTGTTATTACACATTACCAGGTCTACAATAGCCTGCGCACTGGTTGGTTCCAGAAACTATCCTGAATATACTCCATGAACCTATTCTTGAGGCTACATTTGTTGTTTTGTCCAATCTGTATGAAGATTAAAATCATCAATGATTATTGCAGTAACTTTCTTATAAGCTGCCATTATTTCTTGATTATACTCTGTCCTACAGTGTAACAACTGTTAGGAGTCTGTAAACTACTTCCACGAGTGACTTTTTTCCCTTGTCATTTCTTATCTCCACATAAAGGTTATAATCCTGACACCACCCAAACACTGATGGAATTGAAAGCCTTTTTTTCTCCATCTGTCATAGCATTGTTGTTTAGTGTTAAAGCACAATACTGCAGATGCTGGAAATCTGAAATAAAAACAGAAAATGCTGGATAAAAGGCCTGGCAGCATCCAAAGAGAAAGAAACAGTTAACATTTCAAGTCTGTTTTGCACTTAAGAGCTGAAGAGGAGTAGGACTGTGATGGATTATATAATTGGAGAGGGGGTGGAGATGGTGGAATTACTCTGTTTCACCACTGATGCTGCTAGACCTGCTGAGTTTATCCAGCGTTTTCTGCTTTTATTACTGTTGTTGATTAGGGCCTTCCTTGATGGTTGTTATCGGTGTACATAATAATGGGCCAAGTTGACCAATAAATGTTGGCATTGATTCAGCTTCTGAATCAGTAGATTATGGGTTCAAGCAACACTGGAGAGACATGAGCATACAATTGAGGCTGACACATCATTGGAGTACGGAGGAAATGTTTGGATGACACATGAAACCAAGGGCTCTCCAGTAGATGTTTAAAAAAAATCCATGACACTATTGAAAGAAGAGCAGGTGAGTTCTCCTCGTGTCTTAGCCAGTGTTGATCCCTCAGCCTACATCACCAGGACAGATGATCTGGCCACATACCTCACTGCTACATGTAGGAACTTTGTTGTTTGCAAATTTTCTGCTATATTTCTTTACATTACTTCAGTGATCTAAAATGATGAAATAAGATTGTGGAAGATTCTGTATGAATTCAAACTCTTCTATAATTGTGAGCTGCACTAGCTTGCTGTCTAGTTTAAACGAAAATGCTGCTTTGTTCTATTATGCACAACACGATTCCACAAATAGCAAGTGACTATAAGAAAAATCTGTTTTCTGGTTGTAATAGTTGAGGGAAGAATATTAGTCAAGGCATGTATCGTACCATAGGATGAATTGTTTAAACCCACAAGCATGGTACGATGGTGGTTTGCTTCAGTGTCTCCTTTGAGATATAACTCCTTTCTGATTATACTGTGCTTAATATTGATTTAGATTATGTGCTCCAATTCGTATTGGGATTTGAACCCACAACCTTCTGACCCAGAAGGGAGAATGTTATCAATTAAGCCAAACTGATACCTTACTCTTACATAATATAATGTCCAGTCTATGTGGATTCTATAGGTTTTATTCATGCAGTGATTCAGGATATTGCCAAGAAATACATTTTTTTGTTAATCTTTCTTCTGTTGGGAGGTATTCCAGTTCATTCCTGAACCCCTCCCTTGTAGCCCATTGGGATTTGTGCTGCTATTTGTCCTACTTCTTCCTATACTTTGGGCCCAATTTTACCATCAAGTTGCGTCCGTTTTCGGGTGCGAAAACCTGGTAAAGTCAGGCATGCATTTAAATTGACTTAATGGGCTGCACGCCCAACTTTACCAGCACTTCTCCCTTTACCACCGGGTTCGCCAATCTGGAATCGGCACAAAATAAACATGTTCCATATAAGTCCAATTTGGGCGCTCCATCAGCGAGGAGGTAAATACATAGCATCCAACGGCTCTCTGCTGCTTACGGGTGTCCTTTCATTGTAGCCATTTTCTTTCTTGGATCAGAGGGGGCTCTGCGAGTGTGTGGGGGGGGGTGGGGAGGGGGGGGCTGTTGTTCAGCAGTATCTCCGCTGTCCAATTTACAGCACGGACCTGGGTCTCAGCACTGACCTCAGGTCTTGTGGATGCTGCTGGATCCTCGTGCACTCAGCACTCTTCCAGTTCAAGGATGTGCACAAAGCCCTTGCAAATTGCACTGCTGCAGCCTCTCAACTTTTCAAGGAGTTGTGATTTTGGGGAGCATGTGGCTGGGAGTAATGTGGCGGGGAGGGGGGGGGGGTGGGGGCTGTGATTTTGGGGAACATGTGGCTGGCGGAAATGGGGGGGCTGTGATTTTGGGGAGCATGTGGCTAGGGGAATGGGCAGTATGGACAATGACTGTTGATGGGCTAGGGGCAAGCAGCATTCCTTAACCTCTACATGTGCTTCTTCCCATATCCAACCGCCCCTCCCTCCCCTCGCCTCCTCTGAGTGACAAGATGGCTTTTGCGATGCAACCGATTGATCTTGCTGCTCTTTCGGTTGCTGCTGGAGCTGAGGAGGAAGAGCAGAAGGAAGAATTGCGGACACAGGAGGCCCAGACCTTGCCACTTGCAGGAGTAGAGGGAGACGACCACCAGAGGCAGGAGGTGGCCGCCATTCGCCCAGCGAGGGGGGGCGGCAGTCCCATGCATGAGTGTCATTTGAACAGATGTCGGACACCATGTGCCGCCGACGTCTCTGCCTCCGAAAGGAGACCGTGCAATATCTGTGCCACCTGTTGCAGGACCTGGCAGGATTGCGGCACCCCCGGTGGCTGTCAAATTGACGGCTGCTCTGAACTTTTATTCAACTGGCTCCTTCCAGACCCCCAGCTATGCACGCCTGTGTCAAGCAGGTCACGGAAGCCCTGTATGCCTGGGCAGGGCAGCACATCAAATTTAACCTGGACCAGGCCCATCAGGAAGCCTGGTTTGCAGGGTTCCCGGCCATTGCAAGGATGCCTAATGTACAGTGGGCCATCGACTACACCCACGTCGCCCTCAAGGCCCCCCTGCAGAATCCACGAAGATTCATCAACAGATAGGGGTTCCACTCCCTGAATGTCCAACTGGTGTGTGACCACAATATGAACATTATGCACGTCTGCGTGAGACATCCAGCTTGACAGCTTCATTCTCAGGAGCTCTGACATCCTGGAGGCATTTGAGGAGGAGCCCAGGCTGCGGGGGTGACTTGTGGGTGATATGGGTTACCCGCTTCGGACATGGCTGATGACGCCTGTGCGGGGAGGCCTGTGACTGAGACGGAGACCCGCTATAATGAGGCCCATGTAGCTCCCTGCGCGACAGTGGAAAGGTGCATTGAACTCCTCAAAATGTGATTCCGGTACCTGGACCGCTCTGGTGGGGCCCTACAATACAACCCCCAGATCTCTTCCCGCATTGTGGTGTGCTGTGCCTTGCACAACCTATTGGAGAAGGAGGGGGAGGACGTGGAGGCTCACCAGCCAGGTGTTGCTCGGCATCGAACCCCCCCCAAAATCCATCTATTTCCTGCAACTTTGTCACACCAGAGTGGTGGGCCTGGGTACACTGTATTAGCGAGTTTCTTTCTCAGGCAGGAGGGTGATGGCAACTCGCTAAGCACCATTATGATGATGCCCTGGTGCTCACTAGTCTGACTCCTGCCTGATCTCCGCATGCATGTCTGTGTAGTGGGTAAGGGCCCTGGGACGGGTGGAGTAAGGGAGGGGAGGGAATTACTTGTGGGTTCTGGGGAACCAATGGTTTCCTTTTTTCAGTGACACAGCATTGAGGGGCCTCCCCAACTGACATCAACATGAAGCATCCCTCCAATGATCATCAATGGAAGAGGATTCCTTTTCGAGACGAATCTGAGACAAATTAGTCACAGTGGGTGGTGAAAAAACATTTAATTATTACAATAAATGTGTTTAAATAATAAGTTCTAACATAAAAACTTGTGAACGGAAAACGTTCAGATGCTTAAAGATCTATCTAACTAGTGCAGCTCTTCACCCATGCCATCTTAGTGCAACTACAACTTCCTAACCTTGCATGGCCTACCACAATGTCTGTGTTTCCCCAGAATGTACATTGGAGGTGGAGGGGGCCAGCTGCCTATCTCGCCCCCTTGCCTGTGATGCGCTTGGTGGGCGTCCTCTGGAGGCCCTGGACCTTGAGGGCCTTGGCTGGCTTCCAGTTGTCTGGGACATTTGAATGACTTCCTCTTCATCCCGCTGCCCCTAAGAGGGCCTGGTGTCAGGAAGGGGGGAGTCAGAAGGTTTAACCACAGCCACAGTCTCCTGGCTGGAAGGGCCTAGCATGAGCTCGAGCCCTTCCTCCTCCCTTGGGGTTCCTGTGGGCCCCTGGGTCATTCAATGGGACGGCGGTGCTTCTGCAGTGAGCTTCAGAAGCTCCATAAGACATAGGAGCAGAATTAGGCCACTCGGCCCATCGAGTCTGCTCCACCATTCAATCATGGCTGCTCCGGCATCACCTGGGCCTGCCAGTCCTGGAGGGCCACCTGCGTCGCCACCTGAGTTGGGGGCCACCTGTCAAAGGCCGCAGCAAGTGCCCTCTGAGACTGGGCCACGCTCTGCATCCCCTCAGCTATGCCCTCTGCGACTGGGCCATGTTCGCGAGGGCTGCTGCCGTAACCCGCAATGTCTCAACACTGTCCCGCTAAGTCTCCTGCAGCTCTCGAGCCTCTCGGCCATGAGCCGCAGAACCTCACGAATCCTGTTGTCCCTCAGCTGTGGCCCACTGACTCGGCCACGGCCCTCTGGGACTTGGCTGTGGCCCGCTATGACTCGGCCGCAGCCCTCTGGGACTCGGCTGTGACTCGGCCATTGCTTGGAGCCTGCCACTTGTGGTGAGGATCCCCTGCCCCAGGCTTTCCACTGCAGACGCCACCCTTGCAGTTTTGGCCTGGGAACCAAATAAGACGGGCAATAGCTGGTCTGTCTGAAAGCTTTGACTCCTCCCAACATGCTCGCAGTTGGTCTAGCGTGGCCGCCAGCCCCTTCTGCATTCCCTGCCTCTGTTGCTGCATCTCCAGCAGCTGAGGGAGAAGTGATCTTAGAGGCCCAGCATGTAGCTGAGTCCTTGCCTCCGGCAGGCCCCCGCGTGCCAGAGGCCTCAGACATTCCCTCCTCCACCCAATGTACATTATCAGATGTGTCGTGCTCACCAGAGAGTGACCCAGAAACCTCACCACCAACTGGACCCACCGACGTGTCAGTATCTGGGATGATGAACTGAAAGATGGAAGCTGACGCCAAAGTGGTGCCCTCTCAGAGGTCCCTTCACCCATATCCTCCAAGGACTCATCCAAGCTGTCTAGAGCAGGATGGGCGGACACCACAGTGGGGGCCACGACGCCAGATGGCTTTAGGGCGTCCAGATTTGTCCCTGCAACATAGGACGCAAGGTTAAGCGCAAGGAAGGGAGAGGAATCCGCGATGCAAAAAATGTGATTCACGTTTCACCATTGAACATAGAACAATGCACCAAGAAAATTACATCACAGGAACAGGCCCTTTGGCCCTCCAAGCCTGCAGCGACCAGGGTGCCCATCCGAATTGTAACCCCCTACCCTTTCGGGGACCATATGTCTCTATTCCCATCCCATTCACGTAGCTGTAAAGACGCCCCTTAAAGTTCACTCTCGTATGTGCCTCTGTGACCTCCCCCAGCAGCGAGTTTCAGGCACCCACCACCCTCTCTGTGCATGCCTCGAACATCTCCTTTAAACCTTGCCCCTCGCACCCAAAGCTCATGCCCCTGAGAAGTTGCCTCAGATGGTGGAGGATTGACAGGTGCTCACTTCTTGACTTCAGCCTGACCATGGTGTCACTGACAGCCCACATCTCCCCTTTCCCCCTTCCCTGGGCATCTCCAGCACCCGCTCTTCAAAGGGGGTGAGGACCCGGAGGTCTGGCTCCCCACCCCCTGTCTTCGCCCTTTCTCGGGTGTTATCGTCAATCTTCTCCTGTGGAGACAGAAGGAGCCATGAAAGAAATCATGGCATGGCTCTTGCAGAGTATCAGGTGGTGGCCCTTAGAGGACAAGCGCAGTGGGGCTCTTGGGAGGGATAGGAAGGAGGTACTTGGAGGTCAGGGGCTGGAAACATGCAGGGTTCTGGGGATGGGAGGATCTGGGGGAGATTTGGGGGAAGATGCTAGATGGGGTTAAGCACTCACCTTTGCTGCCCTGATGAGATCATTGACCTTCTTGCGGCACTGTTTCCCAGTTCTGGGGACCAGTGCCATAGCACTGACCAAGGTGGCGACTGTCTCCCAGGTTGCATTGCCATCAGCCCCTCTGGGTCTGCATCCTCCTGGGGAGGAAGAGGGTGTCCCGCCTCGCCTCTGCCGCATCCA
This sequence comes from Mustelus asterias, assembly GCF_964213995.1. Lineage (NCBI taxonomy): Eukaryota > Metazoa > Chordata > Chondrichthyes > Carcharhiniformes > Triakidae > Mustelus > Mustelus asterias. The sequence goes on along the minus strand of NC_135828.1, from coordinate 14,730,486 downwards.
GCAGCTTCCCCAGGTCGCCCTCAGTAAATCGAGAGGCATGGCTCTATTTCCTGTTTCCTGTACAGCCTGCCTGTCCATCCTTGGGTTTTTTATGGAGCTGCCCCTTATTAGGGCAGATCAGCTGCAGGCAGTTTGGCAGAGCATTCCGGCAAGTTACATGCAGTTTGCTTATTACCATTGAGGGGAAGGCAAGTGAGCACTTGCAGGTGTGCTGATGTGGGGGGTGGTGGATCAGTGCCTCAATGATTGGGGACAGGAGAGCGAGAGACATGTCATACAGCCATCGGAGTCAGCATGGGGGCCTTGTGCAGGAGGGTCCGGGGAGGGGGGTTCACTCTGCCTAAGATCGTTGGGGGGAGGGGCGTGAAGGGGGAGGGTGAAGCACTTTGCCTGAAATCAGTGGTGGGGAAGGGGGGTCCGTTGCCACTCTGCCTGAGATCGGTGCAGTGGAAGAGGGAGGATGGAACACTGCCTGAGATTGGTGTGGGGGAAGGGATGGAGGGGCCTGCGATCGGTCTGGGTGGTGGAGTGCGTGGGGAGGCCCAAAAGAGTCAGTAATGTTGTGGGGGTGGGGCAATGTCTGTGGGGGCCAGGGGGGAAGCATTATCTGGCCTGGGAAGGATGTGGCAGGGGAGCAGCATTCTATCATTTTTTTTCTGCGCATGCGCAGTTAGAAGCGCCGATTGGCGCTGCAGGGTTTTGGACATGTTAAGCCCCGCCCACAGGCTTGTGCAGCACAATTCAGACTCGCTGATATTTTTGCAGGCATGGTGCGTATGAGGGCGCCTCAAACTGGGTCTAAAAGTCGGATCTGAAACATTCCCAGTTTCAAGTCCATCCTGCATTTAAAATCAAAATGGTAAAATAGGGCCCTTTGTTTTGCTAACGACTCTTGCCTTCCTTTTCTGGTTTCCCTATTTCTTTATATTTTCTAAATTATTTCTTATTAAACTGCTGTGGTCTAGATCTTGTTTTCTTTGGCTTTTTGGAATTTAGTTCCTTTTCTGCACATTCGCCTTAAGTACATTTTTGTCTGATCTCTTTTTAAATATGGCTTACTAACACATTTTCCTCAAGATTCTTCTTACAGCTGCAAATATTCTCTTCTAAAGTATTGTACTACCATACTGTTATTTTAGCCTTGCTTATCTTTGCAAACAATATCAGATTTAAGAATCTAATTATTGTATTCAGACACTAAGATCCAGAATACTAACTAGTTCCAGTCGGTTTGCTGAATCCAACATGTTGCTTGCTGTAATAGCCTATGTGATAATGTAGAGGGAAATATTTGTTTCAGTGAATTTATTTGTATTAACACCACTTGTTGTCTATGGCCAACTCTTTTAACCTCACGGTTATTGAAATCCATTCAAATTATCACATTATGATTTTCCATGGCTCATCTTCCAAAATGATTTCCAATTTGACTGCTCACCTTTTAATAATGAGATATAACTGTTAACAATTAATTTACTGCTCTTACCATTACTCAGTTGTGTTCATATTGTGTCAACTTTATCCCATTTTGCAACATCAACCTTTGAATAGCTCTATTTTTGGCTATTATTCAAGATATTCCACCCTAGCTCAGTGCTGCATACCTTGTTCCTATTGCCTCCTCCCCCAACAAAAACAATCTTATGTATTAAACAACCTAATATTTGGTAAGCACCAGCAAGATCCAAAGGCTTGAAAATAGCCTTTCTACTGTGGCTTGCTCTGATGTATCGTGTGCCGTCATGCAATTCCTTGTGTCTTTTGGTAAGCAGGAGTTGGGTTATAACCTTGCAGACTATTTATTTAGATAATGTGGGCAAGTAAATAATCAGCACAAGAGTTTTATGAGCTTTGCTGTCTTCTACAATCTATCAAACCCTTGTATTAGGGTAGCATGGTGGCACAGTGGTTAGCACTACTGCCTCACAGCACCAGGTTCCTGGGTTCAATTCCAGCCTTGGGTGACTGCCTGTGGGGAGTTTCCACATTCTCCCCATGTCTGTGTTGGTTTCCCAGACAGGTGCTCCGGTTTACTCCCATAGTCCAAATATGTGCAGGGTAGATGGATTGGCCATGCTAAATTGTCCCTCGGTGTTCCACAGACCAAATATGTGTAGGTTAGGTGGATTAGCCATAGTAAATGCATGGGGTTATGGAGATAGTCATGATGTGGAGATAGTGCAGGGGTGTGATGCTCTATCAGAGAGTTGGTGCAGACTTGATGGGCTTAATGGCCTCCTTCTGCACTGTAGGGATTCTATGGTTCTATTTTTCTCTGAGCCACTCTTCACATAAATGAACATTTTCAACTGCTTTCACCCTTACCCAAGTAGCATAGAACATCTACAAATTTGAGATTGCCTTTAGAAGCAATCTTACCTGTGAAAAAATATATTTCTAATTCCTTGGGAAATATACAGAACAATGTCCATTCACAAAGGCGCAATAATTGCAACATAACATTTTGCCTAAAAAGCAAAATATTTTATAAATATTCTATTAAGTTTCCATAAAACAGATATCCTCTGATGCCCGTGCATTTAATCAACGTTTAAATATTAAAATGGGATTCTGTTTCAGGAAAGCAAGAATTGGGTACAAATTAATTGGACTTTCACCTTTGAGGAGAAAATTGTGCATTTCTGTACTTTACAGAAGCAGCCTGCATAAACTAAAACCCTGTGTGCACTTAGTGATGGCAAATGATCCAAATCAATCTCATGCACACTAAAAAAAATACTTTTGTGACATAGAATTATGTAGTATTTACATTGCAGAAACAGACAATTGGACCCAGCCGGTCCAAGGTACCTTGAAACTCATCTCGTCCTATTTCATCTGAGCCTCTCAACTTGTCCTTCTATTTCTTTCCCCCTCATGTAATTATCTAGCTTCCCCTGAAATGTATCTATACTATTTGCTTCAATTACTCCATGTAGTAACAAGTTCCAAATTCTCCCCACTTTGAGTAAAGAAGGTTGTCCTAAATTCCTTGTTGGATTTATTAGTGACTATCTCGTATTCATGGAATATCTCACATTTGGAACATTTTTTTTATGTCTGTCTCATGAGCCTTTCCTTATTTTAAAGACCTCTAACAAGTCACCTCTCCGTCTTCCCCTTTCTGAAGGAAAGAGCCTTGTTCTAAACGGTCTTTTCTGCTAGGTGTACCCCCAGTTCTGAGAGCATCCTTGCAAGTATTTTTTTGCGTTTTTTATAATGGAAATATTTTAATGGACAGCTTATATCCTTTTTGTAATATGGGGTGGCATGGTGGCACAGTGGTTAGCACTGCTGCCTCACAGTGCCAGGGTCCCAGGTTCAATTCTGGCCTTGGGTCACTGTCTGTGTGGAGTTTGCACACACTCCCCGTTTCTGCATGGGTTTCCTCTGGGTGCTCCCACACTCCAAAGATGTGCAGGTTAGGTTGATTGGCCATACTAAATTGACCCTAGTGTCAAGGGGATTAGCAGGATAAATGCGTGGGGTTACGGGAATAGGGCCAGGGTGGGATTATGGTCAGTACTGACCCGATGGGCTGAATGGCTTCCTTCTGTACTGTAGGAATTCTATGATATTGTACTCAGTGCTCTTAATGATCTAAGATTAAATGAGTTTAACATAAAATTATTTTGCATTATATTCCTATAGAAAATAACCTCACTGGTTTACTTGTACTTTTTATGGCTTTATTAATGTATATTGCTACTTTAAATGATTTGTGAATTTGTACTCCTAAGATCTACTCTGTTGTTGCGGTACCAGATCAGAAACCCCAAGGCCTATTATGAAGCCAGACTAGACCCCAGCAATTTTTCTATTTTAGCATTAATGTGAGGGCAAGATGTTTCCCTCCATAATTCTGTTGACAAACTAGGGAACTTTTATCAAAACAAACTTTATTCAACAACAGTTTTAACTATAATAAATGAATTAGCTTAACTTTTAACAATTGAACAATACATAAACATGACAATGTATAATTCTCAACTGCTATTCTATCACTATTAGTTCCAATCAAGCAATATTTTTCTTGTAGATTTAAACCCCTCTTTAAAATTAGTGAGCAGAACACAGGCATACTTGCTGTGACTGAGGTTAACAGTCTTGGTGCTTTCAGAAAGCCTCTAAGAGAAAGAGAGACAGAAACATTTCTAACATGTTAATATCAATCATTGTAGAAATATCAACAAGGGGACAACCAACTTGTAGTATTTCACTGTAATGAGCATGGTAACATACTGACTATGTTACCAAAACAGTAATCCAGAGGATTGTCTAACAACCTAAATATTTCAAATCCCTCAATGGAAATTTGAGAATTTGAAATCAGTTTGTTAAAAAATCTAGAAGTAAAAAATGATCATAAAACTGTTAAATCAAACTAGTTCACTACTGTCCTTTAGGGAAGAAAACCTACTGGCCTATATGCGATTCCATTTCCACATCAATATGATTGTAAACTGCCTCTGAAGTAACCTTGTAAGCCATTCAGTTCAATGCAACTAGGAATGGCTAGTCTAACCGATGATACTCCCATTACCCTTCCTTCCCCAATGGCCAGTGTATCACAGTGGAAAATCTCCATTTTGCATTGTACAATGTTTCTTCTCTTTCTGCCATGAATTGGAAATGTTCAGAACAAACCAAAGGATTGTTTTTATGGGTCGCCAGATAGATGGCATGCACTGAAGAGAATTAAGAGCAGTTTGTGCTGGTGTATGAGAATAGTATATTGTAGATGGAATTTGTGCCACGCTCAATAGACTGGCATAGCTACTATGTTAGTGAAATTACTTTGTAATTCTAGCTTTGAATTAACTACGTATACAATCCATAAGTTACTGATAATGATAACTATCACACATTTAATGGCTTTAATATTATTATTTTGAAGAAATGTTCTCTATGATCTTAAGGGCAGGATTTTCCAGCCGCACTCGTCCCAAAATCGGAAAATCCTGCCCGAGGACAACGGACCTTTGCATGGTCCTGCCCCACACGTTACAATTCCTGTGGTGAGCGGGATGTGAAAATTCCCCCCAAGTCTTTTACATAAACTTACTGTTGATTCCACTCTTACAGGAACATGGTAGGCTGTTTAATTGACAGCTTACTGCTGAATCACTGAACATGGAAATAGCTTAATGGACAGCCTATCATCTCTTATTGTCAGAAGTAACAAAAAGAGAAAAAACGAGGTTTAAGTCTGACAAGGGAGTCTGGCCTTGTGAAGGAACCCTTGACATTTTGGCTAAGAGCTATACAGAACCAGTAGGTGATCAGAGAAATATTTGGTCTGGTAAATAATCTTAAGACTTTGTTAATCAGTGCAGTGTCTGCTTCAAGTAATTGCAGACTTTTTTCTCTCGGGAGTTTGATCTTTTTCACCTGTGATAAGGCCAGGGCAAATTTTCACATTTATCCTGAAAATAGCATCAAGCAAAAACTGATGCTAAACATGATATAAACCCATCCAAACATACACACCAAGAGAGAGAATGGATCCATTCATATGCAAAGAAAAGTTTTGAAGAATTGTGGTGCAAAATATTAATTAGGTGCAAGAATTGCACTGGTCAAGAGTGAGCAGGAAGGCAGCGGGCAGGTCACCCATTTTATTTTACGAATCCCCCCCCCGCTTTCAAATACATTAGCGGGGAGCATAAGATTGATCTCTTGATGTTTGTACTTGGCAAATATGAACCTTCTGGTTTGTACCTCATTCTGAATACATTTTAGGAGATGGAAAAACCTATTTCAACTTGATTATTGAAATGAGTGTAATGAACTCCTCGATGTTGACAAGGAAGAACAGTAAATTAACAACAATCCAGCTACTGTAAAAGGATTTTTGGGATCACAATATATTCCATGCATTATATTCCATGCATTGGCGAGGAAGGAGATAAATGGTCCAAAGTAGATTCAAAAATTAAATGTGACACATTACATGTAAACTCTGAGCTAACATCAAAATACAAATATAATCATGTAGCTTGATTGAGGCCAATTGACTTAATAAACTTTTTTTGCATGTAAACATGACTTAGATGAACATTTCTAACAAAAGACTGTCTTTGTGAATATTGATTTTTCAATCTTTACTTCTGACAGTTTATTTCAGATGTTCTAATGTTCAAACATTAACAATTTATATAAGTAATTTTGATCATTAAAGAAGTGTTTTTTACAGTTCAGTCTTATTTAGAACTGTTTTTAATTAAGATTTTGATCATAATTTGTAGATTTCCTTGATTCAGTTGCTGTCTGTTAGATACTATAAATCTAGCTGCAAGGAAATTGCACTTTCTGCTAATCTGACAGGTAAATCTAAAACTATGTGAGGTCTAGCTTCAAAAAATTGCCTGCCCTGTACTGGACAAAGATCTTTAGGCATATGTATACTTGCAAAAAAATATCATTGAGTTACAGTGCCTGAAGCTCTGGGTCTATGATTATGGTTTGATCAAGAGAAGAAGAGCCCTCTTTATCTTTGAAGTCTCTCTTCTGAGCAATTTATCCCATCAGTATAGATGAAGATTGTTGGCCATGTTACAACAGGAATAAATAAACAAATGTCAGGCTTTCACATTTTTTTTTACTCTTGTTACAAATGTTGTGAAATTACTTTACAATTCTCTGAATACAATATGGGCACAAGATAAATGTTGTATTGTTTTGGGTCATATACTGGATCACTCTCATAATAATTTTCATGGAGCAGATTAACATGAACAGTATTTCATTGGAGAACCAATTTAGAACTGTTCACTGTATATGACAATTACATGAAATTTGGGTGGAACAGTGGTTTGCACTGCTGCCTCACAGCACCAGGGACCTGGGTTCGATTCCCGGCTTGGGTCATTATCTGTCTGCACGCTCTCCCCGTGTCTGCGTGGGTTTCCTCCGGGTGCTCCGGTTTCCTCCCACAGTCCAAAGATGTGCAAATTAGGTGGATTGACCATGCTAAATTGCCACTTAGTGTCAGGGGACTAGTAGGGTAAAAAGTGGAGCTGCAGGGATAGGGGCTGGGTGGGATTGTGGTTGGTGCAGACTTGATGGGCTGAATGACCTCCTTCTGAACTGTAGGGATTCTATGATGATTCTATGAAAGGTTGCATCAGCAGAATTGTAAGAAGTTTAACAATTCTAGTTGTGCAAATAAATATATATTTTTTAAGGATCACTACATTGATGGCTTCGATTATACTTGCAGTGTATTTTTGATGACCAAATCAAACCCCTGCTAACTGAAGATTATTTTCACCTTGGTAATCCTCACTAACTATACAATAGTGGTGAACAGTGTGATTCTACTGTTTTGTCAGTTTACTTTTTGAATATTGCAACTGATTATAACATAGCAAGAACAATTATTGCTCTGCACCCGAGACAAAATAACCATTCTAAAAAAAATCGACCACCTTGTAAGTAGCAAACTATAGATAGATACAACAGTGGGTGTCACTAGATATCTAGATATAGAGCTTATTTCACATCCCTTTGGCTGTTGGATAACATTTCACAGATAATCAAGTAATTAAGTACAGTCATTGTTGTTCCATAGGTAGATGCAGCAGCCAGTTTGCACACAGCAATGGTCCCACAAACAGCAGAAAAATAAGCAGTTTTGATGGTGGTTGTTTCAGCATAAATGTTGGCCAGGACAATGGTAGAACTGAATTCTTTGAATTGAGATCTTGTGCAACTACATTTTATCCAAATGCTAGCATTTCTGGCAGTCCAAATGGCAGAAGTGTAGATATTGAGAAAAGGCCACAAGACTTTCCTTGCATCAGAAGATGCAGGTGCTTGCAACAACTGGAATTTTAAAAGGTGGCAATTGAGAAGTGATACTGTAGAGATTTATAGTATATTAAATGATATGAAAAATGTTTAATTTGCTACACTTACACAAACTAAACCATCACAATAGGACAAGGGACCTCGGTTTAAATTAGTAATGGACAAATTTATGACTGACATCAGGAAGTTTAGTTACTCAAGGGAGTTATCAGCAGGATACTGGACTAGCACCCTCGAGGTTGGGAATTTAAATTCTACTATAGTGGGCTGTGTAATAGAACTCAATAAATCTGATAATTTATGAGCGAACATTGGAAAAAAAAAACTTATAAAGCTGCCAAATTATTGGAAAAAGCAAATGTCTTTCTACGAAGGGATTCTGTTACTTAGAACCATTGAATGATACAGCACAAAAGGAGGCCATTCGGTTCATTGCCTGTGTGTGAACTCTTTAAGAACTATCCAATATGTCCTAGACCTTTGTTCTTTCGCCATAGCCTTGTAATTCTTTTCCCTTCAAATATTTATCCAGTTACTTTGTGAACCTGTTTTCAGGCAGTACATTCCAGATAACAAAACCTTGCTGCATAACAAGAAAAAAATCTTCACCTTGCCTCTAGTCCTTGTGCGTATCACCTTAACTCTGCACAAGAAAGCATTTCTCCATAATTACTAAGTGCTAACTGTGGCCTAGTTGGTAGCACTCTCTCATTTCTGATGCTCCAGCTTCTGGCCTTGAGCACAAATACCTATGCCAACACTCTACTGTCAGAGGTGCCTTCATTCAAATGAGATGTGAAGCTGAGGCCCCATCTACCTTTGTGGGTGGCTGTAAAAGGTTGAATGCCACTATTTCGAAGAAGAGCAGGAGAGTTATTCTTGGTGTTCTGGCTGTTACTTATCCCTCAACATCATTAAAAAAATGATTATCTGGTCATTATCATATTGCTGTTTGTGGGAATTTGCTATTTGCAAATTGGTAACCATGGTTCCTACATTACACCAGTCACTACACTTCAAAAGTACTTTATTAAAGTGCATTGAGATGTCTGATGGTCGTGAAAGATGCTATAGAAATGCAAGTTTTCTGTTTTACTCTATCAAAACCATTTATAATTTTGAATAATGCTATCAAATCTTCTCTTAATCTTACCTGATTTGATTTGCAAATGACTATTCCAACAATATGTGGCACACACCCTTAATACCCTCTGATGTTTTCCACATAACTTTCGCAGACCAATTAAAGGAGCAATCCATGCAGCTTTCCCAGTAGTACCCACAGTAACTTGAAAAAATGTTAGTAAATGGAATGGACACAAAAGCCTTAAAATGTTTAACAAACTCAGAAAATGTGATGGTGGAATTTAAAATGTCTTTCTGCATGAACGAACTGGTGAAAATCAAGTTGTCTGGGAAAAGAGGATAATTCAAGATGAAGAATATCATTGAGATATGCAAGCCCAGCGGGATATTTGAAAATACATTTGTGTAATTTTAACATTACTCACCTGATGAAAAAAGGCAGATGAGTGGTTAAAATAATGGCAGAGACACTTGCGTCTGCCCACCACCACTTTATTTATGCAGTTTTCAGAGTTGGCTGAGGCACCTGCTGAAGACCAACAGTGGCCTGCTGCGTACATGTAAATCAGGGATCTATTTTGCAATTGGAGCCACAACACTACTTTAAATCAATTAATTAATTAATCTGGAATTAGAAGTTAGTTTCAGTAACATGACTATGAAACACTCAGATTGTCATAAAAACCCACCTGGTTCACTTGTGTCCTTTAAGGAAAGAATTCAGCCACCTTTACTTTGGTTTATGCATGACTCCAGTCTCACATAATATGGTTGACTCTTAATTGTCCCGTGAAATGGCCTAGCAAACCACTCAATTGTAACAAACCACTACAGAAAAGTTAAAAAGGAATAAATCTGGACCCAGAATTGACATAGGCACCAAAAATGACAACAGCACACCCTGGCAGTCGACCCTGCAAAATCCTCCTTACGAACATCTGAAGACATGCCAAAACAGAGAAAGCTGTCCCACAAACAAGTCAAGCAAAACCTGACACAGTCATACTTGCTGAATCGTACCTTACAGCCGATGCTCCAGACTCCTCTGTCTCCATTCCTGGATATGTTCTGTCCCACCAGCAGGACAGATGTGCCAAATGTGGCAGTGGCACAGTGGGGAAGTTGTCTTGTGTGTCCTCAGTATTGACTTTAGGGCCCATAAGTTCTCATGGCATCAAGTCAAACATGGGCAAGGAAGCCTCCTGCTGATTACCACCTACCCCCTTCTCAGAGCTGATGAATCAGTTTGCTCCATGTTGAAGCACCACACTGATAGTGAAACACTGTTGCAGTACTACTGCTGACTGAGTCCTGACTTATTTGACAGACTGGTTCTGTGGTCAGTGGTGAGGGAACCAACAGGGGGGAAAATCTTCTTGGACCTTGTCCTCACCAATCTATCTGTCGTGGATGTATCTATCCATTGAATTATACATAGGAATGACCTTTGTACACTCCTTCAGGAGACAAAGTCCCACCGTCACACTGAGGGTACCATCCTTAGTGTTATGTGGCACTACATTTATGCATCTATCCCAGTTAGCACCAAAGGTCTAGCAGCTCCAAAATAGATGTCTATGAGATGCTGTAGGCCAACAACAGCAGTTGAATTGTATTCAACCACACTCTGTAAACTCATGGGCAGTCATATTCCTCACTATACCATTACCATCAAGCTGGAGGACCAACTCCGATTCACTGAGGAATGCAGGAGAGCATGCCAGGAGGAGCATCAGGCATACCTAAAAATGAGGCTCCAGCCTGGTGAAACCACAATATTGGACTATATACATGCTAGACAGCAGCATGTGATAGAGAAAGTTAGGTGATCCCACAAACAATAGGTCCGATCAAAACTCTGCAGTCCTGCCATATCCAGTTGTGAATAGTGCTGGACAATTAAAGAACTAATGGGAGGAGGACATTCCACAAATATGCCATCCTCAATAATGGGGGAGTCCAGAACACTAGTGCAAAAGACAAGTCTGAAGCATTTATAACCATCTTCAGTCAGAAGTGCCAAATGGATGACTATATTGACCCCTCCTGAGGTCCTAGTATTACAGATCTTCATCTTCAGCCAATTTGATTTACTCTACGTGATGTCAAGAAACGTTTGAAGACATTTGATGCCGCAAAGGCAATGGTCCCAGCCGACATCCCGGCAGTAGTACTGAAGTTATGCTCCAGAACTACCAGTTCCCCCAGTCGAGCTGTGCCAAAACAGGCATCTATCTGACAATATGGAAAATTACTTTGGTATGTCCTGTTCACAAAATACCGGACAAATCCAACACAGCAATTAATGTCCCCTCGATCTACTCTCAATCAAAAGTAATTGACACTGCTAGCAAGCGTTCACCGATGATCAGTTTGGATTCCACCAGGACCATTCAGCTTCTGATCTCATCACAGCCTTGGTACAAACTTGGGCATAAGTGCTGAACTCAAGAGATGAGGTGACATCAAGGTAGCATTTGACTGGATGTGACATCAAAGCACCCCAGCAAAATTGAGGTTAATGGGAATTGGGAAGAAACTCTCCACTGGTTGGAATCATATCCAGCACAAATGTTTTGGTCATTGGAGACCAATCATCGCGGGCACAGGACATTGCTGCAGGAGTTCCGCAAGGTAGTGTCCTAGGCTGAACCATGTTTAGCTGCTCCATCAATGTCCTTCCCTCCATCATAAGATCAGAAGTAGAGATGTTCACTGATGATTGCAGTTTTCAAATGTCATTTGCTGGGATTTCTATGCGAATGACTCACCCCTGACACGCAGAGCCTGTCTACTAACTGCAAAGCATAAGTCAGGATGGAATACTGTCCACTTGACTGGATGAGTGTGGCTACACTCGAAGCTCGCTATCATCCAGAACAAAGCGATGAAAGTTTCCAGCAGATCAGTGCAAAAGATTACTGTACCATTGCCACAAACTAAGCTTCGGTCTCCTCACCAGCATTTTAATCCTGACGAATTTTGAACACATGATTTGATTTGATTTATTATTATCACATGTATTAGTATACAGTGAAAGGTATTGTTTCTTACATGCTATACATAAAAAACATACCGTTCATAGAGAAAGAGAGGGTGCAGAATGTAGTGTTATAGTCATAGCTAGGGTGTAGAGAAAGATCAACTTAGTGTGAGGTAAATCCATTCAGATGTCTGATAGCAGGGAAGAAGCTGTTCTTGAGTTGGTTGTTACGTGACCTCAGACTTCAGTATCTTTTTCCCGATGGAAGAAGGTGGAAGAGTGTGTGTCTGGAGTATGTGGAGTCCTTAATTATGCTGGCTGCTTTTCTGAAGCAGTGGAAAGTTTAGACAGAGTCAATGGGTGGGAGGCTGGTTTGCGTGATGAACTGGGCTTCATTCACAATCCTTTGTAGTTTCTTGCGGTCTTGGGCAGAGCAGGAGTCATACCAAGCTGTGATACAACTCAAAATAATGCTTTCTATGGTGCATCTGTAAAAGTTGGTGAGAGTCGTAGCTGACATACCAAATTTCCTTAGTCTTCTGCAAAGTAGAGGTGTTGGTGGGCTTTCTTAACTATAGTGTCAGCATGGAGGGACCAGGACAGGTTCTTGGTGATCTGGACATCTAAAAACTTGATGCTCTCGACCATTTTTACTTTGTCCCCCTTGATGTAGACAGGGGCATGTTCTCCACTACAATTCCTAAAGTTGATGACCATCTCCTTTATTTTGTTGACATTGAGGGAGAGATTATTGTCGTCGCACCAGTTCACCAGATTCTCTATCTCATTCCTGTACTCTGTCTCGTCATTGTTTGAGATCTGACCCACTACAGCGGCATCATCAGCAAACTTGAAAATTGAGTTTGAAGGGAATTTGACCACGCAGTCATAGGTGTATAAGGAGTATACTAGGGGGCTGAGTACACAGCCTTGTGAGGCACCGGTGTTGAGGATGATCGTGGAGGTGGTGTTGTTGACTATCCCTACTGATTGCAGTCTGTGGGTTAGGAAGTTCAGGATCCAGACGCAGAGGGAGGAGCCAAGCCCCAGACTACGGAGTTTGGACATGGGTTTCATAGGAATAATCGTATTGAAGGCTGAGCTGCAGTCAATAAATAGGAATCTGACATAGGTGTCTTTGTTGTCTCGGTGTTCCAGGGTTGAGTGCAGAGCCAGCGAGATGGCATCTGCTGCGGACCTGTTGCAGCAGTAAGCGAACTGTAGTGGATCCAGGCAATCTGGGAGGCTGGAATTGATTCATGACATGACTACCTTTCGAAGTACTTCATAATGATGGATATCAGAGCCACCGGATGATAGTCATTAAGGCACGCTGCTTGGCTTTTCTTTGGTACCGGGAAGATGGTTGTCTTCTTGAAGCAGGTAGGGACCAGAGATTGTTGTAAAGAGAGGTTGAAGATGTCTGTGAATACCCCCGCCAGCTGATCCGTGCAGGATCTGAGTGCTCGTCAAGGTACCCCATCCGAACCAGTCACTTTCCGTGGGTTGACCTTCGAAGGCAGCCCTGACATCTGCAATGGTGACCTCAGATACAGGTTCATCCGAGGCTTCCAAAGTGGCGAGAGGTGGCTCTCGCTGACATCTTGCTCAAAATGGGTTTAGAATGGATTGAGCTCATCAGGGAGGGGTGCGTTGGAGCCAGCAATTTTATATGCCTTCAACTTGTAGCCTGTTCTGTCTTGCAGACCTTGCCATAGTTGGCGGGGGTGGGGGGTCCTTGTGGCTAACCTGGGACTCTAGCTTGAACCGGTACTGTCTTTTGGCATCTTTGGAACTCCTTAGATCTTATCTGGCTTTCTTGTATAGGTCAGGGTCACCTGACCTGAACGCCTCAAGACCTTGACTTCAGCAAGCAGTAGATATCCCTGTTCATCCATCAGCCTTGTGGTCTGCCAAAGTGTGGGCGGGCGATAGAGCGATAGGCATGTTTGATATATGTGTAGCAGTGGTCTAGGATGTTTGGGGTTCTGGTGGAACAGGAGACGTGTTGGTGGTAACTTGGTAGGATGCTCTTGAGCTTGGCCTGATTGAAGTCCCTGGCCACGATGAACAAGGCCTCGGGATAGTGAACGGAGTTGCGTGTGTTAGTATTGTGTTATCAAATGTTACACTTGTAAACATAGAAACTAGAAGCAGGAGTCGGCCATTTGGCCCTTTAAACCTGCCCCACCATTCATTTTGACCATGGCTGATCATCAAATTCAATATCCTGATCCTGCCCCCCTCCCCCCATATCCCTTGATCCCTTTAGCCCCAAGAGCTATATCTAATTCCTCCTTGAAATCAGACAATGTTTGGCCTCAACTACATTCTGTGGTAGTGAATTCCACACATTCATCACTGGGTGAAGACATTTCTCCTCACCTCAGTTCTAAAAGGTTTACCCCTTATCCTCAAACTATGACCCCTAGTTCTGGACTCTCCCACCATTGGGAACATTGTCTCTGAATCTACCCTGTTAGAATTTTATAAGTTTTAATGAGATCCCCTTTTACTTTTCTAAACTCCAATCAATATAGTCCTAACCGACCTGGTCTCTCCTCATAGGACAGACCTGCCATCCCAGGAATCAACCTGGTAAACCTCCGCTGTACTCCCTGTATAGCAAGGACATCCTTCCGCAGATAAGGACACCAGAACTGCACACAATACCCCAGGTATGGCCTCACCAACGCCCTATACAATTGCAGCAAAACATCCCTATCCTTATACTCAAATCCTCTCGCTTTTTGCCTCCTTTATTGCCTGCTGTATCTGTGTGCTTACTTTCAGTGATTAATGCACGAGGAATCTAAGGTCTCCTTGAGTATCCATCTCTCTCAACTTACACCCATTCTAGTAATCTGTCTTCCTATTATTGCCACCATAGTGGATAACCTCACATTTATCCATATTATACTGCATCTGCCGTACAGATGCCCACACACTCAACCTTCCAAATCATTAATATATAACGTAAACAGTTGGGGTCCTAGCACAGATCCCTGCGAAACCCCACTCGTCACTGACTGCCAATTAGAAAAAGACCCATTTGTGCCAACTCTTTGCTTCCTATCTGCTAACCAGCTTTCTGTCCATCTCACAACATTACCTGCAATCCCACGTGCTTTAACTTTACATAGTAGTCTGTTACGTGAGACCTTGTCGAAAGCCTTCTGAAAGTCTAAATAAACCACATTCACTGGTTCTCCTTGGTCAACCCTACTAGTTACATCCTCAATGATTTCCAATAGATTCGACAAGCATGATTTCCCGATTGTAAATCCGTGCTGACTTTGTCTGATTATATCACTGCCTTCCAAATGCCGAGTTATGAAATCCTTGATAATAAACTCTAGCAACTTCCCCAGTACCGATGTTAGGCTCATTGGTCTATAGTTTCCTTTTTTTTTCTCTACCTCCCTTTTTGAATCTCCTTTCCAATCTGTAGGAGGATAGCTAATGTAAACGTATGCTAGTGCAAATGTACTTTGCACTTGCACATGGATTCAGAGAGGTAGTCAATCAACATATTTTGTTAATTAAACCAGATGGGCAGGTGAAGGGAAAAAGTGGAAAGTTGCATTCTCAGGTGAGAATAATGTTCTATTATCCCAGATTTCTAGGTACAACATATCATTTGCCTTAATAATGATGCATCATGGTGTCTGATTATCACTGTTCACATGTTCTGTCCATCAATGGTAGCATTATTGTCATTGCAACAGACTGTTATGTTCAATGTGATTTACACTGTTCTTAGTTCAAAGATTATCATTTTTATTGTTTGAATTCTATAATTATTTATTGAATTACTTTTGAATTTGAGATGTTTGTGCTAAAGAACAAGCATACTTTAAAGAAATCTTTCTTCTAGTGTATTGTCATATACATTTGCAAAATATTCTGGAAGACAAAATGAGAATAGATCAGATCTCCACCCTTCTGTGTTTTTACCATAATTACTGATGGTTGCAACATCGTGCGCAATCAGACAGATGGAAATTTAAGTGCCATAAGTTAAAGACAAGGTAGACTTTCTTTATGGATTCTTTCCTAGAGATACCACTATGATCTGCTTTCAGAGTTTGTCATAAACAATTACTCTGACATGTACATTAAAAAGTGAGCATTTGGCTGTGCATTTTCTAACCTTTGAAAAGAAGAGTACCTTTTGTATCATGCCCACTTAATAGAGGAACAATGGGAAAAACAGGTTGTAAATTGTCCTGCAATTAAAGCAACTTCCCTCCTCGGTGCTTCACATTTATGTTCACTTTCTGTTTTTTATTTCACATTTGTGCACTTGTGTTATTTATTTTGGGATTTTCAGTGTTTAATTCTTTGAATTTCAAATTAATTTCTATAATCTATTGTATGCAGAAAGACGTGCAACCAGAACTATTGCCTCTTTCTACCAACCTGTCCAAATCTACCATGTTTGATTAATTTGAGCTGTTCACAAACAGAGCATATAAAGACACAAACTCAATTTACATGAATAATGGTTGGAATGGGATATTCGGGTAAGCGTTCTCCAAGGCGGCCTTCGCGACACACGACGGCGCAGAGTCGCTGAGCAGAAACTGATAGCCAAGTTCCGCACACACGAGGACGGCCTCAACCGGGATATTGGGTTCATGTCCCACTATTTGTAACCCCCACAGAGTTTCACTGGCTGTCTTGTCTGGAGACAATACACATCTTTTTAGCCTGTCTTGATGCTCTCTCCACTCATGCTGTTTTGTTTCTTAAAGACTTGATTAGTTGTAAGTATTCGCACTCCAACCATTATTCATGTAAATTGAGTTTGTGTCTTTATATGCTCTGTTTGTGAACAGAATTCCCACTCACCTGAAGAAGGGGCTTGCAGCTCCGAAAGCTTGTGTGGCTTTTGCTACCAAATAAACCTGTTGGACTTTAACCTGGTGTTGTTAAACTTCTTACTGTGTTTACCCCAGTCCAACGCCGGCATCTCCACATCATGATTAATTTGAACCAGAATTTGTCTGACTTTCAGACATACTTGCCATCAGACTCAAAGTTTCATTGCAGTTTCATAAATAAATTTCATACATTATAAGTTGGAAATTGTACTTTCCAGTACATTGTCCTTACTGAGTTGTAAAGCTTATTAATGACCTTATTCTGCTTACTGGTTTAAATATGATTTTCTGCAATATCACGAGCATTGGAAATCCCAAATGTACACTCAGACTACAGTATGATTTACAAAATGTTTGTGATGTACCAAAGAGAATGAAGGTAAAATATAAATACAATGAATAGTATATGTTCAACTGATATCTGGGATTCAGGGGGAGGGAGCGTTCACTTATTAATATTTGAGTAAAGGTTGGAGAGACAAGGCCTGTATCCATTGCAGTTTAGAAGAATGAGAAGTGATTCATTGAAACACAATTTATGGCGGAATTAGAACTAGGGGACACAGTTTAAAAATAAGGGGTCTTCCATTGGAGCATTGTGAGTGTTTGGAACTCTGTTCCCCAGAGAACAGTGGAGGCAGGACCACTAAATATTTTTAAGCCCAAGGTAGATAGATTCTTCACTAGCATGTGAGTCAAAGATCTTCAAGGGTATACAAGAATGTGAATTGAGACCATAATCAGATCAGGCATGATCTTATTGCATGGTGGAGCATGCTCAAGGGGGCAAATGGCCAGCTTCTGCCCCTAATTCGTATGTTTGTTTGTATAAAGTAAGTTAATTACCTCAAATAATAAGTATTTGCATTCATAATCAGTAAGAACATATGATGAATTCTGATGAACTACATCAATTATACTGTCTTAAGTAATCAATTAAAATTGACGTACCCAGCATAAGCCTCAGATTGTAAAGGAGTTGACTGGTTGGTTATCAGAATCTAGAACAGGGGTCTCCAAACTTTTCAGTACGAGGGCCACATCGTTTTTTAAAACATTTTCAGGGGCCAAAGAAAAAAAATTAGTTTTATAAATGAACTGGCGATGATTAAGCCCGTGAGATCAAATGAAATTCACTGTTGAAACAACAGGTTTCAGAACGCAAGACATATCCACATATTTTCCGCACAATGCTTGTTGTTGGATAATGCAATGCAGAAACATGGGCTTTGAGAATCCACCAACCTCACAAGCTTTTGTGATTTGTCCAACCAAACCTTTCTTCACCCCAGACATGTTCTTTCCTCCATCAATTGTCACGCATTGCAGTTTATTCCACTCCAGGTTATATTCTACCACAGTTTTTGCAACTCTTTGAAATGTCTTCTCCAGTTACTGTGCTGTGCATGCTATGCACTGATGCTAATTCTTGTGTCACATTAAATTCACTGTCGACGCCATGGATGAATACTAGGAGTTGTGATGTGTCACACACATCAGTCAATTCATCAAGTGCGAGAGAATACAACTGAAAATTTCTTGCTTTGTCTGCAATTTGATGAAATATATTGCTTCCTATGTCCTCAATTCTATGAGCAACAGTATTTGGCGCAAGACTGATGATTTTGAACAGATTTGCTTTTTCTGGGCATAACTCTTCCACTGCTTCCATTATACACTCTTTGATGAGATCTCCATCGGTGAATGGCTTTCCTCTTTTAGCCAATACATAAGCTAGTTTATAACTGGCCCTGGTTAAAGCTTCATTTTCAGTTATCTTCTGCGTAAAAATAGCTTGTTGGGAAAGCAACCTGCGTTGCATTGATTCAAATTTTTCCGAACGCTGTGTTCCTGTGAATTGGGAATAACTTGGTTCATGTTTGGACTCATAGTGCCGACGTACATTGTACTCCTTCAAAACTGCAACAGTTTTGTTGCATATGACACACAAGGCTTTATCACCTGCTGTACAAAGAAGTACTTTACACCCCATTCTTCATTAAACAGGCGGCACTCACTGTCCACTTTTCTTTTCTTTTTCCATCCATAACTGAATTGGTCTGAATTGCCGCCATCATTGTCATTGTTCTCGCTCGTTTCAGACAGATGGAGCTTACAAATTGGATAAAGCAGCTGTCACTCAGTCAATGCAGAGTGGCAATTGGATAACAGATGATTCAATTGCTGATTTGTTTAACGAACTGTCAGTCACAGGACGGCAGCTCTGATTGGACAATAGGCAGGTAAAGAGGGTGGGGATTCCCATGGGTCCATCAGACACTGCGCAGAGCGGCAGCAAATGTCCGGCCTGTGGCTTCCGTCCCCACGTCCAGATCCTGAGTCAGCAGCGGGGTTCCGGACGCGGGAGTGTTTTCGGCAGCGGGAATCCCATCCCGCCCCACTGGCTGCGGGCCAGATGTTAGCCCGCTGCGGGCTGGATGTGGCCCGCGGGCCGTAGTTTGGAGACCCCTGATCCAGAAGAAAGCTGTTGAACTGAAAAAGTCTTCAGATTTCAACTAACATCCATCTGAGGAAACACCTCTTACCAAAAAAATTCTAAGTGCCGAACATGCGTGAAAACTGGAGAAAATTGTCCACGTCTTTGGATGTGGCTCCCAGCCACAATCATATGGCACTTGGAGAAAAAAAATGAGGTAAAGTGTGATTCTCGTCAATAGGGGGGAGAGGGCGGAAACTATTCATGCTGGGGAGCTGCCTTCTGAGTTGTAGGGGTGCCCTGATCTCCCAATGAACTGTGTATAAGTGTACACAGTGCACTGCGAGATCTGTCACCCCCTCCGCCCCCACACACACCCTCGCCCCCACACACACCCTCGCCCCCACACACACCCTCCCCCCCTCCCCCCCCCCCCACCAATCCCAGAACATCACCTTAGCCCCCCAATCGCAACTCCTCGGACATCACTCCTTCCCTGATATCGTCGCCCCCATCCTCTCCTGCCCTGATATCATCGCACACCCACAGAGCCAATTGCTTCCCTGTCACGGCCCCGCCCCCATCAGGGGCCAGCCCCTTTAAGCCCCACCCCCGTCGTGAACCCACCCTTTCAGGCTCCACCCCCAACCCCCCTTGCCTTAGGCCTCACGTCCTTGGCAGTGCTCAGTGTGCAGTACAAGGGTGCCCAGTGTGCACCGCCAGGGTGCAAGGCTGGCCCTGCCCCTGATCACCCCAGGGACTTCAATGGCCTCCAGCCCCCCGGCGAGGCCACCACGTCTGGTCCCTGTTGGTGGGGACTAAGCTTGATCTTTGTCGCTGAGGACCTCCACTGGCAAGCAGGTAAGGACAAGTGAGCACAGACAATAGTGTCCGGGATTCACTGATTGTATTGAAATTACTTAATATCTAAATCAACCTCGCACCCTTCCTGGGCCAAGGCTGGTTTCACTAGCAGATTGGGGTCGGTAACATTGCGACAGGTGAGAAACCGGGTGCGAGTCCAATTTTTTCACATCTCGTCCGATCTTATCTGTCCGTCATGCCGATCGACAAGCTGGCAAGATCACTCTCAAAGAGTTTGCCTTTGCCAGCCAAAAGTGGGTAGTGTCTCATCCTATCCATTTAGCATGGAAAGCTCCCGTAGCTGACAGCCTGAAAGTAGAAAATACTTATTTCAAAATTATAAAGCCATACTAATGCAGCAAGTTTCAAAATGTTTGTTTGTTCAAAAGAAGGATGTTCCCTGGTCTCTCGGGCGTTCTCTATAAGGAGAGGTTGAATAAACTAGGATTGTTTTCACTGGAAAGACAGAGGCTGAGGGGAGACATAATAGAGGTCTACAAAATTATGAGAGGCATACACAAGGTGGAGAGTTAGAGGCTTTTTCCCTGGGTGGCAGTGTCAATTACAAGGGGGCACAGGTTCAAGGTGGGAGAAGGAAAGTTTAAGGGAGATGTGTGGGAGAAGTTTGTCACACAGAGAGTGGTGGGTGCCTGGAACATGCTGCCAGAGGAGATGGTGGAAGCAGGCACCTTTGCAACATTTTAAGAGGCATCTGGATGGGTGCATGAATAGGGAGGGAATAGAGGGTTACTGTCCGATTCAGGGCAGAAGGTATTCTTTCAATTTAGTTATGGTATCATGATTGGCATGGGCTTGGAGGGCTGAAGGGCCTGTTCTTCTGCTGCACCTTTTGTTCTCTTTTCAGTTGTTTTGAGTTGTGTATGACTCTTAAGCACTGAAGAAGTGTGGATATGTGAAATAAAAACAGAAAATGCTGGAAAAACTGAGCAGGTCTGGCAGCATCTGTGGGGAGAGAAACATGATTAATGTTTGAGTCTGTATGACTCTTCAGGGTGGAATTGTGATGGGTTATATACTATCAAAAGGGGAGGATGTGGGAAGAACAATGGGAAAAGTATGGGATACGGTATCGGGCAGGAGAGATTGAAGGACAAGCATGTCATGGAACAAAAGGGAGTGGTCTTGATTTCAGTAAAAATACAAAGCATTTGTGCAAATTGAGTGTAAATGGCATAATAATGAACAACTTTGAGAGCAAAAGACATAAAACGAAAATTCCACCATATGGTTAAAAAAAACACAAAATCAAAATGGGGACAGAGATCATAGTCAGAAATTGTTGAACTCAGTGTTGAGTCCAGAAGGCTGTAAAGTGCATAATTGTAAGCTGAGGATGCTGTTCCTTGAGCTTGCATCGAACTTCAATGGAACACTGCAGCAGACTGAGGACAGAAACATTGATGTTAGAATAATATGAATTAAAATGGCAAGCAACCAGAAGATCGGGGTCATGCTTGTGGACTGAAAGGATGTTCTGCACTAAGTGGCCACAAAATCTACATTTGGTCTCCCCACTGTAGGGGACATTGCAATGTGAGCAATAAATACAGTATACTAAATTGAAAGTAGTAAATTGGTGCTTCACCTGGAAGGAATATTTGGAGACTTGGACAGTGAGGAGAGAGGAGGAAAAAGGACAAGTGTCATACCTGAGATGGCGTGGGAAGGTGCCATTGGGAGGGAACGAGGATTGATGAGTGGACCATGGTTTTGTGGAAGGATAAGTCCATTCACTATATGAAAATACAAATTAGAAGCAGGAGTAGGTCACTCAGCCCCTCAAGCCCGTTTTGCCATTCAATAAGATGAAAGCTGATTTTGAAATAGAATCATTGAGTCATAGAAAAATTGCCCCTCTGGACCCTTAAAGAGATTTATAGAGGTTTACTGGAAAGACTGAAATCTCAACGCCACATTCCTGCCTACCTCTGATAACCTTTCACGCCCCAGTTTATCAATAATCTATCTATCTCTGCCTTTACAATATTCAAAGATTCTGCTTCCACAGCACTTGAGACTTCCAAAGACACTTGACCCTCTGAGAGAAAACATTTCTCCTTATCCCTACCTTAAATTTTTATTTTTAAATCATGACTGCTAGTTCTAGATTCTTCCACAAGAGCAAACATCCTTTCCACATCTATCTATCAAGACCCCTCAGGATCTTACATGTTTCAATCAAGCTGCTTCCTACTCTTCTACACTCCAGTAGATACAAAGCTAGCTTGTCCAGTTTTTTCTTACAAACTGCCCATTCCAGGCATTAGTCTAGTGAACTTATCTGAATTGCTTCAGATGGATTTACACCCTTCCTTAAATAAGGAAGGGACACTGTACACAGTGCTCCAGATGTGGTCCGCCCTGTATAACTGAAGCATAACCTCCTTACTTTTGTACTCAATTCCCATCACAATAAACATAGAAACATAGAAAACATAGAAAACTACAGCACAAAACAGGCCCTTCGGCCCCACAAGTTGTGCCGAACAAATCCCTACCTTTTAGGCCTACCTATAACCCTCCATCCTATTAAGTCCCATGTACTCATCCAGGAGTCTCTTAAAAGACCCTATTGAGTTTGCCTCTACCACCACTGACGGCAGCCGATTCCACTCGCCCACCACCCTCTGTGTGGAAAAACTTCCCCCTAACATTTCCCCTGTACCTACCCCCCAGCACCTTAAACCTGTGTCCTCTCGTAGCAGCCATTTCCACCCTGGGAAAAAGCCTCTGAGAGTCCACCCGATCTATGCCTCTCAACATCTTATATACCTCTATTAGGTCTCCTCTCATCCTACGTCTCTCCAAGGAGAAAAGACCGAGCTCCCTCAGCGTATCCTCATAAGGCATGCCACTCAATCCAGGCAACATCCTTGTAAATCTCCTCTGCACCCTTTCAATCTTTTCCATATCCTTCCTGTAATGAGGTGACCAGAACTGAGCACAGTACTCCAAGTGGAGTCTGATGAGGGTCTTATATAGCTGCATCATTATCCCCGGACTCCTAAACTCAATCCCTCGATTGATAAAGGCCAGCACACCATAGGCCTTCTTAACCACCTCCTCCACCTGCGGGGCTGATTTTAGAGTCCTATGGACCTGGACCCCAAGGTCCTTCTGATCCTCTACCATACTAAGAGTCTTTCCCTTTATATTGTACTCCTTCATCCCATTCGACCTGCCAAAATGGACCACTACACATTTATTTGGGTTGAAGTCCATCTGCCACTTCTCCGCCCAGTCTTGCATCCTATCTATGTCCCTCTGTAACTTCTGACATCCCTCTAGACTATCCACAACCCCACCAACCTTCGTGTCGTTGGCAAACTTACCTACCATGAGGATAATCACTTCCTCATCCAGGTCATTTATGAAAATGACAAACAGCAAGGGTCCCAGAACAGATCCCTGGGGTATACCACTGGTGACCGACCTCCAATTAGAAAAAGACCCATCTATACACACTCTCTGCCTCCTTTTGGGCAAGCCAGTTCTGGATTCACAGGGCAGCAGCCCCTTGGATCCCATGCCCTCTCACTTTTTCTAGAAGCCTTGCATGGGGGACCTTATCGAACGCCTTGCTAAAATCCATATAATCCACATCTACCGCTTTCCCTTCGTCAATAACATTTAATTCGTTTTTCTAATTACTTGCTGTATCCGCATTCTAACTTTTTGCGATTCATACACGAGGACACCCAAATCCCTCTGTATCTCAGAGCTCCGCAATCTCTCACCGTAATATGACACATTTTTATTTTTTTCCAAAATGGATGATTTCACTTGCATTTTGCCACATTATACTCAATTTGCCAGATTTTTGCCCATACTCCATACCTATCCATATCCCTTGGTAGCCTCCTTATGTCCTCTTCATAAATTACTTTCCTACCTATCTTTGTATCATCTGCAAATTTAACAACCATACCTTTGTTCCCTTCATCCAAGTTATTTACATAAACTGTAAAAAATTGAGGCCTCAGCAATAATCCTTGTGACGCATCATTTGTTACGATTGTTGCGTGATGTCCATTGATCCTTTGTCGTAGCATCCGCATGGTCTCGCCAATGTGCAGAGTCTCCACTTCTCCAGCTTCCGCCCTAAATACGTTAAAGAAGCCATCTCCCATGGACAAGCTCTCCGGATACACAGGATCTGCTCAAATGAGGAGGAACGCAACAGACACCTACAGACGCTGAAAGACGCCCTCGGAAGAATGGGAAATGACACTCGACTCATCGATCGACAGTTCTGGATACGCCACAGCAAAAAAACGCACCTCCTCAGAAGACAAACACGGGACATGCCTGACAGAGTACCCTTTGTCGTCCACTACTTCCCTGGAGCAGAGAAACTACGACATCTTCTTTGGAGCCTTCAACATGTCAGCAATGAAAATCAACATCTCTTCAAGGCCATCCACACGCCCCCACTGCTTGCCTTCAAACAATCGCCCAACCTCAAACAGACCATTGTTCGCAGCAAACTATCCAGCCTTCATGAGAACAGCGACAACGGCACCACACAACCCTGCCACGGCAACCTCTGCAGGATGTGCCAGATCATCGACATGGATATTCCATCACACTTGAGAATACCACCCATCAGGTACACGGTACATATTCATGCAACTTGGCCAACATTGTCTACCTCATACGCTGTAGGAAAGGATGTCCCAAGGCGTGGTACATTGGCGAGACCATGCAGACGCGACAACAACGGATGAATGGACACCATGCAACAATCGCCAGGCAGGAGTGTTCTCTTCCAGTCGGGAAACACTTCAGCAGTCAAGGGAATTCAGCCTCCGATATTCGGGTAAGCATTCCCCAAGGCGGCCTTCAAGACAGACGACAATGTAGAATTGCTGAGCAGAAACTGATAGCCATGTTCCGCATGTATGAGGGCAGCTTCAACCGGGATCTTGGGTTCATGTGGACACACAGGGCTCGTTGCACATTCCCATTTTCTAATTTATAGCATTCTGATAGTGAGTAATCTGCTTTCCCATTTTTGCTACAGAAGTGGATAGCCTCACTTTTATCCAAATTATACTGCATCTGCCATTCATTTGCCCACTCACTCAATTGTCCAAGTCACATTGAAGGATCTCTGCATCCTCTGCACAGCTCACCCTCCCACCCAGCTTTGTGTCATCTGCAAATTTGGAGCAATTACGTTTAGTTCCCTCATCTAAATCATTACTATATATAGTAAATAGCTGTGATCCCAGCATTGATCCCTCTGGTACCCTACTGGTCACTGCCTGCCATTTTGAAGAAAGCCTGTTTTTTTACTACTCTTTACTTCCTGTCTGCCAACCAGTCTTCTCTCCATCTCAATACACTACCCCCAATCCCATGTGCTTTAATTTTATGCGCTAATCTCTTATGCTTTTATTATTAGAGCAATTTTGTTTTACTATTCTTTCCCAGGATGTGGGTATGGCTGGCTAAGCCAGCATTTATTACCCATTCTTAATTATCCTCGAGAAGGGATAATTAGGAACGGGTAATAAATGCTGGCTTAGCCAGCCATACCCACATACCCACCTTGAGAAGGTGGTGGTGAGCTGCTTTCTTGAACTGCTGCAGTCCATGTGGTGTAGGTACACCCATAGTGCTGTGAGAAAGGGAGTTCCAGGATTTTGACCTAACAATAGCAAAGCATTATAGTTCCAAGTCAGGATGGTGTGTGGCTTGGAGAGGAAATACAGATGATGGTGTTGCCATGCATCTGCTGCCCTTGTCCTTCTTGGTGGTAGAGATAGCAGGTTTGGAAGGTTGCTGTCGAAGGAGCCTTAGTGAGTTTCTACAGTGCATCTTGTAGATGGTACACACTGCTAGCACTGTGCATTAGCAGTGGAGGGAGTGAATGTTAAAGGTGGTGGTTTGGGTGCTAATCTGGTGGACAGTTTTATCCAAAACGATATCTAGTTTTGAGAGTGTTGTTGGAGCTGCAATCATCCAGGCAAGTGGAGAGTATTCCATCATACTCCTCACTTGTGCCTTGTAAATAGTCAACAGGTTTTGAGGACTCAGGAGGTAAGTTACTTGCCACAGAATTCCCAGCCTCTGACCTGCTCTTGTAGTCACAGCGTTTATATGGCTGGTCCAGTTCAGTTTCTGGTCAATGGTGACCCTCTCAGGAGGTTGGTAGTAGGGGATTCAATGATGATAATGTTATTGAGTGTAAAGAGGAGATATTGGGATTCCCTCTTGTTAGAGATGATTGGATTCTCTCTTGTTAGAGATGGTCATTGCCTGGCACTTGTGTGTGGTATGAATGTAACTTCCCACTTATCAGTCCAAGCCTGAATATTGCTGCACATAGACATGGACAGCTTCAGTAGCTGAAGAGTCGTGAGTGGTGCTGAACATTGTGTAATCATCAGCGAACATCCCCACTTCTGATCTTATGATGGAGGGAAGGTCATTGATAAAGCAGCTGAAGATGCTTGGTTCTCGGACATTATCCTGAGGAGCTCCTGCAGAGATGTGTGGGACTGAGATGATAGACCTCCAACAAACATAACCATCTTCCTTTGTGCTAGCCATGACTCCAACCATATAGAATTTGACATTCTATAAATATAAAATTAGCTTTTCAGGACTTGTGACTGTTTTTTTTACTGATTTTATGGGATATGGGTGTCGCTAGCTAAGCCAGCATTTATTGCCCATCCTTAGTTGCCCTGCGGAAGATGGTGGTGAGCTGTCTTCTTGAACCGTGTCGGTATATCCATAGTGCTGTTAGGGAAAGAATTCCAGGGTTTTGACCCAGCCACAGTGAAGGAATGGTGATATATTTCGAAGTCAGGATGGTGAGTGACTTGGAGAAAATTGAGTTACATAAAGTAAGAGTTGATATGAGGGAGAAAAAGTGAATAAATATAAAGTGCATACACAAATCACTGAGGTTGATGTGAATTGAATTAGTTTATAGCTCTGGACGTCCTGAGGGAAGATAACTTTGGAACTACAAAAGGAGAGACTACTACACATATTCTCAGGCCTCGTAATAGATTGATGCTTGTTTGTATATTTCACATGGCTTTAAATCAGTGGGTGAGTATGGTTATGAATAAGGTGTGCTTAAGCTACTTGCATTTTTGGAGTATAATTGGGAGAATATCAAAGGCGAGTAGATATGTCTGTGTGTGTTGGTTGTGAAAACATTCAACTCATCAACTTGAGCAATGTTGAGGAACAGAATGACCTCCCTCTCTGAAACCAATAACATATATTCCCATGGCGGCACGGTGGCACAGTGGTTAGCACTGCTGCCTCACAGGGCCAGGGTCCCAGGTTCAATTCCAGCCTTGGATCACTGTCTGTGTGGAGTTTACACATTCTCCCCGTGTCTGCGTGGGTTTCCTCCGGGTGCTCTGGCTTCCTCCCACAGTCCAAAGATGTGCGGGTTAGGTTGATTGGCCATGCTAAATTGACCCTAGTGTCAGGGGGATTAGCAGATTAGCATGGGGTTACAGGAATAGGGCTTGGGTGAGATTGTGATCAGTACAAACTCGATGGGCCGAAGTGCCTCCTTCTGTACTGTAGGGATTCTATGATTCTATGGTTCTATGATGTTGGATGTAACTTGTACTGCAGAACAGAAAACTCATTTCTCATGTCTTCCCCACCCATCTCTGCCAAACCACATCTAGCCCCTGTTCCTCAATCTCAGAAGATCCCTTTGTACTGGATGAAAATGATATTTTTGTTCTGTACAGCATTCATCCTGCTAACCTCTGAATGAGAGTGTCCAATTAGTGCCAATTTTGGAATGAATTGTGGACACCTTCATTCGCATCAACTTCTACAACTGGACACGAGATTGAGTTTGTCTAAACACATTTCACTTCTCTTATATTTAGTATGAAAGCTTACCACAGTTGTTTGATATTTTTCTTTTCACTATATTAGAAGTATTAACCCATGTTTTAACAAAATATTACCTCCAAGAAGAATGGAGATAGGAATTTCAGTCAGACCATTGTGTTTGTAGGCCTGTGTTCAGAGGTATAATTTCAAGGTCCATGTTTGTTAACATGGATGCAGGTTGCAAAAACTTACAGATCTTAGCTATCCCTGTATTTCATGAAACTTAAGAAAAGGTGGCCAATGATTTTGGGACTTTTTAAGTGTTCTATGTAAATGATCTTATCATGACAATAATTTACGTGAATTTACCTCTTAGCTGTAAAGTTTTAATTTTGTTAACTGCACCCTTTGTTGTCTGGTGGTAAAAATGGTGTATAAACTTAATAGTACAACAAATGTAATACTCAATGTAATCCATTCAAATTTGGAGGTTTGTACTTGTGAAAGAGTTGGATCATATAAGTAATTATGTCAATTATGATGGAATTTAGTTTTCCCTTAAAGTTCTGTCCAGCATCAATAGCCAGTATAGAAAATGGTAAAATTTAGGTATGATTTTGTTATTCTTCTTGGCCTGTTCAGTTCCTGATCTCTGAGCTATATTGCTACTGGAATCTCTGAATTGAAACCAGAAATCTTCAGTGCAGTAAAAGGAAAATTAGAGGAACAGACATCCATGGGCTTATTGCCCACCACTTAACATTGCTGATGAATAGGATTGGCAGAGACCTGGTTGTAGGTTGCCTTCATATTACCTTGACTGGTTACATTGTGTGACATGGTAGACTAAGGAGAAAGTACAAGGCCCTAAAAAAATCAATTTGAAGTTCTTGTTCAAGTAACCTTGCAGTGAGACTTAATTAAAATTGGTGTATTGAAGCACAATACCTTATTAAACAACTTCAAATGAGATATCTTGCATGTTGATCAATATTTTGCAATTGTAACTAAAAATAACAGTACTTTATGAATGATGTTTTTCTTCTGGTGATGAGACCTGACATGACGATGGTGTTGAATCTTTAAATCTTGTAACATGAAACATACGTAATATTTAGGTCAAGTTGTTTGCTTGCCGGTGTTGAGAAAATTCCAAATGTAGCAAATGTATAAATTGTATTCTGTAGCTTCAAAAATTTGATCTGATTCTAATTTTAACGACATGGATTGAGCACTTATGGATTTAATTGCAAACAAAATGGAATTTGCAAAAGGGAAAAATACTTAATGTTTTAAAAGTACTTGTCTGTCGTTAGGCTGCTATTTTATTCAAATGAGCAGTCAGAGAGACAAGTAATGGCCATCATTCGTGATGTAATTGTTACATCTAAAAGGTTTAAGAGGAGCTAGCAATCATATACCATTTCTAAGCATCTGTCATCTTTCGTGATGTACTACAGGTGTTTTTTTTATAAAATCTGAAGCATTTATTTTAGATACAGTAGCTGTTGGGTTAAACATTCTGAAATTCTGACTTTAACTTTACATGATGAGCACCATCTTCATTGTTAGTAAACACAAACTATTTTTACAGATGACAGCATTTGAAAAACTTACTGAAAAGTGCATCATTATTGTACTTTTGGCAGATTATTTGCATTCTTAAATCTTGTAATTGTACATATTAAATAAAAAGTGAAGTCTTGAGCCAATTCAATAAATTAATTCCCTCAAAGCAAATCTGTGCAACACAAGGTACAATTTAACTTTAACATAACTTGAATCCAAAAAAGATTGATAAATTAGGTTAAATATATTTTCTTAGGGTGGATTTATCTTAATTTAGGGAGATGATAAAATTACATTAACAACTCAATAGCTTGTGAGTTTTCTGAACCTTAACTGTCTTGGAATGTCAAAGATATTCCCATTTATTTTAACAGCAAACCATTTTCTGCATGTTATGGTGGCACTACAAATACTGTAGCTTTCTGTAATTCTGAATAGCAGTGCAATGTTTTCCTTTTTCGCAGATAGCTGCCATCATTTACAAAGTATCCATATGGGAGCACTTTCTGTGATCTAGAGCATTTGCAGCCATAATTCTGATTTAGAAAACAAACTGCTTGGAGCTGAGAGTTAATTAGACGCAAACCAAGAGTATTTCATGCCATTGAATGAAGTATAGAAAATAAATCATCTCCTATTTGTGTAATGTTTTATGGTTGTCAGTTGCTAAAGAACCACAACAGATCCAAATGCTTGTGGCACCTTGCCCTATTGTGGTTTTGTAAAAGTCAGTTATGGGATGAGCATATTGACATCCCATGTGAGTGTACTCATCGTAGCCAATCAGTTTTTGGCACTACTTTGCAAAATTTATTGGATTAATCTGATAGCAATTAAGAGATTTATGGTGGAATTCCCTGATATCCTTTAATGAGAGAACATAAAACTACAAACTGAATCTGCTGATTGTATTTGCGTAATAGGCAATCTGTCTGTGGCAGAGTTTGATCGATGGGATCATATGACGTCCTTGCCTTGTTTTATACTAGCTGTCAAATCTTAACTGGAACTGAAGTATCTGGGTAACAAAAATTGATATAATGACTTAATGCTCCTTATTCTCTTCTAGCTACATCAGTTTAGTGCACTTCTAAGAGAAGAATGTCTGGCAAACATCAGTGAGTCATTCATCAACCTGCCTTCATTAGCATCCTGCCTATAATCTTCTCGGATCACAATAGAATCTAGGATAACATTCTTTTGAAGTCCTTAAAATTTCAGTGTTGCAGGAAACAAGTTTATCAGTTTTTAAATTAAATCTTAAAAGGAAAATATATATTCCATTTTTATTTTGAGTAAGCTCACCAGAGGCAGTTTCTGCTAGAATGAGGGAACCCTGCACTATCCCAGAATGCTAAAACAGCTCATAGAGAAATAGCAGACTACCACTGTTGGCATAATTAGAGGTTTATTGCCTACTCTGCATTCCCATTGTCAGGCAGCAAACTGTCCCAGGTGTGTAGAGGTTAAAATGAGAAGTACCCAGTAGTTATGAAGCAGCAATAATGAGTTTCCTCCTTCTTACCATGGATTTGTGTGATATACAACTTGCAATTAAGCATGGCTTGGTGATTCAGTGATTAATGTTTATATGACTCCTAAAGGAGCACACAGACCTCCTGTCACATTCTTCATGATGTTTACAGCTATGTACCTATTAACAGCAAGATGGAAAGGGCCATTTACAATTCAGTAACCTTTATGACAGTGAACTCTTTAATCAGCATTTTATTTCCTTTGTAACACTTAAGTCATCTACAAATGTCAGAATAAAATAGAGCCATGAAATATTTAGGATCAGCATGTTGAAAGTCACTTGTGTAATTTAGCAGGGTCTTTTAAATTGAAGGTAAAGGAAGCTCCTGTTTTTATTATAACATTGTTTATAACCAAATGTCACAATTGTGGGGGATGGTTTACCTGCAAGTACTTTTTTCTAAATCCTGCACCTTTTAGATTAGTTAAAAAGTTTCACAAAATTATTTGACCTTCAATTCCATTTATTTGGTTTCAAAGAAACAACAAAATGTTTTCATACCTATCCTAAACAGAGGGAATGTTTTTTTTCCCTGCAGGTAGTGAACCCCACCATTGGTCTGAAATGGGGGTCAGAACAGTTACTGAGATTTTTTTCAAATTGGGCAACCAGTAGTCAGAGGACAGGCTCACCGTCCAATGGAGGAAGTCAGGCAGGCTCTAAAAGCTAATATGGGGCTTCCAACATGAAAGCAGCAGCAGGATGCTATGGCAGATTAGTGGTGGGAATGATAGGAAACTCTACATGATGCCCTGTGGCTGCTAGACAGGTAGGAAGAGTCTCTAAACCTGCCTGCCGTGCTGGCCTCCCATATTCTACTGATGGGAGGCCACCTCCAGGCTGCTGCTCTGTTCAAGTCGCTGACTGGAAAATCCCAGTTAGGGCAAAAGGCCTTAATAGCCCCGTTAATTGCAGTGGATACCCCCGCTGACCATCATCTGCCCCAACCTGTCTCTGGGGGACAATAGGCCGGTGCAGGATGGAGCTGGGAAACTGGCACACTGACCAGCTATGCACATTTTCATGTTAGCTCACTTGCATGCCCCATCCCCATCAGGGCCCGAAAATTCAGCCCATAGAAGTTAACACTTTTATAATACCTATAAATTGCTTCTCGTTTCCCCACATCAGGAA
This sequence comes from Mustelus asterias, assembly GCF_964213995.1. Lineage (NCBI taxonomy): Eukaryota > Metazoa > Chordata > Chondrichthyes > Carcharhiniformes > Triakidae > Mustelus > Mustelus asterias. The sequence continues at coordinate 14,698,333 of NC_135828.1, read as the reverse complement.
ATGAAGGTAGCTTTGTGAATGCCATCACAGACGTGAATAATGCGTTTTAAATTTATGATGGTTAGTTGTGTAATACTTGTAGTGTGAGTATATTGTACTTTGTGACCTTTCCCTCGAGCCTCAGTTTGGTGCCCAGATTCTTAGTTTCATGGGCTCACTAAACCGTGGCCTTCAATTCCCTGTTCTAGTGTTTTCAGTTAAGATCAGGAGTGATGCGCAAAAGGTTTCAGGCTCAATCCTTGAGCAAAGAGCCACAATGACAGGGATTATTATTTATTTGTCATCTTGGATGTAATAAGCTGTAGGTACAGCATCGCCAACCCTTGATTTATTGCTCTGTCGACCACCACAAGCAGGACGTCTGCTGTACCATGCAGGATGAATACTGTCCTGTCAGCTCAGTCGATTTGTCTCTGCCGTAGCTTTCTCATAACATGTTCCCATTTCATGCCAGAATACATAAACAATCTTTCATTATTTTGATGCCTTTTTCATATTTGTTCACAGAACATAAAGCTTAAATTTATGGGTTTCCTTTACATTATTTCAACACACTATAGTGTTTTGCCGGCTTGCAGTTTAAGACTTAAAAATTGGCTGCAAGGTGATTCAGTAATTTTTTTTCTCACTGGTTTTATGGATATTTAATATCTTAGTGTCATATACTGCTGAAAGATTATTCTGCCAAATATATATATGTACCTAGATTTTTTCTAACTCTTATTTCTGCAATAATCCATGAATAACGTGAATCTATAGTTGCTCTCTAATCGTTTATCCTGACCTTATTTAGCTCTTGTGACCAAGAAACCTTGATTTAAAATTAATATTTTCCTGAGCAATGACAATTTTGGTTTCTTAGTCCTTTTCTGCTATATGTAACTAGTAAGTGAAAAAGAAGCACATTGTAACTTATGTGAATTTGAATGCAGGATTCTGTATGGCAGCTGGGAATACACAGTTCGAATTTCAGAAAGACTTGTCCTGGCTGTAGAGTGGATTTGCAACATGCATTAATTAATATGAGAAATTTGTTTTGTGTCCTAATAAAAGATTGGACGGGTTGAGGTTGTTAGCAGAATTGTCTGTGGACTTGGTCTGCTAAGCTACAATTTGAATGTTTCTCTGTAATCTGCAAGTAAAACATGAATAAAAATCACGCAAGACTACAGAGTAATAGAATTAATAACCATGAGTGTTGATAATTATATATCAGAATGCAATTTTTAGTTTTGAAATGTGTTAATGACAGAAGCAAATATCAGCCTCTCACTTTTCCCTGCAGGATACAAACTGTCATTTATTATTTCTCAGCTGGGTATCTATCAAGTTTATGGGTTAATTTTTTCCGGAGATTGTTATTTATGGGTTTTTGTTTGTTTTCAGCCATCATTACTAACAATACGGTTAATAGCAATCATTTGTTATCTGGCACCAGTGGTGATGCTTCAGATGTGGTCAGTGAACTGAGAATACTCATTTGGTAGCTGAATAAGGCTTTGACAGGGCCCATTTATAACAAGCTCATTCCATAATGTCCATCCTATTAATAAAATTTTGTTGCTGTCTAATTAGACTTGTCTGATGTAAATGGCCTCACAGTGGAGAACATTCTTTTTATTCTCCCTGCTTTTATAATTCCGTAAGTGCTGCCTCCATTTAAAAAAAAGTCCATGCAGGATTTAATGCTCACCTTCTAAACTGCACTTGACGTAGAGCTTATCAACCCTTAATTAGTGATGCATTTTCTCCTTGTGATTTCTATTGATATATGGGAGAAGAGAAGACAAATTGAGCTACAGCTTGACTCATGTAAAAATTGTTTTCGAAATTCAGTGAGTGTACTTTGTGCAAGGTGAATAGTGGCATCGAAAAATCAGGTCCAGTATTAGTATTTTTGCTGGTCTGTGCAATAGAAAACGACAAGCATCAAGCCCTCAGTCAGCAGATTGGGGAGACATAGATGGAAGTGGAAAAGCTCCCAAGTGGCAGTAGGATTGCATGGACGTGATTGCAAGAGCCAGGATGAAGTCAACACTGACAAAGTGCTGGGATTGATGGATGGACAAAGCCAAGAACTGGATGTGAGAATGGATGAGGGCAGAGGGGAATTTAACACAGACAAACAGAATGAAAGACAGAGAGGAATTGCCAGCTAAAGCATTCAAGTACTCTGATCCCATAGCAATTTAGTTAGCGCTAACAGAGCACACGTGCCATTTTTGCATCCTGTAGAATTATGTACAATATATTAATACATTTTCTTAGTTTTGTTACAATGTACAGATTTTTTAATTCTCCACATTTTCTAACCAGTATAAATATTAGAAAATTATTTACCTTAAAAACTTACTTTGGTTCTGTTATCATTTCCTTCATTTGACCTTCGAGAAGACTGCTGACAGGGCCATTGAAAAGTATGATATGAAAAATGGGCGAACAGAGTGAGGTGAGCAGTGAATCAGTCTTGTGTGTGATTAGCTGTGAAATTCTCACAAACAGGTCTCGGAATCGTTTTTTTGCCACGTTTCATTTGCAGCTGTGGTCAAAATAACCATGGTCGACATTGTAAACTACAGACAAGTTAGTGAAAGATCCACTGGAACCAGTTTAATCAGGGACTATGAGTAAAATATAGAGTAGTTATCAGAAAATATCTAAACTTTACCCAATCCACAATATTTGAAATAGATGTGGAAAAAGAAATTACCTATTCCTTGGATATTTATCGCAACTTTATATCTTTGTTGTTTTGTTGTCAGTCTTGGTTCTGTAGAAGCACTCTCACCTTAAGTCAGAAGGTTGTGGGTTCAAGCCTCATTTGCTTGAGCACATTATCTAGGTTGACATTCCAGTGTAGCACTGAGGGTGTGCAGCACTGAGGAAGTGCTCCACTGAAAATGTATTTTCGATGGGGTGCAAACAAAGCCTTCATCTTGCCACTCAAGTGAATGCAAAAGATCCCGTAATGTTATTCAACAACAGCTTGGAATAATATAATGCCTTTATTGTAATGAAATGACCAAGCTGCTTCACAGGAGCGTTGTAAAACAAATTAGGACACTGTACCACATAAGGAGAGATTCAGTCAGCTGACCAAAAGCTTGGTCAAAGAGATAGGTTTAAGGAGTGCCTTAAAAGAGGAAAGAGAGATAAAGAGGTGTAGAAAAGGTATTCCAAAGCTTGAGGTCTAAGCAACTGAAGGCATGGCCACCAGTGGTAGAGTGATTAAAATTGGGGATGCACAACGGGCCATAGCTAGAAGAACCCTGATATCACAAAGGTTTCTGAGGTTGATGGGCAGGGCCATGGTGGGATTTGGAAGCAAAGAAGAGAGTTTTAAAATCGTGATGTTTCTTGATTGACCGGAGCCAATTTAGGTCAGCAACATAGGGGCGATAGGGGAACATGACTTGCTGCATGTTAAAACGGGGCAACAGAGTTTTGGATGACCTAAAGTCATGGGAGGCTAGCCAGAAGTGCATTTGAATAGTCAAGCCTGGAGGTAACAAAGGCATGAATAGGGCTTTCAACAGCAGATGAGCTAGTCATCTGTCTCATTGCTGTTTGTGGGACCATATTCTGTGTAAAACAACTGTTAAATTTCCCTTTATTGATGAATAAATTTCAAAAAAATACAAATTTCATGAATCCACTTTGATTCCTGAGGACATGAAATGAACTATTTGAAATAATTTTCAAAATGTACAAATATAAAAAAATGGTGATGGGATCGAGAAAGTTAACCATTTATTTCTTCAGAGGATGCACAAAGTGTGTACTGCAAAGTTAGATATGCAGTTTTTTAAAAAAAATCATCTTGTCTCGTGCTCAATCAGCTCACAATCTATGTTATGATTGAAGCTAAGATTTAATATTAAACATAACTTGCCTTTTTACATAATTGGCCCTTCATTATGGTTTGATTATCTCAGGGAGGTGACAGTAGAAATAAACAAGAAAATCCATTGCTGAGATAAAGGACAATGCTGCATGTTTTACAAAAAAAAAGCAGTGTTTTCACATGTATATAGTTTCACATTGTAAGCTGGAAGCACAGGCATAAACCCACTAACAAAATCTGTCCTTCAGTAGTGATAGTCTGTTACTTGCTAGTTTTCAGTTGGTATCAGAGTGTAAATTTGCTGAATCTGACATCAACTTGACCTCATCAGTAACTTAACAGAGTGCTGTGACTGAACTAGGCAGTTGTAGCCTCAGCATTTTGGGGTGAGTTTGTTGAATGCAAAGACCTTTTTTCCTGGGCAACACATCACGTTATATTCCAACGTACACTTTCATTTAATTTTCAACTTCAATCAGAAGACCGATACTATAATGCTATCTGCAAAAAGTATTGAAATGTCAGTAAGTTTTATTGTTGTAATAAAGAGAATTCTATATATCATGTACGCGATCCTTGCTTTTTACATAGATCTTCATAGCACCGATCTCTGCTAAATGCTGGCAATCATTAATTTTTTAAGAAGACACAGCCTTGATGGGTTTGAGAAATTAGAGCTTTGGTAAAGAATGGACTGAAATACTGACATCCCTAGTTTGCTGCTGCAGGATGCAGTTACAGGCAATGAATAATGAGCCTAACTCCCAAGTTACTAATACTTAAAATACTGTCTGCTCATAAAAGATTTCGGGTAAAGTGAGACCATCTTCTTGATTCTTTTTACAAATGGGTATCAGTGGGCCATGAAATAATCAATGTCAATAATCCATCCTCAGACCTGTCAATATGTTAATGAGTTTTCCTCATCGTTATTACAACAAGGCCATAAATCATTCAATGTACCAGACTGCTTAGTAGTGGCGGACACAAACCCTGGTCTGGAATAAAATACTGTCTCTTAATGATTAACGTCTGAACATTTTACTGTTCTGTGTCTTGATTGGTTTAAAATGCCAAAAAGTGGGAAGGATTGTTAATCAATAAAACAATAAGATGAAGTGTTTTAATAATAGGAAATAAGAGAGTAAATCATGTTAGGGTGCTTTGTCGTAAATAACTAGTAGTGCTTTGTCGTAAATAAATACTGCCAAACTGTATTTTATTTGGATGCACCTTTTTACACATTCAGGATACAGAGGTAGGAAATTCACTATAAGCACTGAGTCAATTAAAACAGATATGACTTAACAGAAGTGGCAACAACAACTGAGTAATTTATTCAACGAATTGTCTAAATACATAAGCTGCATTAGCTTATAGCAATGTTACGGAGGAAAATTTGTTTGTAGTTTTCTCTCTGAATTATTTGAGCAGGCTGCCTATATGAAGGATAGTAAATGTTTAACATTCTGATAATTTAAATCCTGTTATGGCTATAGCAGTGTAATATGATTGTAAAAAAATTGAACACAAACAATTTATTATTGTTCATTTTTAATCTTGAGAGTGATTGTTTATCCAACCACATCTTTTTGATTCATGTAAAATTATTTTTGATAAATCATTTCATATTGGCTTATAAACAAAATGAATTTAGGTGCAATGTAAAGTATAATAATGGAAAATCAGGCCACAGAGTTTGTGACGGGTATGCTTCTGACATTATTTGGTAGTTCACGATGAAAGAATAATTGTGACACTCTGCGCTGTCGTGCAATTGTGTGTGATGTTCAAATCATTGAAAGGCCAAATTATCTTCAACTAGGTTGACAGCCAGCCTATAGTAGCTTGCAGAAGCAATTTGTAGATGTTGCACAGAATGTTAACAAACATATATAATTAATTTGCATAATACATTTTCAATATGAAAAATATTTAATGATTTGTAAGAAAACATAGGAACCGATTAAATTTAGCCCCATTTCAAATTTAAGCTCATTTTTCTCTGAGCCATTGTGAAAAACATCGGACAATTAACAATAGAATGTCGGGTTATTGGAAATATGGGGTAGCTGCACAACCTTCCAAGGAGGTACATATCCATGTTATCAATAAGTTTAATTAATCATTTAAAAATATAGTATTTATTGTTATGAATAAAGAAAAGGGTCACAGCAGTGACTTCACGTGCTGCAACAAGCTGCGCCACAATGTGGTAGAGGTTCATTTACGCTTCGCCACACATTGCAATCATCATTTTTGACCATGCTTTTAAAAGGCAGCACTGAATTGATGCTAGGTGTATCCCCACAAACTGGGAGAAACATGCAGATTGCAGGTTACTTCTGGGGTTCTCCTTGCATTAATTGCGTGCTGAGTGAAGAGCAGTAATATTAGAAACTGCGCAACAGATTCTGCCAGCAAGAAAGTGGTTGCATAATCCAGTCTGGCCTCCATTAAGAGGAACCAAATTAAGTTTTTAAAAATGTTCAAGTCCTATAATCATATTATAGTTGTTATTAAAATGGTAATGGTAGTACTGTATTATGGACATTTCTTGTGCTGAATTATTCAAATAACCTCTTCCATGTAATATCCATATTAGATATAATGAAGTGCAAATGTACATAATGGAATTAACAGGATCTTATCCCTGTAGTTCTTGCTCAGTTTTAATTCTCACCTGAATCCTTGGGAGAGCATAGAAGAATTAGAGGGTGTGTTTTGCCTACTTATGAGTAAAGTAGCATGCGACCTTTGGAATAAATTTCTTGGGTGGTATCTTAATCATTTATTGCACAGCCCAGCAACTGGCATTATTGGAAGCAGTCTGAAGAAGTAAATTATTGAACTGGAGGGGAAAAGAGGATGGTAATAATTGGGACAAAAGATATTTAGTAGAATGTTATAGAATTTGATGACTGTCCCATGTTCCTATAAGGAAAAAATAAGGAACTTGGGTTATACAAAGAAAGTACTTTTCAGCCAATGAAGTATTTTTCAGATGTAGTCAGAGATATAATAAGATAGAATCCCTACAGTGCAGAAAGAGGCCTTCCAACCCTCTGAAAAAGCATCCCACCAACTTGCTCCCCTCCGTCCTATCCCCATAACCCTGTGCATTTACTATGGCTAATTCCTCTAACCCACACCTCTTGGGACACTAAGGAGCAATTTAGCATGTCCAATTCACCCAACCTGCACGTGTTTGGACCGTGGGAGTAAACTGGAGTACCCAGAGGAAACCCACGCAGACACGGGGAGCACATGCAATCTCCACCCAGACAGTCACCCAAGGCTGGAATTGAACCCAGATCCCTGGCGCAATTTATTTGATTTGATTTATTATTGTCACATGTATGAGTATACAGTGAAAAGTATTGTTTCTTGCATGCTATACAGACAAAGCATACCGTTAATGGAGAAGGAAACAAGAGATGCAGAATGTAGTGTTACAGTCATAGCTAGGGTGTCGAGAAAGATCAACTTAATGCAAGGTAGGTCCATTCAAAAGTCTGACGGCAGCAGGGAAGAAGCTGTTCTCGAGTCGGTTGATTCATGACCTCAAACTTCTGTATATTTTTCCCGATGGAAGAAGGTGGAAGAGAGAATATCCGGGGTACGTGGGGTCCTTAATTATGCTGGCTGCTTTCAGCAAGCTGGTCACAATGAGATAGTGACCAGATCAACTGTTTGTGCTACCAATTGACCTTGGTGTCCTCATGCATCAGTCGCTGAAACTAACCACGCAGGTACAGCAGGCAGTAAAGAAGGCAAATGGTATGTTGATCTTCATAACAAGAGGATTTGAGTATCGGAATGGAGATGTTTTACTGCAATTGTACAGGGCGTTGATGAGGCCATACCTGGAGTATTGTGTGCAGTTTTGGTGTCCTTACCTGAGGCAAATGTTTATCAGGCTGATTCCTGGGATGGCAGGTCTGGAATATGAGGAGAGACTAAGTTGTTTAGGACTATATTCACTGGAGTTTAGAAGAGTAAAAGAGGATCTCATAGAAACCTATAAAATTCTAACAGGATAAATATTGGGCTGGATTCCATGAAGAACTTCCTTGCCTTCCTTTAAATAATGTGGTGGAATTTTTTACGTACATCTGAGAAGACAGACAGGGCCTCGGTTTGACATCTAGGCTGCAAAACATCACCTCTGACAGTACTGGTGCCTTTAGAATCATAGAATCCCTACAGTGCAGATGGAGGCCATTTGACCCATTGAGTCTGCACCAACTCTTACCCAGGCTTACATAGAAACTAGAAGCAGAAGTAGGCCATTTGCCCTTTCAAGTCTGCTCCGCCATTCATTATGATCATGTTTGATCATCAAATTCAATATCCTAATCCTCCCTTCCCCCCCATATCCCTTGATCCCTTTAGCTGCAAGAGCTATATCTAATTTTTTTCTAAAATCTCACAATGTTTTGGCCTCAACTACATTCTATGGTAGTGAAATCCACACATTCACCACTCTCTGGGTGAAGAAATTTCTCCTCACCTCAGTTCTAAAACGTTTACCCCTTATCCTCAAATTATGACTGCTAGTTCTGGACTCCCCCACTATAGGGAACATTCTTTCTGAATCAACTGTTTAACCCTGTTAGAGTGCCAGAAATTCAACCGTCTAAGTGCGCCCAAAAAGCGGATGGGAAAATCTCATGTTTTCCCACCCATTGGGCACTAAGTTTTTTTTGGGGGGGAATAGCCCCCCCCCCCACCTCCCGTCCAAACATCTTTCTCTTATTGTGCAAAACTCACAAGCCCTAACATCATTAGGACATTGCATTATTTTAATGGTGAGAGATTGCACAGCTCTGAGATTCAGAAGTGTCCGGGTGTCCCAGTTCATGAATCACAAAAGACTAGTATGCTGGTACAGCAAGTAATTAGGAAAACTAACAGAATCTTATTACTTATTGTGAGGGGAAATGTTCACAATAGTCGGGAGATTATACTTCAGCTATTCAGGGCATTCTACTTAAAGGAGGAAAAGGAGAGAGCGGCAAGTGGTCCTTATCCCTACATGAATAGGAGGAAAGGATATGGCTTGTTGAGGGTTGCTCTAAGGCTTAGGTGCAAGAGGGCAAAAAGCTGAGGGTAAATGTGAGTGTTGACCACTCGGATATGTTTGTGAGGTGCTTGATTGAAAGGAATGACTGGAGCTGTGAGATGTATGGACCTGGGCAGAACAGAGTGTGAGGCTTGGTGATAAGGCCCAGGCCAGAATCTCAAGGTGTTTTGTGCAGTTAGCCTAGACCGTAAGTTTTACATTTAATTTTGGCATTGATGAGCATAAGGTGTTCGAGTCCAGGTATGATCCAAATGACCCACTCGGAAGCTTTTATCAAACAAAATTTATTTAAGAATACAGTTAGAATATGACAAAAAGAATTAGCATAACTTTCACCAATTACAAGACTTAAACATGACAGTATAATTCTTAACAGCTAGCTATCTCAGTTGTTCCAATTTAAAGCAATACCCCATAGAGATACACCCTTCTTCAGAATTAGTTAGCACTAAAACAAGTATGCTCATGTGATACTAGACTTCCAGCTTTTTAACATCTATGGACAGAGATCCAACAGCAGTTTTCAGAGAAGGATATATCCTCAAGACAGCAAAACAGAGAAGTAAACCTAATCTTTAGCAGCTTCCAGTCTTCAGACTTCAAAGACAGAAGAGGATTCCTCTCTGCAGCTTCCAAAACAGCAACACTCAGAGAGCAGAATCTCAAACTCCAGAGAGGTGAAAAAAGCAACACTGCTCTCTCAACTGTAAACAGCAACTAAGCTGGAATTCTCTGTGAAAGCCAAGCTATTTCCAGTCATATGATGTGACCTGTCAATCATCCCAATCAAGCTGTACTCTGCTAGAAACGTCTTGCAAAGAAACATGATTAAAATACATTTCTTAAAAGCACAGTATCATCACACTTGGCACCTGTCATGGCCTTCTGAAGTCTTACATTCCTTGGTGCGCTCTCTGTAGGTTGGAGGGGCCAATCTCTTGCTCCTGACTTCCTTGACCAGTTCTATCTGTGCCTGCTTCATTGTGGAGGTTATCTTCATCCCCCTTGGTAGAACTCACCCCAATGTAGGTTTCAGATTCCACGGCAGAATTTCCAGGGAAGAGTGAGAATCCCAAGGAGCTACTTTCCAGGTCTCCTCTCCATTCCTGATGTTGTTGCAGCCTCAAAAGTTCTCAGTGCTGCTGAGATGTTCTGAATCCATAGCTTTTTTAAATTAGAAATCATTCCTGTGACAGAATTGGTTGGGGAGCCCAGAGGCAGAATGACAATTGGTTTGCTCTGGTAAAAAGCAACTGACAGGTTTTTCATCCAGAGTCAGGTGTTTGGTAAGCTGTATTGTTGTATAATGTGGCATTTGATGAAACTGACTGTAATCCTAAATTAAGGTTTCAAGTTCAATCACAAATCATTTTATAACTTCTACCTGTATACCCATTTATTGAGAATGATTAATGTCTAACTTTCTGTGGTGCAGTTCAGCTACTTGGACAGTATACTTCTGTTTAAAGTGCAAACAAATAATTTTGTTTTGAGGCCAAAATCCCCTAAAGGTATGAGAGGACCATGTATAAGAATTATTGTTGAGTTAATGGTTTAAAAGAAACAACTAATCATTAGGAAACGCTGGAATATCAGTAGTTATGCATGAATAGTCAAGCAGTCAGGCTGAAAGGATCTGGTGGCCGCAGGGTAAATGTTGTCATTTCTCATGAGTAAGGCACCTACAGTGATAGGTGATGATTTTCCTAGTAGGAGGATGTTAGCTGGGAAAAAGTGAATAAAAAGGTTTGCTTTTTCACCATTTGGTGAAGCTGATAAGAGAAGCGATTAAGTACAAGTGAAGTTAAAGCTGTAATCTGGTCCTGTGCTTTGAGCTTTCAAGAACACAAGTATTGTACATGCTGCAGCTTTTGCTTAATTTAATTTGTGCTCCTGCTGTACAATATCAAACTCGGTGCCTTTAATTTCTCAATAGAATACATAAAAGTTAATTTGTTGACTTTTCTCTAAAAATGTCACTATTATCCATAAAGTGTGTTTTTAGCTTGCTCTCTGTTGTGATTTTACACAAGTTAGTTTGCAACAAAACAAAAACTAATTTAAGCAATATGTTAAATAAAACCTTCCAGGCATGATGCACTTAGATACAAGAGGAGCATGTTTAAATGTGAGATAACTGGGTGTAAGAAAGTTATAAGATGCCAGAATTTTTTGTATAAGTAAAAAGAATTGGTTAAAGTTAAGGCCATGAAAGTGCTACACATAAAATTAATGCTCTAAACGCTGAAGAAAGGCAAGAGAAAACTATTGATGTAGAAGAGAACCAAAAAGTGAGTTTAAGACCTAAATTTATGGAAAATGCTTAGAAGGTACTTTAGGGGTTTAAAAAGCTATTTTATAAATACATCAGAATAAAGAGGATAATTGGGAAGGGTGTGACCATTAAGAGATGAAGAAAACCAATTTTATAATAAAAAATAGATGGATGAGAGAGATACTGAACAAATATTTTATCTATTTACAAAGGTGATTGAAGGAATGATTGCAGGAATACCAGAGGAGACCATTTAGGCACAACTAATGATGAATAAAATATTTTTAAAAACTATTGGGACATGAAGCTGAAAAGTCATGAGACTCGGATGGTTTGCACCGTGGGATGCAAAGAGAGAGGGATTTGTAATCAAATAGCAGAGGTACAAACTGTAATGTTCCAAAATAGTTTGGAATTGCACCAAAGGGTTAGAAGGCGTGAAATGTTTAAACCCTTGGAAAAGGGATAAGCCAAGTAATCATAGATCAGTTTTCCTTACCTTTGGTTGTAGATAAACACTAAAAGACAATAACAAGGGATGAAATTTAGAAGTTTTGAAAGGCATGAACTAAGTTAATATGAATACTTTTGAGGATCTGTATCGAGAAATGTAGCGCAGCAGATGTGATATATTTGTACTTGTACAATAGTAGGGATCACCAAAAGTACTGAATTAAGTTCCAAATCATGCGGGTTGGGACAGAATAGATGGAGAGTGTGATAGTGTGGCTCCTTTAAGGGCATGTTCCCTAAAAAAAGGGTCATGTGGTCAGGCTGGACCCTATGAAGTGTTGAGGTGGGAAGCAGAGCCAATCATATGAGAGAGCATATATCCCAGGTTGTGAGAGGATCTACAGTTGGAACCAGGAATTATACCATTGTATAATTATTCTGTCTTGACATTGTTATAAATATAGTTATTTATGTGTTGACAAGAAAGCTTTTGTTCTTTTGCCTCATTGAGTCACCCTTGATTTATTACACTGGCGACAAGGAAAAACTACCCAAGCCTTTGAGGATTGCATTGCACAGCTAGAGGGGGAAGAGACTGGAGTGTCGAAAATAAGAACTAAGGTACAAGCGCATGTAAAAATGCCTTTGAATGGGAAATTAGAGGAATTCAGCCATGAAATAGAAAACTGGGGGCAGTACATTGAAAGACTACATTACTTATTTGTAGCAAATGAGGTAACAACTGAAGAAAAGCAGAAGGCTATTTTGCTCACAGTATGTGACCACCGATTTATAGCTTTACCAGAGGTTGTAACATCACATGATGCTCCAGACACCAGTGGTGGGATTTTCTGGCTGCACTCGCCCCAAAACCAGAAAATCCTGCCCGAGATCAACAGACATTTCCATGGTCTGCCCCTTGCCTGCAACGATTTCCGTGGCAAGCAGAACAGGAAAATTTGCTCCCAAATCTTTAGACTAGATAGTGGAGCTAGTTAAAACTCATTTCAATCCCCAATCCTCGATCATTATTTTGAGGTACAAATTTCACTCAGTAGTCTGGGAGCCAGTGGAGACCAATAGATGAACAGGGATATCCACTGTCTGCTGAAGTCCAGGTCTGATGCGTTCAAGTCAAGCGACCCTAATCTATACAAGAAAGCCAGATATGATCTACGGAGATTCGTCAAAGATGCCAAAAGACAGTACCAGACCAAGCTAGAATCCCAGGCTCTCACCGACTATGGCAAGGTCTGCAAGACGTAACAGGCTACAAGATGAAGCCAAGTAAAATCGCCAGCTCCAATGCGCCCCTCACCAATGAACTCAACATATTCTATGCCCATTTTGAGCAAGAGATCAGTGAGAGCACACCCTCCATCCTGGAAGCCTTGGATGAACCTGAATTGGAGGTCACCATTGCCAACATCACAGCAGCCTTCTCAAAAGTCAACCCGTGGAAAGCAACTGGCCCAGATGATGGGGTACCTGGACGAGCACTCAGGTCTTGCACGGACCAGCTGGTAGGGGTATTCGCAGACATTTTCAACCTCTCTCTACACCATTCTGAGGTCCCAACTTGTTTCAAGAAGATGACCGATACCAAAGAAAAGTAGGGCAGCATGCCTTAACGACTATCTTCCAGTGGCTCTGAAATCCATCATTATGAAGTGCTTCGAAAGGTTAGTCATGGCACAAATTAATTCCTGCCTACCAGACTGCCTGGATCCTCTACAGTTTACCTATCGCTCCAACAGTTCCACAGTGGAAGCCATCTTCCTGGCCCTACACTCAACCCTGGAACGCCTAGCCAGCAAAGACACCTATGTCAGACTCCTATTCATAAACTACAGCTCAGCCTTTACCATCATCATTCCTACAAGACTCATCTCCAAACTTCGTGGCCTGGGGCTTGGCTCCTCCCTCTTGAATCCTAGACTTCCTAACCCACTGACCACAGTCAGTAAGGATAGGCAACAACACCTCCTCCACGATCATCCTCAACACCAGTGCTCAGCAAGGCTGTGTCATCAGCCCCTTACTATACTGCTTATACACTCTTTGACTGTATGGCCAAATTTGCCTCCGACTCGATTTTCAAGTTTGCTGATGGCACCACCGTTGTGGCTTGGATCTCAAACAACGACGAGATAGAGAATCTGGTGAACTGGTGCAATGACAATAATCTCTCCCTCAATTCACCAAAACGAAGGAACAAAACAAAGAACAATACAGCACAGGAACAGGCCCTTTGGCCCTCCAGGCCCGCGCCGCTCCCTGGTCCAAAATAGACCATTCTTTTGTATCCCTCCATTCCCACTCCGTTCATGTGGCTATCTAGATAAGTCTTAAACGTTCCCAGTGTGTCCGCCTCCACCACCTTGCCCGGCAGCGCATTCCAGGCCCCCACCACCATCTGTATAAAATACGTCCTTCTGATATCCGTGTTAAACCCCCCCCCCTCACCTTGAACCTATGACCCCTCGTGATCGTCACCACCAACCTGGGAAAAAGCTTCCCACCGTTCACCCTATCTATGCCTTTCATAATTTTATACACCTCTATTAGGTCACCCCTCATCCTCCGTCTTTCCAGTGAGAACAACCCCAGTTTACCCAATCTCTCCTCATAACTAAGCCCTTCCATACCAGGCAACATCCTGGTAAACCTCCTCTGCACTCTCTCTACAGCCTCCACGTCCTACTGGTAGTGTGGCGACCAGAACTGGGCGCAGTATTCCAAATGCGGCTGAACCAACGTTTTATACAACTGCAACATCAGACCCCAACTTTTATACTCTATGCCCCGTCTTATAAGGCAAGCATGCCATATGCCTTATTCACTACCTTCTCCATCTGTAACGTCACCTTCAAGGATCTGTGGACTTGCACACCCAGGTCCTTCTGCGTATCTACACCCTTTATGGTTCTGCCATTTATCGTATAGCTCCCCCCTAAGTTACTTCTACCAAAACGCATTACTTCGCATTTATCTGGATTGAACTCCATCTGCCATTTCTTTGCCCAAATTTCCAGCCTATCTATATCCTTCTGTAGAAGGAGATAGTCATCAACTTCAGGAAGCGTAGTGGAGTGCATGGCCTTGTCTACATCAATGGGGACGAAGAAGAAATGATCGAGAGCTTCAAGTTTTTAGGTGTCCAAATCACCTACAACCTGTTCTGGTCCCTCCGTGCGGAAGCTATAGTTAAGAAAGCTCACCAACACCTCTACTTTCTCAGAAGACTAAGGAAATTTGGCATATCCGCTACAACTCTTACCAAATTTCTACAGATGCACCTTAAAAAGCATTCTTTCTGGTTGTATCACAGCTTGGTATGGCCCCTGCTCTGTCCAAGACTGCAAGAAGCTACAAAGGGTCGTGAATGAAGCCCAGTCCATCACTCAAGCCAACCTCTCATCCATTGACACTGTCTACACTTCCCGCTGCCTCGGAAAAACAGCCAGCATAATCAAGGACCCCATGCACCCCAGACATACTCTCTTCCACCTTCTTCCATCGGGAAAAAGATACAAAAGTCTGAGGACACATACCAACCAACTCAAAAACAACTTTTTCCCTGCTGCCATCAGACTTCTGAATGGACTTACCTCACATTAAGTTGATCTTTCTCTACACCCTTGCTATGACTGTAACACTACATTCTGCATTCTCTCCTTTCCTTCTCTATGAACAGTATGCTTTGTCTACATAGCATGTAAGAAACAATACTTTTCACTGTATGTTCATACATGTGGCAACAATAAATCAAATCAAAAATAGTCTCAGACTTTGTGGCCAGATTGAGAGGATTAGCAGAATATTGCGAATTCGACCCAATTATATGAGAAATGTTAAGGGACCATTTCGTCTGTAGCATAAGCAGTCTAATTATTCAAAATCTCTTTGGAAAAAGCTGTAGTGCTGGGGCAGGTGACTGAATGTGCAGAACAGGGGGTAAGTGACTTGCAAGATGTGCCAAACAAGGTAAACCGCTTATGTCGGGAAATGGCTGTTTTGAAGGGCAACCCAAATGCAGTTATTGACGAGCTCAATAAAAGGGATACAACATCAAAGGCAGAAGCTTGTTTTTGATGTGGGGGAGAACACTCCCAAGAAGTGTGCTGATGTAGGAACTGTGTGTGTTTCAAGTGCAACATAAAGGGTCATTTGCAAGCATGGTGCAGAGTGCAACTATCACAACAGAGTGTGCAAAAAAAATGACCCACAACAGCTAGTTTAACTCCTTTAAAGAGACTGGATGAGGAGACCAACAAGAGACCCAAATTGTTTACCCTGAACCAGGTCCAACTGAGTAAAGTGCCCCCTATAGAGATAGCCTTGATGGTAAATGGATGATCTCTTAAAAGTCATGGGGCTTCAGTCATTGTGGAAAAGGCATTTCATTATCTTCAAAAATGTCTTCGACTATTGAGATTGAATGAATCAGAAGCTATATTATGTACCTATACCGGAGAAACATTGCAGACTTTAGGGGCAGCAACAGTCATAGTTCTTACAAGAATCAGATGGCACAGTTACTTTCCTTGGTGATTAAGGGATATCGACCTTGTTTAATGGGACATGATTGGCACAAACAGATCAAACTAAATTGGTGAGAGATATTAAATCTGTGAGATGGATGTTTTCAAGAATTGCTATGCAAATATTCTGAGATTTTCATAATGAACTAGGATGCATAAGTGGAGCTAAAGCTAAAATATATCTGAATTAGGAGGCAACACCTAAATATTTCAGAGCTCGCTCAGTGCCCCAAGTGCTTCTTCATACTGTTGAAGATGAGCTCAAAAAACTGGAAGGTTTAGTTATCATAAAGCCTGTCCAATTCTCAGAATGGGCAGCACCCATTGTCCCTCTCCTAAAACCAGATCAAACTGTAAGAATTTGTGGAGACTAAATTGACAGTCAATAGAGGAGCTCAAATAGACCGATACCCCATTCCTAAAATTGAAGACCTCTAAGCAAAATTAGCTGGAAGATAAAAATGCTCCAAGGTTAGACCTCAGCCATGCTTACCAGCAATTATAATTGGACAAAGACTCTCAGAGGAATGTAACTATCAGCATTCACAAGGGTTCATACCAGTACATATGCCTGTCTTTTGGAGTCCCATCAGCCTATGCCACTTTCCACCATATGATGGAAAGTCTATTATAAGGCATCTGGAATGTAGTTCATCCCTAGGGTGGTTTAATTACAGGGGCCACACCTGAAGAACATAGCAAATTTGAAGGAAATTTTGTATCGTTTTACGGCACGGTAGCACAGTGGTTAGCACTGCTGCTTCACAGCTCCAGGGTCCCGGGTTCGATTCCCGGCTCGGGTCACTGTCTGTGTGGAGTTTGCACATTCTCCTCGTGTCTACGTGGGTTTCCTCCGGGTGCTCCGGTTTCCTCCCACAGTCCAAAGATGTGCAGGTTAGGTTGATTGGCCATGCTAAAAATTGCCCCTTAGTGTCCTGGGATGCGTAGGTTAGAGGGATTAGTGGGTAAATATGTGGGGGTAGGGCCTGGGTGGGATTGTGGTCGGTGCAGACTCGATGGGCAGAATGGCCTCCTTCTGCACTGTAGGGTTTCTATGTTTCTATGCAAAGAAGCTCGTGTTAGGCTGAAACAGCAGAAATACACTTTCAAAGCAGACAAAGTTACCTGTTTATTTTCAGGTAAATGCAAATGCAATGCATTGCTTGGAAAACAAAGTAAAAGCCATCAAAGAGGCTCCTCAACCAATAAATGTTTCTAAATTAAAGTCATTTCTTGAAATCGTGTATTATTATGGTAGGTGTTTACAAAATATATCTACCACCTTTGCCCCACTACACCAGTTGTTGAAGAAACATCAACATTTGAGGTGGGGAGAAGACCAGAAAGTGGCATTCATTAAAAATCAAACAGGCTCTGCAGACCTCAGCATTATTGGTGCGTTACGATCCAACCAAGCACTTGGTGGTAACTTGCGATGCATCGCCATATAGAGTGGGAGCAGTTTTATCCCACAGAATGCCTGGTGGAGCAGAAAGGCCAATTACCTTTGCCTCAAGGATGTTGTCAAATGTGGAAGATAAATATTCCCAGTTAGATAAGGAAAGCTTGGCAGTCATATATGCAGTCAGAAAGTTTGATCGACAAGTTATGGTCGATATTTTACAATTATTTTGGACCACAAGCCATTGCTGGGCTTATTCAGAGAAGATAAGCCAGTGCCACCAATAGCTATAGCAGGGGTGCAGACATCTCCTCTCTTTTTGGCTGCGTACAATTATATTTTTCAGCATTGCCCAGAGACACACATCAAATGTGGATGCGCTCAGCATGTTGCACCTCTCAGAGTCAGTGGCTTCCCTGCCAGTTCCACAAGAAATAGTGCTGGCACTGCATATGATAGAGATTCTGCTGGTCTCAGCGAAACACATGAGGGTGTGGACAGAAAGAGACCCAGTATTATTGAAGGTGAAGAAAATGGTTATGCAAGATTGGTGATATGAAAAGTCAGAACTGTTTAAGCCCTAATAATAAAGGAGGATGGAAATAATCTCTGAAAACAGGGTGCTTCCTTGGGGTGTCAGGGTTATAGTCCCACCCCAAGGAAGATGACTCTTATTGCAAGAGCTGTATGATTCACATCTGTGTCAAAGCAGAATGAAAGCACTAGCTAGAGGTTATGTGTGGTGGCTGGACCTGGATAGGAAAATAGAAAGGTGGTTAGTCCCAATGGTCAAGCTTAACAGGCTTTGCCGCTGTGGCTAAGGTGCATCCTTGGGAGTGACTAGGCAGACCTTGGCAAGAATACATATTGGGGATGATTCTCCCAACCGGGAGACTCAAGCGGAGGCCATGTAGTGGGCACCAGCCTCCGCGAATCACTGGCTGCCGGATTTCCGACATCATCAGCTCCGTGCCAGAAATCAGCACAGAGCTCAATAAATTATTCTAATGGGCATTAACATATAATGAGCAGGCCCGGGACTGAAGTCTCTGGGCTCTCTAGCACTCCAGCAGGGTTTACAATGGCTCCCTACGTACAGTGAGCTGGCGGCCCGAAATTGCTGAAGTGTAAGAGGGCCATCAAGGCCTGAATAGAGGGTCGGGAGTAAGGGGAGTGCCCCCGGGACATTGCCAGCCTGGCCCCCTGACACTGCCCAAGAGGAAATGTGGCAATGTCCAGGGGGCACTTTGGCATTGCCCACGGGGCATTGCCAAGGGGGTGGGACTTAATGGGGGCAGGGCCTCTGGGAAGGTGATTGGTGGGGTGGGGGGTCCTGCTGTAACTCTGCACTCGGTGGTGACAAAGGGGGGGGGGGGGGCTAGTGATCGGGGCTGGCCATCAGGGTGGGGGGTCAGAGCTGTGGGGGGGTTGGGACTGTAGGGGGGGGGTGGTTTGGGGCTGCCAGTAGTGGGGGAGATCCGGACTGCGGGGAGAGGGGTGGGTTTGAGGCTGGCCCGGACATGTTCTGCAGGCCAATGATCGGAGGGGGCGGGGGGGTCGCACAGACAGCGACGCAGGGTTGCTGTGCTGGCCAGCAATTGGGCTGGCCAGTGATCGGGAGGCTGGCAGTGCAGGGCTACTCCGCATGCGCCAATCTCTGCGCTGACGGGCGCATGTGCAGTGGCCCACATAGCGCTATGCTGCCAGCCTTTCCAGCGGCCCCGCCCACTGATTTTTAGCGTGATTCATGCCGAGGCTCGCAGCGATACACAGGGCGTGTAAGATTCATTTTGAAAATCCCACTGAAAAAATCCAGTGATTTACTCCAGTTTTTACACGAATTCGACACTTAGAATTTTTTGGGGGAGAAAACCACCCATTGACTTTGCAGGACCATTTATGGGTCATTTGTTTCTAATATTAGTGGAAACAAAATTGAAGTGTCCAGTTGATGAGGTCCATGACGGCAGCTGTCACCATTGATAAGTAAAGAAAAATCTTTGCCATTCATGGTATTCCAGAGGTCTTACTATCAGATAATGGCACATCCTTTGTGGAGGAGGAGCTTCAGAAATTTGTAAAATCAAATGGCATTTACCATGTTAAGTGAGCACCTTATCATATAGTTGCAAATGGGTTAGTGGAATGTGCTGTGCAAACTTACAAGGCTTCAATGAGTGCCAAGGTAGGAAGCTGGACCAATCGAGTGGATAGGATATTGGTATGTAGATAGGCTGGAAAATTGGGCGGGGATCCTGGATTCAGGATTCAATCCTGGACCGGGGAGCGGCGCGGGCTTGGAGGGCCGAAGGGCCTGTTCCTGAGCTGTATTGTTCTTTGTTCTTTGAGTGCGTGGGTCCTGGGTATCCTGGGTCACGGGAGGATCCGCAGTTGGAGCAAGGAAGGAGTAGTATACAGTCGCATAGTTGTTCTATCTGACCCTGTTGTAAATATAGTTATTTGTTTGTTGGCAAAAAGGCCTTTATTCTGCAGCCTCATTGAGTAGCCCTCAATTTATTAGAGAGAAACTGTTTTAATTGTTGGAAGGATCAAAAACCAGTGGTCAGTGATTTAAGGTGATGGCAAAATAAGCAATGTTGACCTTAAGATAAACCTTTTTTATGCAACTAGTTAGTATCTGGAATGCACCGAGAGTTTTGGAAAGCAGATTCAGTTGTGGTCTTCAAAGGGAAATTGGATAAGCGTCTGAAGAGAAAAACGTTGTTTCATTACAGGCAACATGTGGGGCAATAGAACTGATGTGGAGATGCCGGCCGTCCTGGTGTTGTTAAAACTCTTACTGCAATAGAACTAGCAGGGCTGTTCTTGCAGGGAACTGGCAGAAACGCGACAGACTGAATGGTTTTCTTTTGTGCTGTAACTATTCTATGATTCTGTGTTAAAGATAAAATGGTAATCTGGTATCTAGCGAATTTATGCCTTTTGTATGGCTCCAAAAAGGAGCTGCCTAAAACCACACAGCGCTATATTACTCAACAAATATCTCATACAGATTCACCATCAAAGCTGCTTTTGTATTCATTGTCCAATACATATAAATCACAGATGCCTATTTAATGATGATTGAAAGAAGGAATGCTGAGAGTGGAGATAAATGGATGATTTTCAGATTGTCAAAATATAGTAACATTCCAGGATCTGGACTGGAATCTGCCATGTTCTCCGTATACACAAATTACTTGGATGAGTGTTGAGGGAATTTCCTTATTCTCCATGTAGAAAATAACCTGGATTTACTGGTCGAGACCTATGCACCCTCAGGTTGCCCCTCTCTGGTGATTGCTTTACAGGAGGCATGCCATCTAGGTCTTGCTTTGCAATCACCTTTCCAGACCTGAGATAGGTATTTTAAAATTTGCCACTCTGCATGCAATTACTCCTGCTGACCTTGTGTGTAACCCCTAGCCATGCCTTCTAGATGAGTCTTGCAGACTTTTGATTACCACTGGCAGGGAACAGGATGCTTTGGTCCTCAATCACTACCTCCACTGAAGCATCTGAAAAATGGAATGTTACACCATGCCCTCCCTACCTACTGCCCTCTGCACAGTTCTTCCTATTTTTTGGATAAACCGAAAACTCACCAATGTCTCCTGCTGTTCTTTAAATCGAGCCCAACTGTTGTCTGAGTGCCGCTTCCTTCCCAGTCCACTGTTGCTAATTGAGTGGCAAACATGACTCTGGACCAAATACATGATTTGCAAATTACAATTTGTGTTGCTGCAGCAGTGCGGGATTGGGATCCAGAAGTCATCGTGACATCTTCTCTGTTAGCCTTTCATTAATCAAATATGGGGCAGTTTTGGAAGTTACTTGTTGATTTGACTCGGGTGAGCTTTAGGTAGTTTTTAGGTAGGTTAGTAAAAATATGATTGCAATCCATCGACAAAATGCAAACATTTCGTAGCCATCTGCTGATATATGTGAACAGTTAGCTAGTACCATGTTTTCTCCTTTTGTAGAATTGTCAAGCATGTTGTGCTCAAATGCTTGTATACAAGTTTTTTTGTTCTGCTTGATGTAAATTTGATCAGCCATCTCTGTACTTTCAACACAGCATAAGGTCAGAATTTCAACTTGCAAAGTGCAGTCTTTTGTACTGAGTGATAATTAAAAATACTTGATGATAAAGCAGGAATAGTTGGATTTAACTTGGCATGGCTTCCTGTATTGCCACATATTGGACACAGCCCATTTATATTTGTCTGTTTAAATCATTTTATGAGGTAGCTATCATTTTAAAACAAAAATCTGCTAGTCTCTGAAGTCTCCAATTTGAAGAAAACTAGTTTAGAGAAAATAACTGAAATTTCTAAGTTGTGGATTTGAATATTGGTCCTTGAAATCACAAAGCCCTAAATGTGCCATTCTTTGTTGGAAAAGATCCAAGAAAACTTGAGTGGAAATAGAATGTGATCTTGGTGCAGTAGGGGTCCTCTTAGCACTGTTGTAATTCCATATAAAAGTGCAGGTACTTATCCTGCTTACCTTAACATTTTGTTCATCATCAGATTGCAAAATGCAATGCCACGTTGTGGAAAGCCCTGAAATGAAAGACAATGAACTAGTTGTTCTGACCACCTCTAATGACATATCATTATAATCTATTGTTCTGGTGTCCATCATCTGGAAATACTTGCTCTCTTTGGTTGAAGAAGGCATGGCTGATATTGCACAGCATAAAATTCATGAGAGGAAAAGAGGAGATACAGTAATATAGTACATGTAGATGGTTTCCTGAAGAGTGTTTTAAGAATGCATATAAAGTATATTTCAATTGCACTTAATTATATTTAGAAATAAATATTTAACATAAGTGAATTTAGTTCACATTTTTGGTATCAATACAGTTCAATTTACTTGACATGGAGGTGCTACATAATGTGAATAACATAAAACATTTTTGTTTTTGATGAAACTTTTCTTACAACCCAAGAATAGGTTGTTAGTTAATTTGTCTTTAAAGCTGTCATGGAGTCATGTTTCAAAATTATCCAAATCAGATGAATGCTAAATCTTCATTAAGATGCTTTTTTTTGCAAATCTCTTGAATTAAAATAAATTGCAAATGCAGAATATTTTTCATGCTGTATAGATTAGTTTGATGTTGCAGTACAATTGAATCCATCTGGCATCACTAAACCTGATGAGCAAAATTTTGATGCCACTCAGATATACGTAAATTGTTTTTAAAATCCTCATATAGTTGGTTTAACTGAATTGTTGACTTGTCCTATTTAAGTTGGTTACTTGCATCTTATTTCAGTACACCTTGAAAGTTGCTCCTATTTGAAGTTCTTGTAATATGTTGATGTGGCCATGCTAGTAGAATTCTCCCATTGACTTTTAACTCCAATAGTTACAACACAAAAAATAGTTATGGTCATTCTTTCTGCAACATGATAAAGTTAACTTCCAGCAATGATACCCATGGCAAATGGGGATAAAGAAAGAGTATGTCTATTTTTTGGAAAGCGGGTAGCCCAAAATCACATTCCTAGGCCTCCATTTGTAAAGCAAGATGTATAGTGATCTTGATAATACATACAATATGCTTAACTCACTTTTCTAACTATATGTGCTAACCATTTTGGACAAGTTAAAAATGAAAGCTCGTTACTGGAGCAAGGGAAACCAGTGCTTTCTGAGCATCTATTACTGGGGGCATTTTTGTTAGCATTAAAGAAATGAGGGTGAAGAGCCTGCACTCCTTCCACCACCCGCATTCTGCATGCGTCAGAGATTGACTCATTTGGACAGACCTTCCAAATTTAGGATTACCAATGGTGCATCCCAGTGATGGACTTAATTTGTTATGATAGATACGTTTCCTTATTAATGGTTTGAAATAAATCATGTTTTTAAAAGTTAAGATATATTGCAGCGATAACATCACGCTCAGTGAAGTTTTCCTGTCAGATATGTGAGTTGAAACTTTTATTTTGAAAGAATGGGTTTATTGTATCCATATATACAGCACAAGATGAGAAATTTGCCCCTCCCCTCCCCTCCACAGCTTTGGAACTCACCTCCCCTTTCCCACATTCCTCACGCTTAATCTCACAAAACACCTTTTTCATTACAAATGATTGTTTACTTGTATTTTCCTTTCTTGGGGAAATTTGTGTTACAGATGAGAGGCATCAGAATTGAGAAACTGATTACTTATCCATTTTGGACTCTGAGATAACCATCATGGCACCTTGGATTGGTCATAGTATAGTTCCATGTGAATATAGCTCCCTCTTTATGTGATTGAAGGATGTTTCTCTGTGTCACTGGAAGTTGCCTAAACTCTTGTCATGTTCGTCCTCGCAGCCAAGCGACAAAGAAAATTGTCATCTGATTGGTTTGGACTGAAATTAGTACACTTCCCAGAAGTTGAAAGCTGCCTGTCCCTCTGTGCTCAGCAGTAACTTACCCATCTGTTCACGTATTATGTTTTGTAATTGTAAGTTTCTGCTGTTTTGGACCGATCTATGTGAGAAGGGTTAAAATTATTTTTGAATGTTAAATACTTTGAGATGATCTAGAGATTTGCAGAGTATTTTTTTTAAAGGCATTCTTATAACTTTTGTAAAAAGGTGTATATGGTGTATAAACTACCCATGCGTTTGTTAACTGCACCCTTCACCTTGTGAAAATGTTCAGAGCATTTATCCATTGCATCATAGGTCAGTACCCTAATAATGAGATAAAGTGTATTTTGCAATTGCAGATAATTTGGAATGCTCAAATAGCTGTATAATATTGATGAGAAGAGATGCTGATTATGTTCTTGGGAATTATGTTTGATGGGAACAATCTGGAAGGAGTGAAAAATTATTAAACACACTCAGCGGGTGTTGTAGGATTTACCATTGTCATGTGGAGCCATTAATTCTCATTGCAATGTACAGCAGCTTGATTGCACGCTGTGAATTCTGTTTGTTACAGATCTGGTCCAATTTTGATGCTGTGGTTGTAGTGTTGAGCTAAATGCTAATTAGTCTTACAAGTACTGCTGGTAAAAATCAGTCTATCAGTAAAATGATACAGGAAATCAGCCAGTTGTAACTGTGCAAGTAGCGCAAAATGCAGCAGCTCATTGAAATATTAACTTATTGGTATTTTCACAGATTTTTTTTAAAGAATTGATAAATTTTAAACTTCTCTAGACACTTTTTTCTATTTGCTCAAAACAAGGTAGTCTAAATAACAAAGAGTTTGAGCCAATCAAAGTAATAATTAAACCATCAAACCAATGAGTTGAGTTCCTTTGGATCTTGTTGAAAATCATTTCTCAAAAAGAGTAGAAACTCGTGTCTACTTGTTGCAGTCTACTTGTTGCAACCTACCTAAATATTAAGTAGGCACTCCTACCAGCAGAGTGATAGCTTGCCCCAGTGTCTGATGTGGCCAGATCCAACCATAAGTAACTCATTTGTCAAAGTTTTTGATCCCTCTATCACACAACACTTTTTGAAATATAATACTATACATTGAGACATCAATCTGTGCAACTGCAGTATCTTACTTAAACAATGAACAGCCTGTTCCTACATAATGCTTAACGGTATACCTATGATCTTTTGGTTTATCTAAATGCTGTCTACCATAAGACTGTCTTGTTTGTACTGTGATAGTGTTTAATAGCCTCATGTTAATTGTTCTGAGAATTCAGATGTAATCCATTACTTTTCTATGAATCTTATGGTAATTAATAATAATATTGGCTTTAGTGGCTTTTTAGATATAATTCATGCAGACCTCTTCAAAAAGAAGGCAAACATTGCATTTCTTGAGATCATTTCAAAGTAATATTTTTCTTAGCCTGTAAACAGGCTATTTTAAGAAATAAAGAGCAAAGAGAGCATCCATAATTTATGAACAAAAATTGCCCCATTTTTGGCATAAAAGCTCGGCAGAAACTGTTAATCACTGCTGGTCACCACCTGTGGAGACCAGGGGCCATGGCCACACTGGGGGGATTGGAGACCATTGAAGTGCTTGGTGGTTAGGAGCATGACCGGGCAGTGCCAGCCTGGCAGTGCAGACCTGGCACCCTGGCAGTGCCTAATTGGGCACCATAGGTGTGCCAGGGCAGTGTCGGAGAGGGGGTTTGGCCTGAGTGAGATGAGACATGTGTGAGAGGCCTGAGTGGGGGTGGGTCTATGACGGGGGGAGGATGCTTATACAGGGGGGAGCTCTTCAAGGGGAGTGGCTGACAGGGGGAGAGCTTTGTAAGGAGGGTTATGTGGGTGGGGGGCTTATGCAACGGGGGAGTGCTATGCAAGGGGTGGGGCGCTATGCAAGGGAGGATGTTTCCAATAGGGGTTTGGGGCTATGCCGGGGAAATTTCATTACTGAAATAGTGCTACAATAGAATACATGCTTTAAGTTGGTCATTAAGCACAACTGTCCCCAATTGGAAAGAAATGGGGATCATTGCAAGAGTATATAAACCAGTTCACTCTGATGTCTGGAAGAGTTTGTGACCTTACATTGCTGTCTTGGAAATAAACCTGTTTTAAGGTACAATCTAGGTTCAGACTCCTCCTTCCTCAACACACTATTATTGGAATTAACATCTAGCAAAAATGTGTAATGAAGATGTATTATATCAAATATTAATTTATAATGCCATTGACAACTATACATATAGAAGTTTTTGAAAAGAATATTTGCGAAGCAAAGGCCACTACTATGTTTTTGCAAAGAACACGAGCTGTTTTATGGGGAGACAGAGCTTGTGGAACTCTCAAAGACAGTAGCTAAAATAAGCCCATATTGAAACCAGAGAGATATCCTGTGAACCAGCTCTTGGGTGTTAAAAGACACTGGATTTGAATTAATTGTCAAAGAGACTGTCACAGGGCAACAGCCCCTCTCTTTCTCTGCAACCCCTCTCACCAAAGTTGAGCTTTGATTTGAAGTCCCACTTGAAGACTTCATTACTGCAAACAAAGAGTCCTTAAAGGAGGTTCCTGAATCAACACCATTGTCTCCAAGGGAAAACAGAATCAATCCATTGAGAAACCCAAGTACTGTGGAAAGTGACTCTTCAGCTGTAAATAAACATCCAGACAATCCATGAATATATTTTTCCCCTGACTATTTTTTACTTGGCCAAACTCTGGGGGAGTGGTGGGTGGTGGTGTAGTTGTGCGTGTGTGTTTGTGCATGAATGGATACTTGCACATATTGGCATATTTTAAATCTTTTGTTAATTTTTTGGTCTTTACCTGAGTGAGTTTTAGCAATAAAGCTATCTCTTTACTTATTAATTTGAGGAACCTGACTGGCTTATTCCTTACACTGATCTCTTAAGAGTTAAGTACGTACTGAATTGACAATATTACATTTTAAATTCAAACTCTTTTATCACCAAACCAGGAGTGGGACAAAGAGGAGTCAGTTCACCCCTCTTAAACTGATAGTAACAAGTGCCGTGCTGTGTCTTGCACAACATTATGTAGTAGAGAAGAGGTGGATGACAGGTCACTGTCTGTGTGGAGTTTGCACATTCTCCTCGTGTCTGCGTGGGTTTCCTCCGGGTGCTCCGGTTTCCTCCCACAGTCCAAAGATGTGCGGGTTAAGTTGATTGGCCAGGTTAAAAAAAAAATTGTCCCTGAGATGCGTAGTTAGAGGGATTAGCGGGTAAATATGTGGGGGTAGGGCCTGGGTGGGATTGTGGTCGGTGCAGACTCGATGGGCCAAATGGCCTCCTTCTGCACTGTAGGGTTTCTATGATTCTATGATTCTAAGAGGTGTATCATTCCTATGGATGAAGTGAACGCGGAGGAAGATGAAAAAGGGGCTTCTATCGCTAGACAAGCCATTTACTCCTGCCAGGGGTGACTTAATATTGCAAAGGCTCACCTGATTTGGTTGACACTCTAAAACATAAATGAAATCCTATAGTCTACTCTCACCACCAGGACGATCTGTTCTTTCTGCATTTGTTCTAAATAGTCCTTCTGCCAATCAACCATTCATTACATGTCTGCTTAAGGCTACCTGTCATATATTGTCATTTATCATGAAACAATTAAAAGGGAACTTGCAACTTGGGATACAATAATGAGAAAGATCTGGAAGTAGTACTAATTAATAAATGTTTTTGTGACATTATTAAAAATGGGAAAATTAACAGAACATTTTGTCACTTGCAAGTGCCCACCCTTGGTGAATTTGAATCTCTTTAACTTACACTTCCTACTGCTTCTGTGTGGTGCATCCCTTGTGGCATCAGCAGAGGTAGAGACTTAACTGCTAACATACTTTTGTTCTATGCCTTCTGAAGTTTGGAGTCTCTAAGGGTCCTGCCAAACACTCCTTAGCTTTCACTCGAGTGGAGTTCCCACTTTCACACCCCCTTCTGCCTTCATTCTTACTATTCTGCTGAAGTCCAGCTTAGTGGAGATTGCGGATGCATGATAAGGATATAGACCTATCATCCTATTCAAGGCAGAATATCTCACCTGTGCAGATGTGGTCATGAACTCACGAGAGAGCTTTTCTAGAAGCTCCATGGTGATAGCCTGTCTTCTCGTAGAAAACATACTTGCATTCTACGAGTAGTAGATTTGAACTACTCCAGTCTTGCTTTGTGCATAATGCTAAAAACCCCTGGAAAACAAAAGAAAGGGATAAGATTTGATCATGGCAAAGTCACAATCTTGACAACTGCTATGTTCCAAACTTCCCATAGTTCAGTCATTGAGAAATCATGTTAGCATGTGTTTGTCAAAGATATTTGTAATTTTGTTTCCAGCCAACTGCAAGTTCCCTGTCTTTCCATCATCAACTGAGAGGGAAACAAATGTCCCATTTTTCTCCAGGGTCATCTCCTCTGCATTTGTTAGCTGGACTATTTACGGCAAGCCACCCCAGCCCCAATTCACTTCCCTATCCTTTGCACTTTCTTCTCCTACAAGGGAAGAAACAACAGATGTGTGAGTGATGGATGCAGTGCGTTTGGAGTTAGATGCATGACATTACATAAAGACTGGAGTATGTGGCAATGGTGGATAAATTAGGTGGTGATGACATGCTGAGAAAGTGAAAGTTGAGTGCTGCTAAAAGTTGGGTAGACATGAAAAGTGATGGAAGCATATGCTTGACAAATCACTGAAATGGGTCGTGTCCTTCACAGAATGTAAGTGAATCAACAAATTCATTATTTTTTCCTGGCCTAGTTAGGGCATTCCTACATTACAGCCGACATCTGAACACAGCACTTCTGCTCCTTACCACCTCAGCTACCTCCAAGTATGATATCTTGGTGGGAGCAGTAGGTTTCTTCCCCCAATTACTGGGATAAAGTATGTTCCTCTTACTCCTGATAACACCCAGTAATAATTCCAGTGATGTGTCATTGAATCTGGGTACTGTCCTTACTCTATGTCCATCATCCACCATGAACATCTCCAATTCCTTGTCCCCCTAAATACAGCTAAGAGAGTTGGTGCACAACACACTCACTGCTCAGCTTGGAGACACACAACCTAGACATCAATATGAATTACTTCAACTCAATTACCGTTGTAGATGCTGACCCACTGCTATAGCTTTGAATTTATCCAGTTTCAACTGTGGGCCACGTCTGGTCTACTATTCTCAACAGGGTTAGAGAGCTTGTCATGTCTACATTAGCTTATCCCTTTAGAATCCAAAAAAAATCATGTCGCCTCTCCAACTTCCCTTTTCTGATAATAGCTGGAGTGTGGCAACTCGGGGAATTTCACAGTAACTTCATTGCAGTGTTAATGTAAGCCTTACTTGTTACTAATAAATAAACTTAAAACTTAATATGCCCAGTTTATGTAATTGTAATGCATTATTGCATCCCTTCATCTCCACAATCATTCTGGTTCCTCCCATGTGTATCCTTTCAATAACTGCAATAAACTTTTTGTACTGTGGTGACCAGAACTATACATGCAACTTAATTACAGTCGCACAAATGGTTTATAAAGTGCTAGGATTACCTCACTACTTTAGCTCACTATGTAGACCTTGACTTTTTGACATGCGTCAAGACAATAATAGCTTCAATTTATTGTTATTCAGGATCCTTTCATTTTCCATGCATGTTATTTTCTTTCTATTTGTGTAATAATTCCTACCAGGATGTCTGTCCTTGTGAAGTAGTTTGTATGTCTCTATAATGAATTTCATCTGCCACCTGCCTTCCCAATTCCCAAGTGTATTCAGATATTCCTGAAGCTTATGCTGTTCATCTTTGGAGTCTATCAGCTTCATTTTCTGCAATTTTAGCCACAGCGCTTGTGATTCTTAGCTCCAGACCCCTGTGGACTCAATAGTGAAATATGCCCAGTCTGATGACAATTGCTTTGCCCTTTACCCTTTGTGATCGATCATCAATCAATTAACTATGCATTTTGAAATATTCTCACTGATTCCCTCTTTCTCAGCTTTCAGTAGAAGCCTTTCCGAAGGAACTATATCAAAGAACATAGTAACATCCAAATACTTTACATCCACTGTTTTACCCCTATTGAGTTTCTTTTTCACACATTCAAAAAAAACAGTACGTTAGTTGAGCAACTCCAACCTTCATGAACATATGTTGGCTATTTTGTTTTAAGAGTTTGCTTCTAGCCAGACGCTCCATGGTATCTCTAATAAGAGTTACCATAAATCTACCCACTTTGGACATTTAACTCCACGGTCTGTCACTTCCTGGATCACTTTCCTAACAATAGTAATAACCTCTGCCTTTCTCCAGTCTTCACAGTGCCAGGGACCCGGGTTCAATTCTGGACTTGGGTGACTATGTGGAGTTTGCACGGGTTTCCTCTGGGTGCTCCGGTTTCCTCTCACTTTCCAAAGATGTGTAGGTTAGTGTATTGGCCATGGTAAATGTGTGGGGTTCCAGGTATAGGGCAGGCGGGTGGTGGGTCTGGGTAAAGATGCTCTTTCGGAGAGTCAATGCAGACTTGTCTGGCCGAATGGCCTCCTCCCGCACTGTAGTGATTCCATGGAAAATATTCTTTTCTGGATTTCATTCACAATTCCAACACCACTGCTTCAAATTTTGCATATTATTCAAAATTTGATATGTGGAAATTGGCTTAAATTCAAACAGTAATAGCACATTGAAAGACCGTTAAAAATGAATATACTGATTGCAAAAGACCTTTGTGCAAAGTAGGGTCCTTCTCTAAAATTCTGCTTACAAATTCATCATTAGAATTAGTTCCTTTTCGTCTGCTTCACTGCAGCTGGTTCAAAAATACATGCTGGGAATTTCTTGTAATTTTTCTTGCTATTTTTAAACCTTTCTTTTGTGAATGAAACAACCATTTGGATTGTCAGATTTTTTTGATAATATTTCTTGTTTTGAGTAGGTTATTGCCTGTCCACATATCTGACATCTGTCAGTGCAACAGACAAAGCAATTGCATTCCACACACATCAATGCTGCCAGTCTTGTGTAAAAGATTGATAGTCTAGATGACCTAAAATAAGTTGACTTGGGAAAAGGGTAGCTACAGTTTTGGAGATGCTTTCCATAATTCTGCCACCCTGTACTCTCTAAGAACTTGAAAAAGGGCGTCACTTTCCTACATCTTGTTTTCACTCCCACTTTCCACATTGTAGATATACCCTCAACTTCAGGACAAATGGGGGAAAAACAGACGAATCATGATTAGCACTTTATAGCATTGTTGGTTATGGTTTAGTTTATTAGTGTCTAACAAATAGGCTTATATTAGCACTGCAATGAAGTTACTGTGAAAATCCCCTAGTCACCACACTCTGTTGTCACCTGTTTGGGTACACTGAGGGAGAATTTAGGATGGCCAATGCACCTAACCAGCATAACTTTTGGATGGTGGGAAGAAACCAGTGCATCCAGAGGAAACCCACACAGACACGGGGAGAACGTGCAGGCTCCGCACAGACAGCGAGCCAAGCCGGGAATCGAACCCAGGTCCCTGGCGTTATGAGGCAGCAGCGTTAACTACTGTTCCGCCGCCCACAGACAAACATTTGGCATTTAACTCGTGACAATAACTTTAAGTGTCTTTTAAGCTGACTCTAGCTGTTACTTCCCTCAACTTGTTGATTAAACTTTGTCCAACAAAATCCAACAGAGCCTTTCTGCTCCTTTCCAGTCTCCTCCAATGTCAACTATCTGTACTGATTTTGTGGAAATGGGCAGCAATTTTGCTGCCAAAGACCTTTCAGATTCAAATACCAGGAATGTTAATCTCTTCAAGTGAAGTGAGCTTTGAATTAACCAAAACAACGTTCTGCTTTTCAAATAAATGATTAAACTCAATAAAGCCCCAAAATATGCTATAAGCATTTATTCTTAGTTCTCAGCAGATTCCATCACTACGTTTTTTATATAGAACAGGAGGAAGTTGAGAAAAATTGATTTTATTTTTAGAATCTATCTTTTGGACAAATACTCTCCAGGTATGAATTCCAAACCACCAAATTTACAAGCTTTATTGTCAGATTCTATAATGTAGAATATACAAAATACACCCTCTGACTATACAGAGTTCCAGATGTGGAAAGGGTATTGAAATTATCCAGCTAACTTTGAACACTTTTGAGCATTTCAATGCGGATGCCTGGGGTCGCATAGTCTATACTTTAAAACATCTAGCAAAGACCATAAGAAATAGGAACAAGAGTAGGCTGTTTGGTCCCTCGAGCTTGCTCTGCCATTCAATAGGATCATGGCTGATCCAACATTCCTACGTCCACTTTCCTGCCCCTTTTCCGTAACTCCTGATTCCCTTACTGTCTCAGCCTTAAATATACACAAGGACTCTACCCCCACAGCTCTCAGTGGCAAGGAGTTCCAAAGATTCACAACCCTCTTAAAAAAAAAACAAGGCACGGTGGCACTGCTGCCTCACATCACTGGTCACCTGTGTTCTATTCTGATCTTGAGTGAGTATCTGTGTGGAGTTTACAAATTCTCTCCATGTCTGCGTGGGTTTCTTCCAGGCATTCCGCTTTCCTCCAATAGTCCAAAGATGTGTGGGTTAGCCGTGCGAAATTTACCTTAAATTTAGCCATGCCTGGTATGGAGGGTCTTAGCTATGAGGAGAGATTGGGTAAACTGGGGTTGTTCTCCCTGGAAAGACGGAAGATGAGGATGAGGATGAGGGGCGACCTAATAGAAGTGTATAAAATTATGAAGGGCATAGATAGAGTGAACAGTGGGAAGCTTTTCCCCAGGTCGGAGGTGATGAACACAAGGGGTCACGGGTTCAAGGTGAGGGGGGCAAGGTTCAACACAGATATCAGGGGGACGTATTTTACACAGAGGGTGGTGGGGGCCTGGAATGTACTGCCAAGCAAGGTGATTGAGGCAGACACGCTGGGATCGTTTAAGACTTATCTAGATAACCACATGAACAGACTGGGAACACAAAAGAATGGTCTAGTGGGCACATGAGTGGCGCAGGCTTGGAGGGCCGAAGGGCCTGTTCCTGTGTTGTATTGTTCTTTGTTCTTAAGTGTCAGCAGGATTATATAGGTAAATATGTGGTGTTATGGGGATTGGGCCAGGGTGGATTGTTGTTGGTGCAAGCTCGATGGGCTGAGTGGCCTTCTGTAAGAAGCTATGATCCTATGAAAAGAAATTTCTCCTCACCTCAGTCTTAAATTGGTGTCCAATTATTCAGAGACGATGCCCTTGTATCCTAAAATCTCCCATGAAGGGAAAAATTTACGCTGTCAAGCCCTTTAAGAATCCTATATGTTTCAATGAGATCACCTCTCATTTTTCTAAATTCCAATGAGAGTCCCAATCCTGTTTAACCTTTCCTCATAAGACAATCTCTCCATACTGGGGATCATCCTAGTGAACCTTCTCTAAACTACCTCCCTGTGGGGCAGCACAATCGTTAGCACTGCTGTCTCACAGTGCCAGAGACCGAGGTTCGATTCCCAGCTTGGGTCACTGTCTGTGCAGAGTTTGCACGTTCTGCCCGTGTCTGCGTGGGTTTCCGCTGGGCGTTCCGGTTTCCTCCCACAGTCTGAAAGGCATGCTGGTTACTGCATTGGCCATGCTAATTTCTCCCTCAGTGTACCCAATAGGTGCCTGAGTATGGCGACTAGGGGATTTTCACAGTAACTTAATGTAAGCCTATTTGTGATACTAATAAATAAAAAAATTTTTTAAAATGAAATAATATTTCCCTAAATAAGGGGACCAAAACTGCTCACAGTATTCCAGATGTGGCCTCACCAGTATCTTATACAGTTGCAGCAAGACTCCCCCGAGTCTTATACACCAACCTCCTTGAAATAAGGGTCAGCATTCCCTTAGCCTTTGTGATTACCTACTACACCTATGTGCTACCTTTCTGTGTTTTGTGCACAAGTACCCCCAAGTCCATTTGTGTTACAGCTTTCTGCAGTTTTTCTCCATTAAATACAGTTAACGTTTTGAGTCCATATGATCTTTCTGTAGAAGTTACCCAGCATTCTCTGATTTTATTTCAGATTTCCAGACTCTGCATGGTTTGCTTTTATTAGATTGTACATAGTATTTTTTCTTCCAATTAATCATTTATCTTCGACCCCTGGCAGAATCATCTTATCTTTACCACCAACTCCTTGCCCGCTGTCCTAGCCTAAACTGGACTGTTTGTAATCCCTGTTTTTTATTTGACTTTGAGCAGATTTCCCAACACTATCTCCTCTCCATTACAAAGACCATCTAGTTTGAATTTCATAGCATTTCTAACGTCTGTCCCTACATTCATCCATTTGTCAGTGAAACATTCACCCACACCTTTGCCAGTCCAAAAGATGTGCTGGTTAGGTGCATTGGCCATGCTAAATTCTCCCTCAGTGTACCTGAACAGGCACCAGAGTGTGGCGATAGGGGATTTTCACAGTAACTTCATTGCAGTGTTAATGTAAACCTACTTGTGACACTAACCAGTCACTCACTAGTCATGAAACTGATCACATCCATTATTGTGTACAATTCTAGTCGCCACACTACCAGAAGAATGTGGATGCTTTGGAGAAGGTACAGAAGAGGTTTACCAGGGTGTTGCCTGGTCTGGAGGTATTGGCTATGAGGAGAGGTTGGATAAACTCAGTTTGTTCTCACTGCAACAATGGAGGTTGTGGGATGACCTGATAGAGGTTTACAATATTATGAGTGACATGGATAGTCGGATGCTCTTTCCACGGGTAGAAAAGTCAAGTACTAGGGGACATAAGGTGCATGGAGAAAGGTTTAGAGGAGATGTGTGAAGCAGGTTTTTTACACAGAGTAGTGAATGTCTGGAAAGCGCTGCCCGGGGAGGTGGGTAGGAGTATGTATGATAGTGGCATTTAAGGGGCAGCTTCGCATCATGATCGGGGCAGGCTTGGAGGGCCTGTTTTAATGCGTTAATGCATTTAAAGTTGTACAACAATGCAGCAACCATAAGAAGCAATAAAGGAAGAAAGGGCAGAAAAAGACCCCAGATAGAGGGCAACTCTGTGCTGTACTGTTCTTTGTTCATTGCATGTGATTTCCTTGGTTCTTTTCGAGTTCCACACTATGCTCTCTGTTGTTGTGCTTTCTCTCTCAATCCTTTTTACCTTTTATCCACATCTTCATGCTCCAACTCCACTTCCTTCACCACTTGCTGGTGATTGTTGTACTGTTTCTTGGGATGCAACTGAGTCTTGCTTTCAGCTCTTCACTTAGTTATTTAGGGCCTTCTTTTGCCTCCTCCTGGGGCCTTTTGTTGCCCTCTTGGGGGGTCTTTTGTTGCCCTCTTGGGGGGTCTTTTGTTGCCCTCTTGGGGGGTCTTTTGTTGCCCTCTTGGGGGGCCTTTTGTTGCCTTCTTGGGGGGCCTTTTGTTGCCCTCTTGGGGGCCTTTTGTTGCCCTCTTGGGGGGCCTTTTGTTGCCCTCTTGGGGGGCCTTTTGTTGCCCTCTTGGGGGGCCTTTTGTTGCCCTCTTGGGGGGCCTTTTGTTGCCCTCTTGGGGGGCCTTTTGTTGCCCTCTTGGGGGGCCTTTTGTGCCCTTTTGGGGGCATTTGTTACCCTGAGGCCTTTTGTTGCCCTCCCTGGGGCTTTTTGTTGCCTTCCCTGGAAGTCTTTTGTTGCCCTCCCTGGGGCCTTTTGTTTCCCACCTGGGGTCTTATACCCCGCTCTCAGGGGACTTTTACTGCCTACTCTGGGTATGGCATTGCCTCTGGCTTGAGGGTTTATTATCTCCTCTGAGCTCCAGCATTGCCTCCTTTTTGAGGTATTAATTTCCTCTTTAGAGGTCTTGCGTTGCTTCTTTCTTAAGGACTTAATTTCCTGCTTCGAGCTCTTACATTGCTTACAGACTCCCATTTTTTAGAGTTATCCTCTTTTTTTTTTAGAGTTGCCCTCTATCTGGCGTCTTTTTCTGCCCTTTTTTCCTTTATTGCTTGTTATGGTTGCTGCATTGTTGTACAACTTTAAATGCATTAACGCATTAAAATTGCCAGCTTTTTAAAAAACTTCCACAGCTGTTGTTTCTCTATGACTGTGCTTTTCCTGTGCTTTTGGAATTTTGGTGGGAAACTACAGCTCTTCCTTCTTGGAACCATTTTTTAAAAACTGTTGATTTATATTTTTGCTGTCAGAAGACTTTTACTTCAATTTCTATAGTTTTCTCATTTTTCCTGGCTGGCGAGCCATTCTTTTTGTTCATTTCACTTACAGAGATTGATGCTGTTCTTTCAGGACCATAATATTCTTTAACTTTTTAACTCATTTTATTTTCCCTTCTTTAGCAGTTAGAGCACTTCTCCTCACCTGAAAACTTTCAGACTTCTCTACAGCACATCCTGCAGATTTTGTTCAGACTGAGAGATCTGCAAATCTCAGCTTTTCACTTCCCCATGCTTTTGGGACAAGTTCCGCAGTTCCTCGACTTTACTTCCCTTTTTATTTATGAACTTATTAATTGAGCCAATATCTTTTTTTTTAAAAAAATCTTCTTTCCAGATTTCTCTTTTTTAAGTGTGAAACATAGTTTTCTTCTAGCTGGGTATATCTTCCTTATATTTCAAAAACTCCTTTTCTTTTATCTTTTACTCACTTTTACTTTCCTTGTTCCTGAAGACTAATATCTCTACTTTTAATTTTTCTTGTATCTTTCTAAACCTCTTTACTCACCAGCCACACCAGGTTCAGTGCTTTGACTGCCCCTCAGTGTCTGGCACTAGTTCAACAACTCTTGCTGAGTCTATTCACTGAGTCAATTCAACCAAGAGGTATACCTCTTTTCCAACTTCAGTTTAACTGGATGCCCACAGGTAGGCTGTGCCATCCAATTGATTCTATCATGTCGCCAATACATTATGTTGTGGCATTCTAGCATTGTCAAGAGATTTCAGACTTTGTTAGGAACAAAGGGTATTTATTGAATAGCAGACTTGGTACGGGAGGTTTACACTTCTAGCTTGCCCTGGAACAGAGCTTCAGTCTCTTCGTGCTTACTACATGATTGCTAGAAGATTCTGCCTGAGGGAGGGTTCCACCCTCTGATGTGATCACTCACTCTCAGATTCCATTGATTCCTCAAGTCAGGTGACTCTCTTCTGCTTTGATGTCTCAAAGAGAAACACAACACAATCACAACAAAGAGCCTGCTCCCTATGCTTTAACCCTGCAGAAAGCTATGTTCATCTATCACTGGTGTTATTGTTGATCCAATATCGGGTGCCAGTCCCTCAAAGTCTCAAATTTAATCGTGGGCTGAAGGGCCTGTTCTGTGCTGTACTGTTCTAGGTTCTATGAAAGCTTTTAGAAATCATAGTCCAGGCGAAATTTTACAACCTCTTGGACAAACATCAAGTAATGAAGGAGTGCCAACATGGATTTGTTAAGGGCAAGTGCATGACTAACTTCAGTTTTTGGTGACGTGACAGAGTGGATGAGGATGGTGCAGTTGATGTATTTTCAAAAGATGTTTGATGAAGTACCACATATTAGACTTATTAGCAAAATTGAAGCCCATAGGATAAATGGGGCTGCAACAGCATGGGCATAAAATTGACTGAGGGATTTTTAAAAACAAGAGTTATGGTGAATGACTGTTGGACTGGAGCAACATGTAAAATGGCATTCCCAAGGTTTAATACAAGACTGCTACTGTTCATTATATGCATTCATGACTTAGACTTATGAGTACAGGCCATGAATTTGAAGTTTGTAGATCACACAAAACCTGGAAGTGTACAAAACAGTTATGAGCCTAATAATTGGCTAGAAGTGGATGTATACAGGTTGGTGAAATGGGTGGACACGTTGTAGATGAAATTCAACACAAAGAATGAGGAGAGAAAATGTATGATAAATGGTACAATTTTAAAGGGATGCAAGAAGAGAGAAATATAAAATCTTTGAAGGTGACAGAGTAGGCTAACAGAGCAGTAAAGCAAATGGGATCTTTATAAATAGAGTCACGGAGCACAAATACCACAAGGTCAAGTTAAATATATAAGGACACTCATTTGTTCCAAGCTGGAGTATTGTGTCAATTTCTGAAGACCACACATTAAGAAGGGCATGAAAGTTTTGCAAAGGATACAGAAGAGATTTCCTAGAATGTTGCCTAGAATAATTGATTAAATGGTTCGAGTAGTGAAGCTTTGGTTGTTTTACTTAGGGCAGTGAAGGATGAGAAGATTTGATAGTGGTGTTTAAAATCATGAATGGTTTATATAGGAATAAATGAAGAGAGCTGGTTTCCAATGGATAATGAGAGGAAACATGAGGAAGGACTGTTTTATGCAGCGATTAGTTAGGATATTGAATTCACTGTCTGATAGGGGGAAAGATATAGTTTCAATCATAGCCTTCAAAGGAAAATTGGATATGTTCTGAAGGAGAAAATAATTGCATGGGTATGGGGAAAGACAGGGGAGTGGGACTTACTGAATTTATCTTTGAAAGAGCTGACGCAGACTCAATGCGCTGAATGACTTGCTTCTGTATTATTATTCTATGGTAACTGTATGGTTTGCTGTTGCTTATTTGTCGTTGGCATCAACTAGGCATTAAGTAATTCTGCCAAAGTGAATATTATTTTCTGCAGCCACTGAAGGAAATTAGTAGTACATGTGAACTTAACTGACCTTTTAGTTGTGTTATACCAAGAAAGATCGTTGTAGAGATTACCTTTATTGCGGGTGGTTAGCTTCCTTTGAAACTTGTCTTTTCTCTTTCAAATTTGTTTTTCCTTTCTTGTCTTCAAAAATTTAACACAGCAACTGTTTCTTGTAATACCAGCATAGAGGTGCTGGTTCATGCAAGATTTGACCTGAAGGAAAAATAAATGTCTCTCATAGTAAGAATGATCTCCTACACAACACACAATATCCATTTCTGGTCTGCTAGATCCTAAATTCTTAAATTGATTCATGGTTTTCTAATGGGCAGCCCTCTGGAACTGATGGTACTTTCATTAGAGTGAACTTCTATCCCAATAGAGATGGGATAGGAATACACTTTCGATATTTCCTAAACATCATTGAAATCTCTAGCATTTGCGTATTTTTCTTTTAAAATTCCCTTTGAAAAAACAAATGAATAAATTTGCTATTGTTCATGCAATCTGACATAGTCTGATAAAGTAGTGAATTAAACTGCAAACGTCAAAGATGTCACAGGAAGTTAATTTAAAATGTGACAATTTAATACATAAACATATAAGAAATAGAAGCAGGAGAAGACCACAAGCCTGTTGAGCCTGCTCCACCATTCATTATGATCATGGCTGATCTTGGGCTTCAACTCCACTTTCCCACTTACCCTACCCCTGATTCTCTGAGAGACCAAAACTATCTCGGCCTTAAATATATTCAATGATGGTATGTATATCCACAATCCTCCAATCCTCGGGACTAGGGAATTCCAAAGATTCACAATCCTTTGAGTGAAGAAATTTCTCCTTATTTGCATTGGTAATGATCAGACCCTTCTTTTGAAATTGTGCCCCTTGTTCTAGGTTCCCTAGCCAGGAGAAACAATGTTCTATGATTTTTCTTTTCCTTTTGGAAATCTAAGCATATCGTATCAACTGGCTCCCCTTCATCCATCCTACCAGTTAAAAACTCTAATAAATTTGTCAAATAGGGTTTCCCTTTTGTAAAATTATGCTGCCTTGTTCTAATCATACAATGCTTTTCTAAATGCATTGTTCCTTAGTAATAGATTCCAACACTTTCCTGATGACTGATAACTGGCCTAAAGTTCTGTTTCCTCTTTTCCTCATTTCTTGAATAGTGGTTGTTACATTTGCTAACTTCCAATCTGCTGGGACCATTCAGGATTCTGGGAAATTTTGGAAAATCATAGCCAATGCATCCAACATCTATATGAACGTACAAAGAAGAAACAGGAATAGATCATTTTGCCCCTCAAGCCTGCTCCAACATTCAATAAGATCTTAACTGATCTGATTGTGCCCTTAACTTCACATTCAAAGTTTATTTATTAGTCATAAGTAAGGCTTACATTAACACTGCAATGAAGTTACTGTGAAATTCCCCTTGTCGGCCACACTCCGGCGCCTGTTCGGGTCAATGCACCTAACCAGCACGTCTTTCAGACTGTGGGAGGAAACCGGAGCACCTGGAGGAAAGCCGCGCAGACACTGGGAGAACGTGCAAACTCCACACAGACAGTGTCCCAAGCTGGGGACTCGAAGCCGGGTCCCTGACGCTGTGGAGCAGCAGTGCTAATCACTGTGCTACCGTGCCGCCCCACATATCCCAATAACCTTTGACTTCCTCAAGAATCTATACACCTCTGCCTTAAAAATATTAATTGACCTTGCCTTCACCACTCTCCGTGGAAGAGAGTTCCAAAGATTCACGACCCTCTGAGAAAAACTGTTTTCTCATCTGTCTTAAATGTCTTACACTGTGTTACTTTGTTCTAGACTCTCCTACAAGGGGAAATAGCCCCGTCAGCTCCCCTCAGGAAATGTATGTTTAAATAAATCACATATTAATCTTCTAAACTCCAATGGACATAGGCCCAACCTTTCCTCATAAAATAATTCCCCCATTCATGGTATCATTCGAGTGAATCCTCTTTGAACTGTTTCTCGCACTACTTTCTTACAATAGGGAGGCCAAAACTGTACACAGTACTCTAGATATGGTTTCACCAATGCTGTGTACAACTGTAGCAAAACATCCTTACCTTTATATTCCATACCCCTTGCAATAAACGACATGCCATTTGCCTTCCGAATTGTTCGTTGTATCTGCATACTAACTTTCCCTGCTTCATAAACTCCCTCCCTGACAGCACAGTGGATGTACCTATACCACATGGACTGCAGCAGTTCAAGAAGGCAACTAACCACCACCTTCTTGAGAACAATTAGGGATGGGTAATAAAAGCGCTAGCCTGGTCAGCAAGGCCCACATCCCGTGAAAGAATGAAATGTACCAGGACACCCTGGTCACTTTGTAGCAGTGTTCTGCAATCCCCCTCAATTTAAATAATATGTTGCATTTCGATTCTTCTTGCCAAAGTGGACAAGTACACATTTTCCCACATTATACTCCACCTGCCAATTTTTTGCCCACTCACTCAACCTATCTATGACCCGATGCAAACACCTGAGGGAGAACTTTCTTGTCCCGCCCGCCATAGGAATCGTAGCTAGCAGGGGGCAAACTATGCAAAGGTCCATTGACCTCAGGCAAGAATTTCTGGTTTTGGGGCGAGCGCGGCCGGAAACTCCCGCCTTTTATGTTCTCTTCACAACATATTTTTCTGCCTATCTTCTGTCATCGGCAAATTTAACAACCAGATATTCAGTCCCTTCATCCATATCATTGATATAAATTGTAGATAGTTGAAGCCCAGCCAGCACTGATGCTTGTGGTACTTCACTCATCACATCCTGCCCATCTGAAAAAGACCCACTTATCCCAGCTCTATGCTTTTTGTTCGCTAGCCAATCCTCTATCCATGCTAATATGCTATCCTCTACACCATGAGTTCTTGTTTTGCATAGTAACCTTTGATGTGGCACTTTGTTCAGTGTCTTCAGGAAATCCAGGTACAGCACATCCACAGGTTCTCCACGTTGCTTGTTACTTCCTCAAGAATTCCAATAAATTAGTCAAACATGATTTCTCTTTCACAATGCTACATTGAAGCTTCTTGGTTGCAGTGAGCTTTTCTGGTTGCTCGGCTGTAACCTCCTTAACAATATATTCCAGCAATTTCCCTAGAACAGCTAACTAAGCAGTTTTCTGCTTTTTGTCTCCTTCCTTTCTTGAATAGAGGAGTCACATTTGCTATTTTCCAATCTGATGGGACCTTTCCAGAATCTAAGGAAATTTGGAAAATGGAAAACAATCCTTCCACTATCTCAGCAGCCACTTCTTTTAAGACTCTAGGATGAAGTCCTTCAGGACCTGGGCACTTGTCAGCTTTTAGTTCTAATAATTTCCTCAGTATCTTTTCCCTGATGATTATCTTTGTTGTAAGTTCCTCCCTCCCTTTTAGCTCTTGATTCACAATTATTTCTGGAATATTATTCGTATCAACCACGGTAAAGACAAAAGCAAAATATCTGTTCAATTCATCCACCATTTCCTTATTTTCCATTTTCAATTCCTCATCCTTGCTCTCCAGAGGACTGAAACACTCTCTCCTTTCTTCGTTTTTAAATACCAGTAGAAACTTTTACACTGGGATCTCCCCATCCTGGCTGCCATGGGAATCGTAGCAGGCCGGGGGGGGGGGGGGATCATGCAAAGCCCCATTGATCTAGGGTGGGATTTTCTGTTTTTTGGGGCAAGCATGGCCGAAATTCCTGCCCTTAGTATCTATTTTTATAATTCTAGCTAGCTTTCTCCCTTTGCTGATCTTTATATTCTGTCCAGACTTTCTTCTCTTACATAATTATGCACATTTTCTTTCAATTTGATGCTATTCTTTACTTAGTCACAGATGGTATGTCCTTCCCTTAGAGACTTTCTTTCTCACTGGAATGTATCTTTCCTGAATATTCTGAAATATCTCAAAGAACACCCTTAAATGTATGCCATTGTATCTCTACTGATCTTAAGTTAAAATTAAAAAATTAACTTAATTATGAAATTAACTTAATTTCCCAGTTCACTTTAGCCAGCTCTATCTCTGTGCCTTCATAATTACCCTTGTTTAAGTTTAAAACATGAATCTTAGATCCTCTCCTTTCTCCCTCAAACTGAATGTGAAATTCAATCATCTTATGATCACTACTATTGAGGGGCACCTTAACTATGAGGTCATTAATTAATCCTGTCACATTACCGGTGCTAGCATTAACTGCTCCCTGGTTGGTGCTGAAATGTGCTGCTGTAAGGAGCTGTCCCAAAAATACTGATTTTTTAAATCCAGGCTAATCTGATTTGTCCAATCTACGTATAGATTAAAATTACCCATGATGTACCTTTTTCAAAAGCCCCCATTATTTTTT
This sequence comes from Mustelus asterias, assembly GCF_964213995.1. Taxonomy (NCBI): domain Eukaryota; kingdom Metazoa; phylum Chordata; class Chondrichthyes; order Carcharhiniformes; family Triakidae; genus Mustelus; species Mustelus asterias. Next base: position 14,655,254 of record NC_135828.1, on the reverse strand, counting down.
ACCCCATTATTTCTTCTTGTAAACTCCATCCTACGGTGTGATTACCATTAAACTACTCCTATGGGTGACTTCTTACCTAAAGTAAAAAGTAAAGTAAAGTTTATTTATTAGTCACAGCTTACATTAACACTGCAATGAAGTTACTGTGAAATTCCCAGGTCACCACAGTCTGGTGTCTGTTCGGGTCAATGCACTTAACCAGCACGTCTTTCCCTATACTGTTTCTCATCTCTATCCAACTTAATTCTACATCTTGATCTCCAGAACTAAGATCATCTCTCTCTATTGTACCAACATCATCCTTAATTAATGGAGCTACCACTCCACCTTTTCGTGGTTTCCTGTCCTTCCTAAGTGTCATGTGACCTTGAATATTCAGGTCCCAGTCTTTGTTGTCCCACAGTCATGTCATTGTAGTGGCTACGAAATCATACACATTTAATATCTATTTGTGCTGTCAATTCATCCATTTGTTATGAATCCTATATGCATTTAGATGCAGATTGTTTAGTTCTCTAGCCTTATCTGCTGGTGTTCACTTGCATTTCTACATTTTGTCCCTTTTTGCCATATACTCATCATCATTTTTCTTAGTCACATCTTGCTTTTTTTTGCCTTGTCTTCTCTATTTAATTTAATCATATCTTCCCAAATTTGATCCCTTGTCCCAAGTATTTAATTTAAAGCCCTCTCTGCTACCCTAGTTAAATGGCTCTCCAGAACACACATCCCAGCATGGTTCAGGTGAAGACTATCCCAAAGATACAGCTCCGGCTTTCCCCGTGAATCAGAAACCATTTCTCCCACACTGATCTTTCAGCCATGCATTTAACTCTTTAATCTGATTTATCCTGCATTAGTTTGCTCATGGGTCAGGTAATAATCCAGAGATGATTTACCGTTGAGATTCTTTTAAATTTAGTCCCTAGTTGCTCAAACTCGTTCAGCAGAACCTCTCCCTTAGTTCTACCTATGTTGTTGATTCCTACAAGTACAACAACCACTGAATCCTAACTCTCCCACTGCAAGTTTCTCTCCAGCCCAGAGCAGATGTCTTGAACCCTGGCACTGGACAGGTAACAGCCATTTGTACTCCCACTCCCAACTGCAGAGAACTGTGTCCAGCCCCCTGACCAAACTGTCCCCAACAAATAGATTCTTATCAACTCTTGTCACTTGAAAGTTTCCTGTACAATTGTGGCTTGGTCAGTTTGCTTATCCATCTTGCAGTTTCTGCTCTCGAACATACAAGCTGCTAGACTTTGAACCTGTTGGACAATTGCAGGGGCTGAAGCTCTTCCATTGCTATTTTCTGAGTCACCATACCCACCTGACTGCAGCCACATGCAGCTGTATGTGACAACAGACCAAATAAGAAATACCTGCCTATGGAACAAAGTATCTAGATAACTTTCCCCTGTGTGATACTGTGTAAAATTTGCCACAATTGGTTATGAAAGTGTATACGAAAAGTTGGGGATAAATGAAAAGAGTTGAAGGTTTGATTAGTGTCCATAATGGTCTAATGTTATATTAAACGGTTTAGTTTTTTTGTAATGTTGCTTTTATGTTCAATTCTGTTCAAAATTTGTATATTTTCAAAACACTTGTATCATTTTACCTCGGCCATACTTGATGTCTGTCATTCACTGGCTGCTGTTTGATTAGAACGACCAAAAGATTAATGAAATGCTGAATTTAAGAAACTCAGTGAATAGGTACAAGAACACATAACTTGTCTGCACTTGACTATTTTAAGATATTGGTATGTGCTCAATTGAACTTTTGTCTGAGTGAATAGTTGCTGAAGTTGCATCTAGCTTATTAGCAAATAGGCAGACTTGTATGCTCCGAATACTGTACATTGGCTATTAAATTATCTCCACATGAAAATACAACATTCAGTGCACAGCATTGAAAGGTCAATCCAATGTGGCTGATGTGTATTGAGCTCTACTCCTGTCTGTTATTAAACGCAGGATAGACTATGACAAACTACTATTTTGTGACCCTGTATGCCCAGGTCAGGAAAAGAGAAATTGGAGTTGTACTGAGATGTATGTAAATACATATATTATTTATATAGGCATTACCGAGTGGTATTGTTGTATCAGCACATCCAAAGCCCAGGCCATGGCCTTGGGGCTTTCAGTAGCACACTTTATCATGTTTTTTTTCTCATGAATAATTAAAAACTTAAATTACTTGCCATGTACAAAATTCATATCCCCAGAAAAAGGCTACATGAAAATTAATTTTCTGTTCTCTGAGAGTGACAGGAAATCAATTAATCTTGATGTATTATTTCGTGCAGAGACAGGGTACAGGAAGCAGAGGGGAGATAGGCTACAGCTGTTCTTATTGGTAAGGCCATATATTATAGTTGGGAGTTTGACAGCTTCTGAAGAAAATGGCTGAAGGGTATCAGGCAGGTGAATCAACTGTAAAAATTTATTGGAGGATACAAACTATTTCCAGGCTCTGATATAAAACTCAGACTCGAACTAGTGTATTGAATGTTACATGACAGGAGTTGGTTGTCAATATTTGCAGTGCAACTCTTGTGGTTTTTCCAGTATACTCTTTCTTTGATTAACTAGTCAATTGTTGCATCTGCTGATAGTTCATTGGTTTTATACTCTGTAACAAATTTAGCACCTAGTCATGAAGATAGTTGTACTTAAGATGATAATTACTGCAAGCCACACAGACTTTGGAATATATGTTTGGTCTCTAATATTTGTTCTTGTTACTGACTTAGTAAACAGGGCTGTACAGTATGTTTATGAACTGTAGGTAGGGATTTGGAAAACAAATTGCTTTAACTGAACCAAAGCATGTAGTTCTGGATACAAGGATGATGATTTTCTGAGTTCACATTCTTGCCCATACTAGCTGGGGGTATATCTTGCCAAAAGAGTGTGTTTTTTCATTTGAAATAGTGAAATCTGCTTAAATATTATTTTAGTTATGTTTGATTCTTCCCATTTTTCTTTCCATAAAGTCCATCTTTCCTGATCAATTTATGCCGCAAAAAGCACAGTTAAAGATTAGTTCCCAGAATTTGGAAAAAAATGCTACTCTTTAGTTATACATGAGTAAACTTTCGAGGTCATGCTTTTGTTTGCTTGTCTCTGGTTTAGGAACTGCCCATGGTGCAGTGGGGACAGCGAGATCTCCATCAGTCAGGAACCTGTTTTCCTGCATTTTGGATCTGTACCACCAGAGTGGGGACACTTGATTTTAGTTCCTTCAAAGAACAAAGAACAAAGAACAGTACAGCACAGGAAACAGGCCCTTCGGCCCTCCAAGCCTGTGCCGCTCCTTGGTCCAACTAGACCAATCATTTGTATCCCTCCATTCCCAGGCTGCTCATGTGACTATCCAGGTAAGTCTTAAACGATGTCAGCGTGCCTGCCTCCACCACCCTACTTGGCAGCGCATTCCAGGCCCCCACCACCCTCTGTGTAAAAAACGTCCCTCTGATGTCTGAGTTATACTTCGCCCCTCTCAGCTTGAGCCCATGACCCCTCGTGATCGTCACCTCCGACCTGGGAAAAAGCTTCCCACTGTTCACCCTATCTATACCCTTCATAATCTTGTATACCTCTATTAGATCTCCCCTCATTCTCCGTCTTTCCAAGGAGAACAACCCCAGTCTACCAATCTCTCCTCATAGCTAAGACCCTCCATACCAGGCAACATCCTGGTAAACCTTCTCTGCACTCTCTCCAATGCCTCCACGTCCTTCTGGTAGTGCGGCGACCAGAACTGGACGCAGTACTCCAAATGTGGCCTAACCAGCGTTCTATACAGCTGCATCATCAGACTCCAGCTTTTATACTCTATACCCCGTCCTATAAAGGCAAGCATACCATATGCCTTCTTCACCACCTTCTCCACCTGTGTTGCCACCTTCAAGGATTTGTGGACTTGCACACCTAGGTCCCTCTGTGTTTCTATACTCCTGATGACTCTGCCATTTATTGTATAACTCCTCCCTACATTATTTCTTCCAAAATGCATCACTTCGCATTTATCCGGATTAAATTCCATCTGCCACCTCTCCGCCCAATTTTCCAGCCTATCTATATCCTGCTGTATTGCCCGACAATGCTCTTTGCTATCCGCAATTCCAGCCATCTTCGTGTCATCCACAAACTTGCTGGTTACACCAGTTACACCTTCTTCCAAATCATTTATATATATCACAAATAGCAGAGGTCCCAGTACAGAGCCCTGCGGAACACCACTGGTCACAGACCTCCAGCCGGAAAAAGACCCTTCGACCACTACCCTCTGTCTCCTATGGCCAAGCCAGTTCTCCACCCATCTAGCCACTTCTCCTTGTATCCCATGAGCCTTAACCTTCTTAACCAACCTGCCATGTGGGACTTTGTCAAATGCCTTACTGAAATCCATATAGACGACATCCACGGCCCTTCCTTCATCAACCGTTTTTGTCACTTCCTCAAAAAACTCCACCAAATTTGTAAGGCACGACCTCCCTCTCACAAAACCATGCTGTCTATCACTAATGAGATTGTTCCGTTCTAAATGCACATACATCCTGTCTCTAAGAATCCTCTCCAACAACTTCCCCACCACGGACGTCAAGCTCACCGGCCTATAATTTCCTGGGTTATCCCTGCTACCCTTCTTAAACAACGGGACCACATTCGCTATCCTCCAATCCTCAGGGACCTCACCCGTGTCCAAAGAAGCGACAAAGATTTCCGTCAGAGGCCCAGCAATTCCACCTCTCGTCTCCCTGAGCAGTCGAGGATAGATGCCATCAGGCCCTGGGGCTTTGTCAGTTTTAATGTTCCCTAAAAAACCTAACACTGCACCATCGCATTATTTTTGTCAACGTAGAAAGAATGTAGGAGTATAGGACTGTACTGGATCAAAAAGACTTTTGCAGATCAAGGGGAAAACATCATATCCTGCAATTCCTATCATACATGTTTAAATATGCACAGCGCATAGCTAGCTGATTCCTAGGTCTTTGTTGCTGTCATTATGCAGTCAGTTGCTGGGAACTGCATATTATCTTTGATCACCCTTTGCTCCTTAACCCACTACCTTGACATCCAAGAGTCGATCAATAGTTAGTTGATAATGTAATATGTTGGTGGACCAAGACATCCTTATGAGATAATTTTTAATGAGAATACAATCATTTAAAAATAAAATGGTGTCAGTGTCACTTATTTCTCTCAAAACTTTGAAGTCAGTTCTACCCCAAAGAAAGGGATTCCCCAACAAAGAAAAATTCATAAAGTTGTTGCTCATCCTATTTCTGTTAGGTTGGTCAATTTTTCATATGCTACGAGTAATCCTGATGGAAATCATATTGTGATCATATTTTAATTGAGTTACTAAGCAACATGGTAATACAAGTAAAATGTGGCTTTCATGTCAAGCACATATTTGATCTGATAACACCTAGAAGTAAAGTTAAAGCTTATATTCACTTGTAAAGTGGCTGAATTTATTGTAATTACAGTAAATAAAAGGCCACTGATCATGAATTCAACCTTGTTATTCAAGTGCATTATGATATTTTATTAAGTCAGACACAAGTACAAATACAGCAAATCAAATTTTTGAAGCCATGTGCTCTGATTTTTATTCTGTATAACACTTAGGACTTTAAAAAGTCACGTGCCTTGCCACTGAAATAGAAGCTTTTTAAAATTTAAACATTATCAGAGAATGCTCAGGAAATTCCCATTATGTGTTTCCCCATATTCCCCCTTATTGACAGTATTAATTTGTGTATTTTATCATTAGAGCATCTGTGTAATACATATGTGGAAGGTTGAAATGAGAGACAGTGATATTTTATATACTTTGGGAACTGGATCTTGAAGCAGTTAATGACAGAAAAGATGACCCATAACAGGTTGACGGTTATGAGATAATGTCCAGCTGCCCTCATGATTTATGTGTTACATGCAAAAATTATAAAGCTGTATGAAATGGCTAATGGAAGCTAGCCAGAATAACTTCTGAAAAAAGAACATTTGTTGATCCACATTCCACAGATGTTAAACAGTTGTTGATGTGATATCAACCCCCATGAAGTACATTAAAGTGAGCTACTAGAGTGTTGAAGCAGTTGGGTGTTATTGTGGAGTATACATAAATATAGACTATAGCATCAGAAAAAATTGTGCTGCAGCTATTTGGAAGTGACAGACAGATTTCACATACTCTTTTTGACAAATTAATAACAACAATGTTGAAATCAGTGCATTTGATGAAAGCATTTTATTTCACAGTCATGTAATTAATGCTCGACACAAACACCTTAAGCAATTTGTCAAAAGATTGCGCAGCTTAGCTGTATAACACAACTTTGCATTTTTTAACTTTTCCTTCCCTCAGTTTCAGTAATACTGCAACATTCTGAGAATTCATAAGCCTTTTGCAATTGACAACATTTATCAATGTGATAAACATATAATACATGTAATATGTACACCATATAATAATTTTAGAAATGCTAAGTAAATGAAATAGTGGGAAAAAATGCTGTGGACCCAATATTATGTAGAAACACTTAATATATTCATCTGAACTTCTTGAATACTGGTAACTTATTTAATAATCATATTTAATGGTGTAAATTTGACATTAAACTTTTACTAAAAGTGATGACATAGAAAATGTGCACTACAGTACAAACATTCTAATTGGCACTTAATACAGAGGATAAACCAAATGTACAAAATAATTAAAAATTATTGTTTCTGAAATATTTGGCATAAAATAGCTTAAAAATGCATTTTCTGTTCAAACAAGGCAGATCATGTTCCCATTTTTAGATTGTGAGGTGAGAAGAATGTATAATAATGGTGCTTTTTAAATAAAATATATCTTGCTATAGATTTATATTTTGGGTTTGCCATCAAATTTAATCTTTCCCCTCCTCATTGTACCTCTTTTTGTCACATCATATGAAGTAATTCTTGAAACTTTTAAGGTGAAGGAATGTGATTAAATCAAAATGAAAAAGTGTACCATTGTTAGAAGGATACTAATGCTGTTTTGGGGAGCATATTTCATTAGAAGGTCAGGTAAACTACTTTTCGAATTGAATGTGGTCCCTTTGTTGTATAAGAGTGTCATTTACAAGTTGAATGGCACATGGGAATAAAATTTTCTTTGGCATGAGTTCCATCATTGTGCAATGATCAAAGATCGAAACCATGTTAACAAATGGATGAGTTTTTGCACTCTTTGTAATTTGGTTAGGTGCATTGACCCGAACAGACGTCGGACTGTGGCAACTAGGGGAATTTCACAGTAACTTCATTGCAGTGCTAATGTAAGCCTTACTTGTGACTAATAAATAAACTTTAACTTTAATTTGTTGTTAATCCAAAGTTTGCAGAAAGGGACAAGTTAAATGTTATGATATGTGTTTTTGCTGCAAGGTTTGATGAGTAAATATGATCAGACAAAGCCCGATAAGGTACAATACAGCTGACTCTATGTTGCTTTGCTGTCAAGCATATGGGATCTGAAGTTGAATTGATTTGGAATGAGGTCTAATTATAAAGTGGATAAGAGGTAATGTTTTGTTTTACCTCAACAGGGGCGGCACGGTAGCACAGTGGTTAGCACTGCTGCTTCACAGCTCCAGGGTCCTGGGTTCGATTCCCGGCTCGGGTCACTGTCTGTGTGGAGTTTGCACATTCTCCTCGTGTCTGCGTGGGTTTCCTCCGGGTGCTCCGGTTTCCTCCCACAGTCCAAAGATGTGCGGGTTAGGTTGATTGGCCAGGTTAAAAATTGCCCCTTAGAGTCCTGTGATGCGTGGGATTAGCGGGTAAATATGTGGGGGTAGGGCCTGGGTGGGATTGTGGTCGGTGTAGACTCGATGGGCCGAATGGCCTCCTTCTGCACTGTAGGGTTTCTATGGTTTCTATGGATGGTGTTGTTACTTTCATAATGTGAACAAGTGGTTAAGCTTCTCTTATTTTAAGGAAAATATATTGCAATTTAAACACTTAGTTATTGTAAGCTTTAAATAGACACATTGGGCGGGATTTTACAGCCTCGCTCGTCCAAAAACCATAAAATGCCACCCGAGGTCAACAAACCTTCCCATTGTCCGCCCCTCGCCCGCTCCGATTCCTGTGGTGGGCGGGGCAGTAAAATTCCAGCCACTGTGTTTAACTTGATTTGTCCTAAATACGGAACTAGAAGAATAAACTTTATATTTTGGCACAACTGTCAATAGAGAAGCTCAATATTTTGCTAAATGGTGCAGGTTTCCCTGTAGTAAATCATTAGAACTTGGCTTGATTTCTTAAAAGAGAGATTTTCAGAATACGACAGATTCAACTCCCACTTTCAGTTTTTGTATTCTTTCCCCTTAACAGTTTTTATTGGGGTTGAAAAGCAGGGACAGATAAATATACATATCAGTCAGGCCCATTACAGTAATGAATTTCACCGTTCTGTTACAATATATTTTATTCATGAACATGTCAACTTGAGATGACAATTTTGATCTGTTTCTTTTTTAACAAAAAATAACACTTCAATATCTGCAATTTATTTATTTCCCTTTGGATTCAATGAAGCATAAATTGGATAAATACTGAAGATTAATTGAGCTAAATTTTAAACAAGCTTACTTTGACTTTTATTGATCCAGGAGGATATAACCAAATGAATTTAACCAAAAGAATTAACCTCAATTTCCTCATTAGTTTTTATATAGCTGAAATGTTTCAAGGATCTGTGCAACCATACAAGATGTTTAACCATGAAGATGTCTGTAACAGGTGGACCTATTTTATTTCCATAATTTTAGTACTTTTTTTCTGGCAACCCATACTATTGGCAGTAAGAGGGGGATTGATGTCCTAGGCACTGCCAAGTGCCACTCTAACTGGCATTATATAGGTGAATATAAGGTCCTAGATTGACATCCTTTGAAAATTTAGTTGAGGGCTTATTATGGCTGAAGCTCTTACTTTGCAACAACTGGCTACAACATTGCTGGGATTACAATAAGTAAAATAACTTTTATTTAGTATTGCCTCTTTTTCAGTAATCTGCACAAAAGATCTTTGTGATGCATGTGAAGAAGCCAGCATGATAATGACAGTGTTCTGTGATAACCATGTGAGATTAGACATTACTTACAAAAAAAGAGAATAGACTGGGGACTAAATATTAGTTTTATCTAAGCTTTGGCGTATAGAATACATATGTCAGTGTTTGCATTGTACATTAAATGGCAATGTAGAAAATGATACCATGCATTGGAATCAGCAGAATACAAGGTTATTCACAATGACTGTTTTAGATATGAGAGGAAGCCAGACACTCCAAAAGAATTATGGGAAAGTTTGGGAGCAGACAGCAGGCAGGTTTGCATTTTTTCCAGGTTAATTCACTCAATGAAAAGCTGCTGCGTGATGTGTCATATATCAAAGACAGGGCATCAGTAATCTTTGCTCAAGGGCATGGATAACAGACAGATAGACATGTGAATGAGATGGAAAAAAGCAACTCATCCTTTTCTGTTAACACCATGAAGGAGATAAAGGAAGATTTATGACTCATCTTGGACCACATACCAGCAACCACAACATTTTTCATATGCTCCAAAAATTGGAGCTGGAAAGCAATATGCTGTCACTTTGTCTATCAGATGCTTTAATAGGAAATTGGTTCCTTTGGGCTTTACTCTTCAAGCAGCCTTTGCTTTCATAACAGTTTTGTTAAATGGTAGCTATAAATGTATTTTAAAATGATTGTGCCTGTTGGATGTGATAGACTAGTTTGAAATGTACTTGGTAAATATAACTATTGATGAAAGAACTGAGATGAGATACGCTGTAAGATATAAATATGTCTTGTGCTACCTTGTAAACAAGTCTGTGGTTTCGATATTGCAGTCTTAATGGGTTATTTGTATACCACTTTGAAATTTAAAAATGTAATTGAGGTTTGTTTACACAAACTTAGCTTTAAAAATCCTATTTTTGGCCTTATGTTGCCAAGTAAATAGATTCCTGGGGTTAATATCTGTGTTCTACACAAACTTCTAAATAATTATTAAAGCCTTCTGTTGATCTTCAGTGTAATCGGTAAACGGTTGTGTACTCGATCTCTTTCAGCTATTTCTCTCAGGTGGTAATGTTAGAAAAAAGATAAAAACACCATTGATATTTGTTACCCACTGGGACTAATCTTTATTGATAATGGTCAGGATTCTGGATATTGCAATAGTGAAACTTGATATTTAGCCACCCAACAATGTGAATCTGTTCTATTTTGATGTGGTCAAAATTATTTAATTTTTTTTCTTATGAATGTTTAAATTTGTGGCTACTTTGAACTCTGCTCTTATTACAAGTACATCTATCTGTATTAATTGACTATTCTTGTTTAAAGTTAAACTAAGTGAAAATAAATCTGGGGAGAAATAGAGGTATAAAATATTCCTTAAGTCAGTTTTGCATGGTTGTAAATTTGGTCATATTTAGAACTTTCTACAAATACTGGCTGTAGTTGAACTGTTTAGTCTAGTGACTGACAGACATTTGTTGTCAATCTGCTTAATCCGATACTGGAACTTAAAATGATTTAATTCCTTGAATGTAGGAGTCTAGGAGATGAATATCATTGTAGGCATCTGAGATGTGCAATAAGCAACTCGAACCTACTTTCAGAATGTCTACCAGATACATTTTATCTTGCTATTTGTGTACAGTAATAGTAGATCCTTGTAAGATCATGGTACGTTGCCAGAAACAGAAAGATGTGACAGAATGAACCGCAGGCAGTCACAAGGATAGGTAAACATAATGGCTCAGATTTTGCAGTTAGGAGTAAAACAACAACCTAAAGGAAAGCTGCCCACAAAGATCTAATGATTTCTGTGGCATTGCTTTGCCCTTTCCTGACAGCAGCTTAACCTGATGGCCAGTTAGGTGTCTTGACATGCAGCAGTAATGATGTCAGCAAACAGGAAAGCAGCCAATCACATTGAAGTATTCACAAACAGCAAACAGGAAGGTAAAAGTACTTAATGCACTTTTTAATTTAAAATTTCAGATAGCAAAATTCATGGTGACCTAGTGGTTAGCATTCCTGCCCCTCAGTGCCAGGGACCCAGCTTCGATTCCAGCCTTAGGTGACTGGAATTTGCATGGGTTTCCTCCAGGTGTGCCGGTTTCCTTCCAGAGTCCAAAGTTGTGCAGGTTAGGTGGATTAGCCATGGTAAATGCTTGGGGATATGGCAGGAGGAGTGCGCCTGGGTGAGATACTCTTTCGGAGAGTCGGTGTGGACTCAATGAGCCCAATGGTTCTTCTGCACTGTAGGGATGCTATGGTTCTATGATTGGGTTAAGATAGAAAACAAAACAAAATCAACAAACCTTTTTACAAAGTGAAATTTTTAACATTAAGGAAAGACGTGCTGGTTAGGTGCATTGGCCGTGCTAAATTCTCTCTCAGTTTACCCGAACAGGCACCCGAGTGTGGCGACTAGTGGATTTTCACAGTAACTTCTTTGCAGTGTTAATATAAGTCTACTTGTACACTAATAAATAAACGTAATATTCCACAAATATAAAATTAGCTTCTCAGCCAGTGAGGGTGTTTAGTAGTAATAATAAAGTTGTTATAAAGCCTCAACAGCACACCTTCTGGAGAAGCAATGAATCACTTACAGGTACTTTTGATTTCCACACTTGTATGGTCTCCCAGAAGTTAGTTTTAGTGGAGTGACAATGAATGCTAATAGTTTCATCAGCATTACGATTGCAAAATCCATGCAAGTAAAATGGAAGGCTACATGTCTAGTTTACGGCAATGTTGAACTGGCTGGTGGTGACTGAGTGTCATATATAGAGTATTCAGACCACAGGAATGACGTACATTGAGCTATATGGCTGGAACAGATAAATGGCCATTTGGCCCAACCAGTTCATGTTGTCATTTGTCCTGCATGTGTGCATAGCATCTTAACCACATTTACCTAACCTTTTCCCATTGCTTCTGCCTTCATCACTAACCCTTAAAATAAATTCCACAGCTTCAATGCTCTGTGTAAAGAAATTTCTCTTGCTCTCTGTTCTAAATTTTGGAATTTCATAGTCTATTTTCTGTGACCCCTTGTTCTAACCCTTGAACTCATGAAGGCATTCTGCTTCTATCCACAATGTGCTATCCCTTTATAATTTTAATAACTTCTATCATATCATTCCTTACGTATATAATGATAATGGAAAAGATCAACTCTCCAAGTCCTTTCTCTTACAAGTCCTTTGTATTTCCTTTCCAAACAATGTTCTAGTGACTGTTTTATACCTTGTTTGAAACCTCAGTATTCTTATACTGTAAAGTTCAATGCTGCTCTAAATGTGATATTAATAAGGTTTTACTTAAGTTTATCATTGCTTAGCCTTTATTTTCCATAATTTGGTGATCTAAAATTGTAGCAACATTTTTATGGGGTTAAAGTGCTGCTTTCAATGCCCTTGCTCTTCCGACACACTAAATTGACTTCCATTCAAAGTATAATTACTGCTTTTTTGTATCACCTCACATTTACTGACATTAATTCTATTTGTAACTTTTTAACCCATTCTCTATTCACATTAGTATCCCTGCATAGTTGTCTTTTAAAGAATTAACTTTACCTGATTTTTTTTCTATTATTTGCAGATTTTCAATACCACTTTCAGACCAATATCTAAATCAATGATAAACTTTATTGCAGAGAAGTGGCTCGAGAGCTGGATCCCATGGGACACTATTACATATTTCTAACTACTCTGGAAAAACTGTCAACATCTCCTACACCCTTCTAACTATTTTTATTTTCAAATCTGGTTTCCTATGCTCTACCAAACTCCTGGAATATTAAGGTAGACGGTAAATAGAGTAAAAGAGCAAAGAGATCTAGGGATACAGGTGAACAAATCATTAAAAACAACATCAGATGTCAGAAAAACAATTAAAAATGCTAACAAAGCACAGGGGTTTATTTCTAGGTGTAAAGAATTGAAAAATAGTGAAGTTATGTTCAATTTATGCATTGGCCCGGTCTGTCTGCACTTAAAATGCTGTGTACAGTTTTGGTCTCCATACTACCTGTACTTAAAAAGAGATGAAGCACTTGAAAAAGTGCAAAGGAAGTTTTACATGGATGGAGTACAGAACTGAAAGAGTATAACTATCCAAAAAGGTTGGGGCTTTTTTCTGTGGAAAGTAAGGAAAGCTGAGAAGACCCAGCAGAGACCATAGAACCATAGAAAATGACAGCTCAGAAACAGGCCTTTTGGCCCTTCTTGTCTGTGCCGAACCATTTTATGCCTAGTCCCACTGACCTGCACTTGGACCATATCCCTCCACACCCCTCTCATCCATGAACCCGTCCAAGTTTCTCTTAAATGTTAAAAGTGACCCCGCATTTACCACTTTATCCGGCAGCTCATTCCACACTCCCACCACTCTCTGCGTGAAGAAGCCCCCCCTAATATTCCCTTTAAACTTTTCTCCTTTCACCCTTAACCCATGCCCTCTGGTTTTTTTCTCCCCTAGCCTCAGCGGAAAAAGCCTGCTTGCATTCACTCTATAGTTTAAAGTTTAACTAGTTTAACTAGTTATAGTTTAACTAGTTTAAAGACCTAATAGAGATCTTTAAAATTATGAGTGGGTTGGACAGGGTAAGTGTGGAGAGAACCTTTCTATTTGTGGGAGAATCCAAAACCTGAATACCATTTTTTAAAAAAGGATGGTTACAAATAAATCTATTAAGGAAATAGGATGAAATGTATTTCTTTATAATGTGGCATTCACCACCACAGGAAATGGTTGAGGCAAATAAACAAAAAAATGGAACCTGGACTAGGTAAGAACAGGTAAGAAAATAAGGTACTGAAAAGTTGAGATGTTGTTCGTGGATCAGGAGGGGACTTATGTTGAATATAAACACAAATGCACACTAGGTGGACAACAATTCTGTGCTGCAGATTCTATGTAATTCCATTCTGTAATCTCACATGCGCCTTGTCAAAGGCTCTCCCAAGACCCACATACACTGCATCCATTGAGTTCTCCCCATTTGGCAATACTTCTGAGGGAATTTGCTGATATAGCCTTCTGTGTGGGCTACTAGTTCTCTTTATATATAGAGTAGATTCATCCTTCACTGGAAACAGTAAAATATTGAACTAATTGGTCTATAACAGCCTACATTAGTTCTGTCTCCCTTTTTAAATATAGGCACTGTATTTGTCATTTTCCAGTCCCCCAAGACACATTCACATTCAAAGTAGCCCTAAAATATAACTTACAGCAGGTCAGCAATTTCTGTCCTCCTCCCACTTGGAATGTAACCTGTTGGGCCGTGGCACTGTTCTCTTCTGGCTTAACTAGTTTTGTAAAGAAGATCCTCTTATCCATGATGATATTTAATTCTCAATTGTCCTCTGAAATGGCAACTCCGGTTGTGTCAAAAAGCTACAGAAAAGTCAACAAAGATATACAGAATGGAGCACTGGCATCAGATATGACTAAGTCACGGCTCAGCTGATCCTGCAAAATCTTCCTTACATTACATCTGGGATGATATTGGGGCCCATAGTCTTTCCTGTGTCCAGCAACCATTTCTTTATATCTGATGGAGTGAATCAAATTGGTAGAATGCTCGTATCTGTTATTCTGGGGATCTCGAGTAGATCAAAACCAATCATCTGCTTGGCACCTCTGGCTGAAGATAGTCGGCCTATCAACATTCTGGGAGTTACAATTGACCAGAAACTGAACTGGGTCAAACATATATATATATACCATGGCTGCAAGAGCTGTTCAGAGGCTGGTAATTCTGCAGTGAGTATCTCACCATTTCTCTCACCAACACCTGTCCAAGTACAAGCCACAAGTCTAAAGTGTGATGGAATTCTCTCCACTTGTCTCGATGAGTCCAGCTCTAACACCACTCAAGGTTCAACATCGTCCAGAACAAAGATGCCTGCTTGATCGGTACCCCATCCATCACCTTTAACCTTCACACTCTCCACCACTGTCGCACAATGCAGAAGTGTGTACCATCTACAAGATGCACTTGAGCAATTCACCAAAGGTTCCTTCGACAGCACCTGCCGAATCCGTAACCTCTTCCCCCAGCAGGACATGCATAGCAGATGCATGAGAACAGCACAAACTGCAAGTTCCCCTCCAAGTTACATACCATCCTGACTTGGAATTATTTCATCATTCCTTCTCTGTCACTGGTCAAAATCCTGGAACTCCTTTCCTAACAGCAACACATGGACTATAGTGGTTCAAGAAGGCAGCACACCACCACCACCTCAAGGACAATACGGGATGGGCAATAAATTGGCCTAGCAGCATTGCCAACATCCCATGAATGAATATAAAACAGTGCTCAGTTTGGATTCCCTCTTGATGCATTGAAGAAAAATGAAGATCAGCAATTTCTGGTGAGGAATTCACACAGGTTTGCCCCAAACAACAGCAAGCCTCTGGCTTTACAGTTGAAGTTGGTCAACCCCCCCCCACCTTCCCCCCAGTGAAGAACTATACTCTGGCCAATAACACAAATAAGCCCCATTTGTCTGCCTAAAGTGATTAAGGATCTTCCCTTGTGCTGGGTGAAAGATGTAGTATTTGTACCGCAGCCGGACCTGCCTTGGTCTGTCCTTTGGATTAATAAGCTTCTTCTAAGTATTTTCTTATCAAAATCATAGAAACTCTACAGTACAGAAAGAGGCCATTCGGCCCATCGAGTCTGCACTGACCACAATTCCACCCAGGCCTTACCCCCATATCCCTCCATATTTTACCCACTAATCCCTCTAACCTACACATCTCAGAACACAAAGGGCAATTTTTCGCATGGCCAATCAACCTAACCCGCACATCTTTGGGGTCTCTGTCACTTGCCAACAGTATTTTCCATTGTCCACCCAATAGGTTGATGGCTAAACAATTTGCCACACAATGGAGGATGTTTGCTATCTCATCAACATATCCTATCTCATGATTAGCCGCTGGAATGTCCTGATTTGAAATTTCATCTTCGTAGGGCCAACAAATCTAGCAATAATTGCCATTTTAATCACTTTCATTGAAATGGAGATGGGTAGTTAAATCAGCACCTGGGAAGGCCATTTGCATTTTAAGTAACTTCCCAAACATTTGTTCTGATGTAACAAAAACAGAGACCAAAAGAGAAAATGCTGGAAAAAATCAGCAGGTCTGGCAGCATCTGTAGGGAGAAAAAAGACGTTTAGTGTTTCAAGTCCATTAGATTCTTCTTCAGAAATGAAGAGAGGGAAAACAAGTTGGATATTATACTGTAGCTGGGAGAGATTGCAACAAGATGTAGCAAACCTAAGAACAAGAAACAGATGGCCTTTGGGTGGGGGTGGGGAGGATGTTGCATTGAGTCTACAAATGCTGCCAGACCTGCTGAGTTTTTCCAGCATTCTATTTTTCTTTTAGGTTCCATCATTTGCAGTATTTTGCTTGTTTTATTTGTTCAGACATGTCTGTCTCTGTCTGTACAGAAATCACAAAGAAGTCGCCTGACTCTTGAGTCACAGTGTCCATATTTCATGTTACTTTTCAAAAGTAGTGTCCATCTTCCAATAAACTATACAGGCATGTGATAATAGCATGACAGTGGCCAATAATCTCAACCCCTGGATGAAGCTCCAGGAGTTCCTAGGGCCTTGTTCTTAGTCCAACCATCTACATCAGTGATCTCCTTCCATTGTAAGTGGCAATGGTAACTGCTGATAACAGTGTCCAGTCCAATTCATAACTCATCAGATAATAAAGAAGTCCATGCCCATGTGCAGAAAGACCTGAACAATATTCAGATTTGGGCTGATAAGTGGCAAGTAACATTCGTGCCACATAATGCCAGACATCGACCATCTCCAACAAGAGGGAATATAAACATCTTTTCAATTCAATAGTAGTAGCATTTCTGGATCACCCACCATCAATATCCTGGTGGTTGCCACTGACCAGAAACATAACTGGTTCAGCCACATAAAAGCTGTGGCTACAAGAGTAATCATGATGTGGAGATGCCGGCGTTGGACTGGGGTAAACACAGTAAGAGTTTTAACAACACCAGGTTAAAGTCCAACAGGTTTATTTGGTAGCAAATGCCATTAGCTTTCGGAGTGCTGCTCCTTCGTCAGATGGAGTGGATATCTCCACTCCACAGATGGAGTGGATGGAGTGGCAAATCCGAGATATCCACTCCGGCTGACGAAGGAGCAGCGCTCCGAAAGCTAATGGCATTTGCTTCCAAATAAACCTGTTGGACTTTAACCTGGTGTTGTTAAAACTCTTGCTACAAGAGTAGGTCAGAGGCTGGGAATTCTGTGGCAAGTAACTCAACGCCTGACTCCACAAAGCATGTGCAAAGCACAAGTCAGGAATGTGATTAAATATTCCCACTTCCCTAGTTGAGTTAACGTCACTCAAGAAACTCAACACCATACAGAATAAAGCAACTCACTTGAATGGCATCCCATCCAGCACCTTAAACATTCATTCCCTCTACCATCATCATACTGTTGTAGGAGTGTTTAAAAGCTACAAATTACAGTATGGCACCTGGCCAAGGCTCCTTCAACAGCACATTTCGAACCTGCTGCCTCTAATGTCTAGAAGAACAAGGGCAGCAAGCACATGGGAACAACACTACCTGCGAGTTTTCTTCCCGGCCACACATCATGCTGTCATGAAACTATTTCCTTTCCTTCATTGTTGCTGAGTCAAAATCCTGCCACTCCCACCTTACAGGAGTGTTGATGTATCTATGCCACAAGGACCGCAGCTGTCCATGGTGATAGCTCAATAGTACCTTCCTGAAGACAGTTATGGATGGGCAAGATACGCAGATCCCATGGATAATTTTTTTTAAAGTTTAATGCTTTGCCTCCTCTCGGATATCATTTAGGTAAAACCAATATAAAATACTGATTAAATACATTTTGATTATTATCTATAAATTGACTGAGATATCCTACCTCATTTTAACGATTTTTTTAATGTACACTTAAAAAATATCCCTCTAATCCAGCAATATTATGGGATAGTGTTACATTTGAGTGGCAATTGGTTTCATTAGCAGAAAGTTAGAATGTGATATTAGTAGACTGCTATTAACAACATAGAGAACAGAATTTAAAATTTCCATCTTCATATCTCTCCATTGCCTTGTCCTTCCTGTATCTTTCCATTCCCTGGCTCTGGCCCTTTGTATATCACCTTTTGCCAATTGTTTATGGCAGAACGTTTAGCTTCTTAAACTCTTCATATACCCCTCCAGCTTTCCACAGCTATCATCACCCTTTTTTTCTCAAAAGCAGTCATTTTTGATCAAGATTTCTGTCACCTTTCTAATATTTCCACCATGTCTTTGTTTCTGTTCCACTAATTTATTTATCCTTTGCTGTTTGTAAAATATTGGGCAAAGAACATTTTTTAAATTGTGTTTATTATAAATTTAAACTGTTGTTGCTACATACATTTGCTTAATAAAACAATACGTAGGATGTGTACCAATGCATTGTCGTAAAGAATGGTATAACCATAGAACCATAGAAACCCTACAGTACAGAAAGAGGCCATTCGGCCTATCAAGTCTGCACCGACCACAATCCCACCCAGGCCCTACCCCGATATCCCTACGTATTTTACGCACTAATCCCTCTAATTTATGAATCTCAGGATACTAGGGGGCAAATTTAGCATAGCCAATCAACCAAACCCGCACATCTTTAGACTGTGGGAGGAAACCGGAGCACCTGGAGTAAACCCACGCAGACACGAGGAGAATGTGCAAACTCCACACACACAGTGACCCAAGCCGGGAATCGAACGCAGGTCCCTGGAGCTGTGAAGCAGCAGTGCTAACCACTGTGCTACCGTGCCGTCCAAAGTGAGTTGTGCCATAATCCTTCACAAAGTGAGTTACCAGTTTAAACCATGAGAATACTTAGCCTTCTGTAATGAAGACAGCTGATGTGAAGCTGCTATAAAGAGAGCGGTGAAAAGGGAAAGTTGCTTGTTCCTGATGAAAATATCTTAGACCCTAAAATGCAGAAATCACCAAATGATGTTCTCCTGCGAGATTTCCTCATTTATTCATGGTAGCTGGATGATTACTCCATTTAGCAAATAACAAATATTAGATTTAATGATAAATAATTCAGCATTTCCTCAGACTCTATCATTTGTTTCCCGTCGTTATCAAAGATGGCCATTTCTTGCGTGCATACATGTTCTAACATGGCTGTGCAGCCCGATTGCAGAACTGCATGGTTTTCAGCAGTTTGTTGGGACAACTCTAACCATTAATTAAAAAGCAGATACCATTGAAAGCTAAAGAATACCGTGAAGCAAATACCAATTTCAAATCTACAGTTCGAATACTGGAAATTAATTTGCAAGAAGAAGCCTCAGAACATGCATGTATGTGCAAGGCACAGCCTTCAAGTGCAACCTCATCGTGAAATTATCGTGAATGAATGCCAACACTGATGTTATGTAAAGTGCATTGAATTGTGAAACATACCCTAAGGTCACTTATAAGTATCAATGACTTAATGACCATAGGATTATTGTAGAAAGAACCAATGTCTACAAAGTGCAATTATCCATCAAATTATATCACAAATCTGCAATTTGTTGAAGAATGCTTATTTTGAGCTTTTTCTTCTCATGTTTCAAATTTCCATTTTTATATTGAACAGTCTATAGCTTATTTAAGTTTATGCAAGCTCTGTCCACTGGCCGTCATCATTCCCAGTGTAAAATTGCTGTATAATGAAAAGCAGAATTTCAATGGAACTGGTCTCTCACGAAATTCCATCTGCTGCTAGGAAATCAACAACAATAGTTTTGATTTAAATGCTGCCTTTAACATAGAAACACTTCATAGGACAGAATCAGATTTGATAAAAAATTTACGTCCTTGATCTGGACCAGAATTTTGGCTTTCAAGACTTTGCCAAGACAGTGGGCTAATGAAAATGTTCAAAGATGCAAAATTTTCAAAGAGTGGAATCCTCCCCTCCTGCCATAAATTCTATAATGGGATGGAAAAGCAGGAATAATTTGTGATGCGGAGCAGGGCTGAGTTTTGCTCACAATCATGTGCTTCTCCCCTCATTAGTTATGCATGTGCATATTCCATGTCGAGACTTGTGGCAGGGCAGACAGGAAGTTGGGTGCCACACTGTCATGCCTGGGTGCCATATTTAAAAGGCATCCGGACAGCCCTGCACTAATACATGTTAACTATATTCTTAAGCAAACTTTGTTTGATAAAAGCCCCCCGGTGTGTCATTTGATTCATACCTGAAGTGAAACATATCAGGCTTATCCTAGCCAAATTCAAGATGCAAAACTTAGATCCAGGTGGGCTCCATAAAACTCTTTGGAGTTTCTGACATGAACCACAACACCTTCATGATTTCTTTCCCTACCTTCCTCTTCGTGCCTTTCTTCCCTCCTTCCCGTCATGACCTGCTCCACCCCACCACACCACACCACACCTCTTCCCCACCACAACACACCTCTTCCCCACCACACCCCTTCCCCTTTATGGTTTCCTTCCCTTGCTTCCGCCACAAATCCTGCTGATGGCCGGGGGAGGATGAGGGTGGAAAGATTCCACTTCTAGTGTTAGTTTGTGCTGATTGTAAAATGCAAGTTTGTGTGCAATTACAAATATTTATTCTGAGCCAGAATATTCTCTCTTGAGAGAGAGAAATGGTGACTGACAAGTTTTTGACAAATATTTTAGATAATTTGATTGGTTCATCTGCTTTTGTATGATCTCACAGCACCGTCTTATCTGTGGAATTGTAAAGAAAATATGTATCAGAGATACTGTGCTTATTATTGGAGGATCTTCTGTAATATGCTGTTTCATTATTGCAGTAGTGTTGTACAATTAATGAATCATCTGACTTGAATTGATTTTAAAAAAATAATTCCGAACTAACTAGCATTCTACTAGTTCTAAGTAACATTCTACTTTTGAGCTTGGCTGTAATTCGCCCTTACATTCCACACATCTATCAACACCCCTGAGACCCCTAACCATTTCACATCATCACTGACATGAGGAAAGGTCTGCAACTGCAAGCATAGTCACAGTATATTAAACAACTTTCAATGCTCAGTCCTGCATGTGTGCTCTCGTTCACATTTTTGCTGAAGCCCTGAAATTCGTCTATGATGCCAATTTCAGAGCACCCATTACTTCTACATACGTAGGAATGTTTTCAGTGATCAGTTCTAAATTTTAATTACAATAGATAACGGTTTGGAAAATTTCAATTCATCCTGTTCTTATCATAATTTTCACGCATAATGATGAAATCTAAAATGAACAAGTCAACAAGAGGGTGAGATTGGGCAGATTAACATTGAGATAATGAAATTAGCTAATGTTAGTGGTGGATTGGATTATTGGTTTTGAAAATCAATTCAACAAAGTTAAATACAACACCAATGTAAATTAGAGAAAGATTGCAGAGTGGACTAAACATTAGAACATGGAGTCAAGGATTTTAAGGGCTGGTATTGAATATACCTTTAAAAATTTCACTTTAACTGTAAAACATATTTGAGTAGCAAAAGACTCTGATCCTATTTAACATGTCACAAGGTGGATTTAGAGAGTATATTTTGTAAGGAATATGGTATTGATAAGCTCTGTCCTGTGATAGTCTAGTTGCCATTTTTCTCTCTTGTAATGTAGTCCCATTCACAAAAGCAACCTTCTGCACCTGTATAATGATTTGTTTTGCATGAATTGCTTGAAATGCAAACAGCTAACTTGGTGAAGTATTGTTCTGTAAGGTAATTCATTCATAGTACATGCTAATTAATAGAAGTCCTTGACCTTCAAAAGATTTGAAATAATAGTCCTTTGTAGTTAAACTGATATGAAGATGGGAGCCGTGAACCTAATCAAATTATGTAGGATCTTTCAAACCTGAGCTATGGTTATGTGTATGGGAAAATTATAGATAACTTTTTAATATCTTCGTAATTTCTGAACAAGCATTTTTTTTTTGTGTGGTGAATAGTCAGAGTTGAAAATATTTCAAAACAACTTAAGTAAATGAGCCTTAAAAAATCATGTTTAAAAAAATATCAAGTGTGACAGTTAATGACTCGGTGCTATCTTGTTAGCTTATCTCAGCTGCAAACTGCGACAGTGGAAGAGCTGAATTATCACAGTACTTTAACAAATTCAAACATTTTCAATTGGTTAATGTGTGCCTTCAACATTCTGTAATATGTTTCAATGAAAACATGTCACCCCAGCATCTCAAAAAAGAATGAGAGTCGGAAGTTTCACAAAGTCTTCCACTCGTTAGGTTTGGCTTAGTCTATTTAAATTATTTCATCACTTCAGTGGCACACCTGGAAAATCTAGGTATGTGGCAGTCTTGCCAATTGTAATGACAGGGCATCATTTAAATAAATGTTTCAAAGTCAAGCCCTAGTCTAGCAAGATCGACTACTTGGTTGGCAGGTGGGAACAGGAACTTTGCAGCAGGAAGCCACAGCCTAGAACTGGAAAAGAACTAGAACTTGCCGGTCTCTAGGAGGGATCCTCAGGTGGTCAGAAAGAGGGCCTCCAGTACAATCAGAGAGAGGTTTACAATTGGAAAGGCCCAAGGCCCAATGGGTGGAGAAGTATTATTATTGTTCTTGGAGTTATGACAAAAGTGAAAATTGAAAATTTGCCTCTTCTGGTCAGTTTGTGCCCTCTGTCATGCTTCTAGCTGCTTTCAAGCTCCAGGAAGTGTGTGACTCCCCGAGACTTTTTTGTAAATACTGTGTCACGTTGCACTGAAAATTACCTCATCATTTCATCATCTACCCCCATTGGACTAGCAAAGTCAAATGAAATGGCACTGGGTGGGAATAGGCCGACCTCGGGCTGCTTTTGTCTAATTTTCAACCTGCCACACAGTCTAAGTGAATGAGAGGAGTTAAAGATTAAAGTCAAGATCACAAAATAAACCAATAAAGCAAAGCCATACGATAGGTGAAAAATTGTGTTGGAAATTACGAATCCCTATCCTTGTTTAAAATTCTATTGTGGTATCATTCTCTTAGCATTTTCCTCCATCCCTATGTCCTAGCTCAAACACTTTACTGAGTTTGAATTACTGTATGCGTCCCTCTTTCCCATCCTACCCTCCCCCTTCATGTCATAATTGGGGACAGATCATTCAGCCCTACATTCTGAAATTCTGTTCCTAAATTCTTCCACAATGCAACATCCCTTTCCACTTTCCAAAGCCTCAGAATCCTTGTTTTCCCTTAACTTTTGCCCCAACTTCAGCTCATTTAAGTTTGTTTTCAGTTTTCTAGTAATTTGTATATAATTTCTGGAGGTCATAATATATACTGACGACATTTTCACCACCTGTTCATAATTGTTTCTTTTCCTTAGCATTCCGATGGACACTTTAGAGACCATATTCTATTACTAATTTAGTGAAAAAAATATAGTTGTCTAAATGTGTCAAAAGTTATAATTGACTAATGTCAACATGGCTGAACTTCAGGTTCATCAGTTAAATTCTTCATTGTGAGATAGACTAATGCTTTGAACAGCGACAAACTTTCAGTATGATGCAGCACAGAATCTGAAAATAATTGGCAAATAAAAAATCAAATTTTCAATATGTTTGACAGTAGGATCCAATTGTACTAATAGAGTTACTAATGTTGATTTTCAGTCTGATACAGCATTGAGGATTCCGTTTTACATTACCGTCAACATTAAGCACATTAGGAAGGATGTAACAGTATGTGCTCTGGGATTTCCTTATCAGTGGTGCTTAGGCAGATTGCTCAGTTTTCTTTACTTTTAATATAACATGCAATACAATTAAAATAAGATCAAGTTGAGGCTGGGATAGATTTGAGACAAGAGTTAAATACAAGCAATAAGCATTTGTTGTTGAATGATAATTGTGTAAGGAAGGAATTGGCTACAAATTCTCTCATTTACTTGTTGAGAACTTTTGCCTTGGTCCAGTGATGCTTGTATTTTTGCCCTACACTCACAGTACCTGCTGTTGATGTCAAGCTGTTTGCCAACACTGACATCTGCTCAATGTAAGCAATATGAATTTGAATGTCAATATCTTTGCCTTGAATGTAACAGAAAAATATTTGTCACCCAATGGCAATCATTCTTCAAATAAAAGATTATCCAGATGAGCCCTTTAATCGACGCGCAGGTCTTTTCTGTCAACAGTACCTTCTAAACATTGGTGACGAACATATGCTCCCAGTACACAATTTGATGAGTAGGACAATTGATCTCTCAAAGATTTTGCATACTCAAGTTGCCACATATTAGATCGCTAGAAAACCATCATGTAATTAAATGTTGTCATTGGAGATAAGCTGAATATGGAACCAGACTCATGTGTGCTGTTCATTTATTGATACTAAAGCTGAGAAAGGGCAATTTGTGACATTTACAGTTATTTTGATATATAATGGGCTCACCAAGTTTGCCTTTGGATTGTGTCAACATGCACATCATGCTCAAATAAATATAAATGATGACCAAAGCTGTTGGACATAGGTTATAAAAACAGTGAAACCACAGATGACAGGCAAATTTAAATAACAAATTAACAACTATCGTATTGTGGACTTAGTCTCGAAAGGCAATAAGGGAATAGCCCAAAGTAATCTTTCAAAAAGAAATACCATGCTAAATTGACCCTAATGTCAGGGGAATTAGCAGGGTAAATATGTGGGGTGACAGGGATAGGGTCTGGGTGGGATTGTGTTTGGTGCAGGCTCGATGGGCCATATAGCCTCCTTCTGCACTGTAGCGATTCTATGAAATTATAAAATATTCCTCAATGCACATCCCATTCTTACAATTAAAGGTAGTTCTTACGTATGTTCTGTCCCTTGCTTGGCCAAAGAACGTTAAAACATTTAAAATAAATTAAGAACACATTGTTGTAAATGACCTAGGGGTTTGCTTTTCAGTAGCGAGGAAACATTTTTTTTGTATTTTTATTCCAATTCAATCAAATCAGGTCCAATTCAGAGTCTCAACAAGTTGAGACATTCCTGATCCAAGCTGACAAGACAGGGCTCTCACCTCCTGTCTTGGGCTTGATCTACATGATCCAAGCTGATTGGAGTAGGCAGAGCTCCTCCTCCAAGGCTTGATCTCATTTGCATCTTAGCCAAAAGGCCGAGATGCCGCTTTTAAAAATTGCTTCAAATGAAGCTAAAATGTAACCTAATGACTTCAACCAAGCGCAGCCTGTCGATACTACACTCGATCTTAGCCAAAAGGCCGAGAAGCGATGAACCATTTATTTTTTTTATACTTTCCCAATTCAATCAAATCAAATCCAATTCAGAGTCTCAACAAGTTGAGACATTTCCGATCCAGGCTGACAAGACAGGGCGAGCGACCAAACCACCCTG
This sequence comes from Mustelus asterias, assembly GCF_964213995.1. Classification (NCBI taxonomy): domain Eukaryota; kingdom Metazoa; phylum Chordata; class Chondrichthyes; order Carcharhiniformes; family Triakidae; genus Mustelus; species Mustelus asterias. The sequence continues at coordinate 14,629,724 of NC_135828.1, read as the reverse complement.
TCCTGGGCCTGATCTACATGAGCCAAGCTGATTGGAGAAGGGGGAGGTTCCTCCTCCAAGACTTGAGCTCATTTGCATCTTAGCCAAAAGGCCGAGATGCCGCTTTTAAAAATTGCTTCATATGAAACATATGAAGCTTCAGTGTAACCTAATGACCTCAACCAAGTGCGGCCAACCATGGGCTGCCAACCATACTACACTTGATCTTAGCCAAAAGGCCGAGAAGCGATGAACCATTTATTTATTTATTTTTTATACTTTTCCAATTCAATCAAATCAAATCCAATTCAAAGTCTCAACAAGTTGAGACATTTCAGATCCAGGCTGACAAGACAGGGCAAGCGACCAAATCACCCTGTCCTGGGCCTGATCGACATGAGCCAAGTTGATTGGAGGAGCAAAGCAACACCTCCTCCAAGACTTGAGCTCATTTGCATCTTAGCCAAAAGGCCGAGATGCAGCTTTTAAAAATTGCTTCATATGGAACATATGAAGCTTCAATGTAACCCAATGACCTCAACCAAGTGCAGCATCCAATCCATACTACACTTGATCTTAGCCAAAAGGCTGAGAAGCGACCATTTATTTCTCTCAACTGAGTCAAAGATGCGGCTCATGTACAGATAGGATAAAGGAATTATGCACTGCATTGCATTACAGGACACCACTTTTAATTTAATTTCAGTATTTTATAGAATGATCAAGTGTAGTATGGAGAGGATGCTGCACTTGGTTGAGGTCATTAGGTTGCATTGAAGCTTCATATGTTTCATATGAAGCAATTTTTAAAAGCGGCATCTCGGCCTTTTGGCTAAGATGCAAATGAGCTCAAGTCTTGGAGGAGGAACCTCCCCCTTCTCCAATCAGCTTGGCTCATGTAGATCAGGCCCAGGACAGGGTGGTTTGGTCGCTTGCCCTGTCTTGTCAGCCTGGATCTGAAATGTCTCAATTTGTTGAGACTCTGAGTTGGATTTGATTTGATTGAATTGGAAAAGTATATAAAAAAAATTTTTATAGAATGAAAAGAATCAGAGAGGGCTCATAAACTTCTCTGACAACTTGTTCATATCAGCTCATATGAGATGACATTTTTGTTGGATTAAAAACTGGGCATTCAATCCAACAGGTTGCTCATTGTATTACATATGAGCCAATTTAAATGAACTTTTTTCATGTATATGCTGCACATAATTTGAATTAGCTTTTTTGCCCTTTTAATGAAGCTAGTAGGATTTCATTGTGAAGAAGCTGTCTCTGAGTTTAATAAATATCTTTACGTAAAGTTAGTGGTTAATATACATTTGTCCACCTCTGAATTTCCTAAGAAGGTGACCAGCTGTTCTTAAGCAGTAGTGTTGTCACAACACCAGAAGTATTGTTGCTGGTAACTTGTGAATGTGGTACAAATAGCTTTTGACTTGCAAATCAGGATTGCATAATAATTTGTTCATTTCAATACCAACTGCCACTTTTAATTAGTAATTACAGAATTATTCTGCCTTAGAATCACAGTGATATGTACATGCTGCTTACTATAAATCACAAAATAAGATTTGGCTGAAAAAGATTTCAGCCCATTTGATATCATTCTTCCAGAATAACAACCCTTTTGACTTCCCATTACAGTATATAAATGTCTTGCCCTCAGCTTTCTTACCCATACATTTCAACTCTTGTCTCTTGATGTAAAGAAATATCTGCTGATATTTGTCCTCAATTTATCCTATAGAACCATGAACCTATGCTCCCTAGCCTTTCTGCCCTCACAGATCAATGTATTGTTTCTGGTTTAACTTCTCCATCATGTTAAGTACCTTGTACTTCTCTGAAAAATCTCTCTTAATAAAGAAGAAAAAGTTGCATAAATTAGAGCATTTCATGACCTCACTGCACCCAAAGTGCTTTAGACCCAATGAATTACCTTATGAAGTGTTGCCACTGTGGTAATGTAGGAAAATCAGCAATGAATTAACACACAGTAAGCTCCCATAAACAGCAATGTTGGTTGAGGGATAAATATTGGCCAGGACACTAAAGCACTCTGTGCTTCATAGGATCTTTTACGTTCACCTGAGAGGGCAGTTGGGACTTTAGTTTAACATCTCATTTGAAAGATGCAAGTGTCTGTCTAGATTAGATGCTCAATTCTCCAGACTGGGTCTTGAATTTAGAACTTTTAACTCAGAGGCAAAAGTGCTACCAAATGAACAAAGGTTATGGGATTGAAGAGTCTTGTATCAAATTTTTCTTGTAAGACCTTGGTTCCCTTCTGTGTCACAGTTCCCTTTGAAGCTTGCCCCATGATTAATGATAGTTTTCCTGTTATGGAAGCTTCATCACCTAGCTATATTTTCTACCCCTACCCCATCCAAAACACTGCAGTGAAATTTATTATATCTCATGTCTTCTCCTCTGACACTTCCTGCTCGTATGGACAACTCATCTCATTTCATTCCTTTTCCCTTTCCCTCAAAATCCTCATTCCCTGCCAACCACACAAATCCCACAAAAGTTTCTCACTGAAATATCATCACTTCCTCCCTCTTTCAGTCCTGAGCAACTTGTCATCCTTGGTGATTCTAGCCACTCCACCGAATTCACTTAGTGTTCCCATTTAATTTCTTCCTCCTCATATTCACAGCTACTCTGTCAGCCTTATCATTTCAAGTAATCTCCCTATCCCCTTTGTTTTAGTCATTAATTACTACCTTGTATCACTCAGCATGCACATCCTTCACAGCGCATGCACACCCCCACCCTCTCCCCCTCTTGAGCCTTTGACTCTCACCACACAATACATCTTCAGCTGCCAATGTTCTCGATCATACCCTCACCTCTGTGTTTAAGACCTTGCCTTACTCTTTCTGACCCTCATTGCTCTCCTTGGTGCAGGCACCATTTTTTGCTCAGTTAAGTCGTAGTGACACAGATTTAATCAGTTAAGGTACACAATTAGTTTTGCTGCATATTACCGGATCTAACTAGACATTAAGTAATATTGCACCCTGCTTTCCTCTGCCAGTATTTCACAATTATCCTGCAATAACCTCCAGCTTCTTTTCTCCATTACCTACCATCTCCTCAAACAAGTATTCCCTGCTCCTTCTCCACTTGCCTACACTGACAAGTACAAGGAGTTCATGGAGTTCTTTGTCACCAAAGTTGAGATCCTTAATTCTACAGCATTCTATGCTTCTCAGCACCTTGACCTGTATCTTTATCTAATTTCTCTCCTAGCTACATTTAGAAACAGAGAAAAACTACAGCACAATACAGGCCCTTCAGCCCACAAATTTGTGCTGAACATATCCCTACCTTAGCGATTACTAGGCTTACCTATAACCCTCTATCTTACTAAGTTCCATGTACTTATCTAAAAGTCTCTTAAAAGACCCTATCGAATCCGCCTCCACCACCGTTGCTGGCAGCCCATTCCATGGACCCACCACCCTCTGAGTGAAAAACTTACCCCTGACATCTCCTCTGTACCTACTCCCCAGCACCTTAAACCTGTGTCCTCTTGTGGCAACCATTTCAGCCCTAGGAAAAAGCCTCTGACTGTCCACTCGATCAATACCTCTCAACATCTTATACACCTCTATCAGGTCACCCCTCATTCTCCGTCTCTCCAAGGAGAAAAGGCCGAGCTCACTCAACCTATCCTCATAAGGCATGCCCCCCAACCCAGGCAACATCCTTGTAAATTTCCTCTGCACCCTTTCTATGGTTTCCACATTCTTCCTGTAATGAGGTGACCAGAACTGAGCACAGTACTCCAAGTGGGGTCTGACCAGGGTCCTATATAGCTGCAACATTATCTCATGACTCCTAAACTCAATTCCTCGATTGATGAAGGCCAGTACACCATATGTCTTCTTAACCATAGCCTCAACCTGCACAGCTGCTTTGAGCGTCCTATGAACTCGGACCCCAAGATCCTTCTGATCTTCCACACTGCCAAGAGTCCTACCGTTAATATTATATTCCGCCATCCTATTTGACCTGCCAAAACGAATACCTCACACTTATCTGGGTTAAACTCCATTTGCCACTTCTCCGCCCAGTCTTGCATCCTATCAGTGTCTCGCTGCAACTTCTGACATCCCTCCACACTATCCACAACACCTCCAACCTCTGTGCCTCCTCCAGCTCCTTTTATCCACAAGTCCTGCCTCTAGTTCTTTTAAGACTATTTCTGCTAAAATGCTGACATTCAACTTCCTATCTTGGCCCCTTTGCTAACTGACATTATACCTGTTTTCTTCTATTTGGGCACTACCCCCAACTTTTTCAAATCTGTCATATTCACCCTCTCCTCAAAAGAAAACATGCTTGCCTTTACAGTCATTGCAATTCACTATCCCATCTCCAACCTTCCTTTCCCCTCCAAAGTTTACATCCAGAATACCTGGCCAACTTTCCCTCAACTCCATGTTTGAATCACTCTTGCCACAGCACTGAAATGTCACTAATCAAAGTCATGGATGGTACCTCCCATCAGTTAGCTAAGTTTATTCTATCCTCTTTTGGTTCCACTTTTATATATCCGATCAGCCTCCCATCTATTGACTCCGACTACACTTCCCGCTGCCTCAGAAAGCAGCCAGCATAGTCAAGGACCCTACGCACCCTGGACATACTTTCTTCCATCTTCTTCCTTTGGGAAAAAGATACAAAAGTCTAAGATCCCGTACCAGCCAGCTCAAGAACAGCTTCTTCCCTGCTGCCATCAGACTTTTGAATGGACCTACCTTGCATTAAGTTGATCTTTCTCTCCAGCCTAGCTAAGACTGTAACATTATATTCTGTACCCTCTCCTTTCCTTCTCCCCTACATATGCTATGAACACTGTGCTTTGTCTGTATAGTGTGCAAGAAACAATACTTTTCATTGTATCCCTATATATATGACAAATCAAATAAAAAAGAAGCATAGCTAGAATAACTCCATTAGTGGCTTCTCTTTATGCTCCCACACCATTACCTCAAGTCTGCTATAGCATCCTCCGTTTCCTCTAAATGCAGTCTAAATTGTATCTGTTAATCATAAGAATGATAAGGGCTACAACCCTTATGATAAGGGCTACTATCTCAGCCCATTTGCTGTTGAAGCCATGCTTGTTACTGTTAGACTCATCTGTTCCAATGTTGTCCTGGCCAGCCTCCCCTCTTCCATTCTCATAAACTTAAACTCATCCAAGACTCTGCTGCCCTGTATTCTAACTTGCACCAAATTCCATTCAGCCCTCAGTCCAAAAGCTTTGATTTTATAATTCCCATTCCCATTAAAATTGCATTCAGATCCCTGCATCATTTTGCCCCTCTCTCTCATGTAAACTCATAAGCCCTCCAACTCTAGCCTCTTGCCCCTCTCCCACTTCTTTCGTCTCACTACCAGTGGCCATTGCATCAACTAACTAGGCCACATCCTGGAATTCATTCCCCGAACCCCTCTGTCTCTCAATTTGTCTTTCCTCATTAAAAAACCTCCTTAAACCTATATATTTGACAAAGGATTTGGCCACCTGTCCTACCATTGTTTCATTTTGCTAAGTGTCAGTTCCTGTTTGATTATGCTTCTGTGAAATGCTTTGAGGTGTTTTATAACGTCAAGGGTACTCTATAAATTAATTGCTATCCATTTTGAACTCAAAATAGCAATGCAGTGTTGTATTTAAAAGTTAAATTGTTATGATGGCCACAAAGGCCATTGGGGGGAATCATCAATAGATCTCCCGTGGGCTTTGCGGAGCACGAGCTGCCTTAGTGAGTGAGCGGAGGCTTGCCCAAATGGGAAGCAGTCCGCGGGGTTTTTCCTAAGCCTGTTACCTCACGTGGACCGGAGTTGTATGTCCCAAGACCTGACTGTAAGCCGCAAACATAGCCCTTTCCTTTGGCCAAAGCAAAATACTGCAGATGCTGGAATTGGAAACAAAAACAAAAGATGCTGGAAAGTCTCAGCCGCTCTGACAGCATCTGTGGAGAGAGAATAGAGCCAACATTTCGAGTCTAGATGACCCTTCGTCAGAACTGACAAAGGGTCATCTGGATTCAAAACATTGGCTCTATTCTCTCCCCACAGATGTTATCAGACCTGCTGAGATTTTCCAGCATTTTCTGTTTTTGTCCCCTTTCCTTTGGCGCACAATAAAGCGTGTTGGTCACAGGAAGCTGGTATTTTGCTGAATTACCACATAAATGAATAAATTATTTGTCAGTTTTAGGCAAGTGGTGATGCATTAAATTGAGCAAACTCAAAGTGATTAAGTAATTTTTAATGTTATATTAATGTGTTTAATTGTTGAGAGGTGGTGAAAATTATTAACACAGGATTCACTTGTGTCCCTATAGACAGACATTGATTTAAATTGTGATTTTGGATTGGGAGGTGCTTGCTTGTAAACTGTAACTGTGGAAATAAATGCTTATGGAAGTTTTAAAGATTGGCTCCCATTATATTCTTAAATAACTGGCTTTCTGGAGTATAAGAACTCACCCTCAAACCCTCACCACTGACTCTATCACTGTGTACGAGTAAATGAGAATGTTTGTGGACATGAAATAAAGTGTGTGCATTCATGCCAGTGCATGTGACAAGCACATAAGACCACACAATGGAATAAGAAAAGCATGGTGTATTTGTACAAGAGAGAGTTCTACAATGTTTAAAATGGTATTACTGAAACATGCTATTGTATTATGATGGCAAAACCAGTCATTGTCTTTCATTCCCTGTCTTGTTTTGCACCTGCTGCCCCTGCTTTGACTCTGTCAGGTCAAAGATATACAGGCCTTAAGCTGTGTGGTTTTGCTACTTGTCATGTCCTGAAGATGTTGTACATCTTGTTTCAGAGATATTTTGCTGTAATGTTCTTTGACCTTTTCCATTCAGTGAGTCAGTCGAATAGCTGCACGGTGAGGAAAATTGAGCTGTTTTATTCCTCCCCAAGGAGCCTCGCGTTTCCTTTCCACCATTTATTTGAAAGCTATCATTTTCTTGATTTCATAGCTGAAAACTTCATTGATTTGTGGGATGATAGATGCTAAGAGTTCTTCTATTGACATGCCTATTGACAGTTTTCAGTAAATTCTGTGTCTAATTATCACTCTCTGCTAAATGATACACCTTGTGGACTTGAGAGTTGGAGTCGATATCTTTCAGTGTATTGTTGCAACAGCAGACTCTATTGAATATAATGTCAAACTGATGTGATTTATGTGATCAGAAAAAAAATTCTGTCTGTGTGCTGCATAATTAAACAAAGTGCAGAGTGACTGGTGACAAAATAAGGTCTGCCACAGTCATCAGTAAATGAGAAAGGATTTCAACAGTAAATGACCCAGACATTGAAGAATCTCTTTTGGCATTTTGTGTTTTTCAATTTTCAGTGTTCGATTTCTTCTCTCTCCTCTTCCAGCATTAGCATGGCAAAGGTTTTTCTGTCCTTTCTGTGTCTTACTTTGCTTTGGCTAGACCAGTATAGATGTGCACCTAAAGCACAATTGGATGGCTTTGTTGCTGTCAGCACTTTTTGAGACCTCTATTTCTCAGAAACATCTTATCCCATGGAACCTGCTGTTTAACTCATGCCTATAAAGGCAAAACAGACAAAGAGAAAACAATTTCTATCTCTTCCCCCAGGGCTTTCTTAAAGATGTAAACCTTTGTTAATGGTGTCATACAACATTTTAGTACTATGGCAAACTAAACAGCTTGTGTTTTCTAAAAGATTCCATTCTCTGTGGCGTCTTTCAATAAAATATTACCGTTCTTGTCTGTCACACAAAAATGCATTTATTTTCATAATTTGTATTCCATATATGTGAGAATCCAAATGATTATTTCACATAAAAATGACACCTAATGGTCTATGTAATAGTGTGGTGTTGCCAGAGTTAATTTCACAAATGTGTTTAACATTGCACTCTGAGCCATGAGTTACTAAAGTGAAGAAAATATTTCACTAGTGACTGAGAGTTCGGAGTGTTCTTTTATTGGTGTAAAAGAGTATCATAACTCAATTGCGCCTGTATCACTTGTGATTTATAGACTTGTGAAAGAACTGCCATAACTCTGTCACTAGTAAGATATCCTGTATGTCTTATTTATTTATTCACAACTTTAGTAGAAAATAATGCAGCTGTCGTCATTATATAAACAAAGTACCAGCATTATAGCAGAGCACAGACCTAGCAGCTAACATATGGAGTGTTAGCTTGCTGTGGAGACATACATGTTTAAAAAAAAGTTTTTTTTTCATTTTTCCCTCTGGGATTGTCAAGACTCCAAAGATTTCTAAAAAGCAAATCTAGGAGTACAGCAGATCAAACCATATTTGTTACTTGAATGCCTTGGGGTTAGTGCATTGTAAGTTGCAGGTTGGCAGTCATCATACATGGTGCATAAACAAACAATTGTGCTGTATGAAAGACATTGTTGGAGTACCATATATCTCATAAAGGAAGAGCTATTGTTCGATATCTTTTCCTTGTTATTTATAATTTTCCATTTTACAAATTGTCTATAAAGGAGTTTCTTTTGAATGTTGATTATTTTCCTGATGATTTTTGTTTGAAGTAAATGGGTTGATGAATTTTTGTCGTGTTCTGATAAGTGACAACTACATTTATAGAGAAAAGCATTGGCACGGTGGCACAGTGGTTAGCACTGCTGCCTCAGCGATCTGGGTTGGATTCCTGGCTTGAGTCACTGTCTGTGTGGAGTCTACGCTCTCCCCGCGTCTGCATGGGTTTCCTCCTACAGTCTGAAAGCTGGTTAGGTGTATTAGCCATGCTGAATTCTCCCTCAGTGTACCGGGACAGGTGCCAGAGTGTGGTGACTAGGGGATTTTCACAGTAACTTCATTACAGGGTTGATGTAAGCCTACTTGTGACACGAAAAGTAAACTTTAAAAACAGAGCAAAACAAAATGGCAGAGATCCAAAAAATAAAACAATAAAGATGTCCCTATTCAAAGCATCTACAAAAAGTAAATGTCAGAATATCAGAAGTAGGTCGGGAAAGCCAAAATAAGTGAGTGAAAGATAACTATTTCTTGTACATTGTCAAAGCTGATCATATATAGCTAGTCTGTTGTTCACTGAATTTGTTATTCCCATGAGACTAATTGATTCACTCACCCTCAAATTTGGTACTTAACAATATTTCCTGTACACACCCTGGTGTGACAACGGTGGCATAAAGTGAGATCATTTTGGAATTGTACAGAATTCTTGCCATGCCCTGTTGAAATAAATCAAGCATTCAATTATTGCATTTCACATGTGTTTTCATTAGGTTTCTTCATCCTTTACATCTTACTGGCTTTTCATCCCGTCACATGGTTTTGTTCTGCTCAAATAACTTGACAAGGTGGATTGTGTACGATCATACATTAACGTCACACTACTCTTGGAAAGCAAAAAGCATCATTTAAATATAAATGATGGAGCAAAATCATTTCTTGGTTTCTCCTTTCATGGTGGAATATGATGGTTATCAATGAAATAGCTTCAGTTGCTTGAGTGAGCTTTACCAGAATAAGAAGCTAAACAAAGTCACTTTAATGAAACAAAAATGCTTATGTATTTTGAGTGGGAAAGATCATATGTGTCTTACCTTTCTGCTTTGACAGTTTTATATTAATTGAATATGGCTAATAATGTAGTCATGTCTAAAACTTTAAACAGAAAGTTCCAAATGTTCTGTCGTGATTTTATTTGACAGCCCTATTTTGAAAAGCATTAATTAAATTTTCAATGCAACTGTTTCTGAATTAACCTGGCGACTTAAAACTGTATGAGTCGTGTTTTTCTAAATTAATTAAATATGGCTGACAGGTTCATTAATTGTGACAATTTTAACTCGTCAGTAGTTTTAAATATGATTTTTAAGCATAATTTATCAACACTTGTTTGTACCACATCACTGTGTTTATGTCACAAATGAAAATACTCTGAGGCTTGCTCAGGCTGCATTAGACTACATTTCGTAATGCTATTCCTTTCAACCATTTCAAATATAATTTTAAACCACATGCATCCGATTTATTCCATGGTGCATGTTCCCACTTCTGTGTAAAATAATTACTTTAAAGGCATTCCGAAACTAACAACATTTTCCAATGTTTCAATGTCAAGCTGTCTGTCCAGCAGTAGCTTGTTAGTGTGAAGAGTCAAAAAGAATGATTTGGACTTTACATTCGAACCTCAACTCACAAGGGCATTGACCCACCTGCTGTTTGATTTTTATTTTGTTTTAAACACTTCTTGGTAGGCTCAATGGAGCTTGATGGACAGTGATTCGCTGTAAAAGTGGGGAAAGAATACTAAGTTTATTGTTCTATATTGAAGAAGTTTGCCTTCTGCAAGCTAGTCACAGTGCCAGACTGAAGAGGTCCACGAGATCAAAATGTTGAAAAGAGATGCTGAAGCTAGAAGCTGCATCTGAGACTTGAAAAGGAGCAATCAGTTTTGACGAGAGTTGCATTTGTTGTATTTATTGTTGTACTTTTATTGTTGCTTGCATTTATTAAACATGACTACACCGATCACAAGCAGGTATTTATTGGATCATGTCAAACAGAATCTTGGATTCAAGTTCTCTTCAAAAAGAAAGAAGTAATCAACACAATTAATTGGCTGGTAAACTAATGTTTATAATGTTTGTACCTATATAGTTCATGGGAGCACTTGCAAGAGCAGCAGTGTCATGGGACCACCATCACCTCCAAGTCCCCTTCCAAATCATACATTATCCTGACAATCATTTCCTGATTGTCATTGGGTCAATATTCTGAAATTCTTTACCTGCCAACATTGTGGGAAAATGTTTCTGAGGTATTGTATTTACTTGTAAGTAATTCCAAAATCCCCAAACTCCATCATGAACAATGATGTTTCCTCACACCATCTTGTGCTACTTCAGTAGAATTTTTTGACATTTTACTTTCAGGCAGGACATTTTTTCAGGAATTCGGTTACAGAGCAGGTCACTGCAAAAGTTTGTTCTTTTACAGAATAAGATTGAATTGTCATCTTATCCTGTAAGATGGATTTTTCCTGTCCTTATGTACTCTATTGTTATGAATTGGAGTGGGTTTCAGTGCTAATCTCCTGTTCTGTAAATATATACACAGAGACCAGATGTACATTATCCCATGTTACACATGTGCTTGAAGATCATGGTTGCCAATGAAGGTCAGCCTGTCCCTAATGCTTCTGTAACTAAACCTCAGCTGCTACTTTTAAATCTTTATGTGGGGGTTGGTGAAAAGAATTGCGATAGTCAATGAAAGAAATTTTTCGATTGTGTCGTCAGTCTATGAAAACCTATCCCTTTATCAACTCAAAAACTGAACTTCATACTTCAATCAGATTTCTTCAGGAAATGGCGGTGGTCAAATATTCTTGACACATTCCTTTGCTTCTGTAAGAAATCGTTTCTCATTTAATCACATTTTCAATGAACCTTTTGCCCTAATTTCAGCTGCTGGAATTCTTTTGAAAATCCTTGTGGTTGAGAGCTGTCCATATATCTCCCAAGAAACAATGTGGCATCTTAGCAAGTTTTCCCTTTAGATCCACTAGATTTCCTTTAAAAAAATCGTATTGACTCATGTTGACCTATAGTTTCACAGTCACCATGTGACATTACCTTGTCCAAGCAGCTAGGTTTCAGGTGTAAGCATTCATTTGCACATGAATAGATTATTTGATTCTGTGAGGCATCGCAGCATAGCCCAACCCTGTGTCTTAATGTTCATACAAAAGTGATTTGTGGCAGGATACTGAACATCTTTTCCTTTATCTCTCTTTCTCTTTTCCATTATACTTTATTTATCACTCATTCTAGACTCTCCTGCTTGCTTCCCCAACCTGTCTTCCTATTTTCTTTCCTGCTATCTTCTTACCTTACTTCCTTTTAGTTTTTCCTACTGCAGTACCCTTTGTGCTATCCTAGCTGACATGACAAAACTCAGCACAGATTATGGATTTAAATTTTGAAACTTAACCATTGTGGTTCAGTTGAAACTGGGCCTGACAGCAAATGATTAAGCATGGTGATTCCTTTTAAAGTTGCGCTGGACAAGGTCAGTACATTAGACTTTGTCTGGGAACATTCAATACTTGAACTTTCGGTTATCATATCAATCATTCAAGCTCATTTTTACTAAATTTTGATAAGGAACCTTTTCATTGTATTCCTGTGAATGTTAGATGAGCTGTAAATTGTAACTACATATATTTAATGAACCCATTGGTGTGGACCAAGAATGTCTAATAACTTCAAGATTAGATCATTAGGTTTTCCGAAATTGAAAATTAGTTTAATTTCACATATTGAATTCGTTAGGTAGAATTAGCGGAGTGGGAACTTTCTACTTTTGCATGTGTGGTTAATGACTTAATCCCCTTGATTTATTTAATTTGAGAAATGCTAAAATTGTTATCTATATAGCACAGTTTGCATATTCAGACATTGAGTATATTTTTCATATTTATCTTTGCTCTCAGCAATTGTTTTGCAATTCATGTTTATATTTTCTTTGTGCAAAATGTACACTTTACTTAACAGTGACTGAATTATTTACTCAACATTTCTAAGTAATATCTTCTGCTGTAGGAGAAGGGGAGTTAGGTGCAGGTGGCATTATATGGCAAATTGCTGACCAGGTATCTTTTTGGCTTATTTTCTGTTACACAATAGAGATGTTCTGATTCATGGAAATACAAGGGTTCTAAACTGGAGATGGATTCATTTGGTTTTATTTTTCTTTTGAGCTAGATGACACATTACTTGATGGTTACGCAGAGATGTTATCTAAAATACACAAATTCAAAATAAAGTACATTCGCGGTCTTGCTAAATAGGTTGGGTAGTGAGGTGGGTTAGAACAGGACACTTCTTCATATAAGATTTCGATTGGAGTCTTTCCTGTGTAGATTAAGAGAAACAAAGATTGTGGTGATTGTCATCAATTGAAACTGTTGTGGGCAGCCTCTGAAGGGCTTACAGCTTGCACCAAATTGCTGTAAATTTCAGCGGAATTGGTATTGCCAATGTCACTCAGAGAGGCTAGAACAGGGCTTCCCAACGGTATGATTCTCAATAGGGTCATGCAATAAGATTTGGGTATCACAAGCTCCATGGCAGCAGGGACTGCCGTGGAGCTCAGTTGAATGCCAAAGCTGCAAAGTCCCTTTAAATTCTCACATTTTCATCTAATGGTGGGTGTGGTCTAACTGATAGAATTGAGACCTGATTGTTGCAAAAAAAAAACCTGTGATAAGGTAAGTGTTTTGTTTTAAAGGAACTCTGTAGTTTAAACACTAACTAGCACCCACCCACTCAATAATTCTTGTACCCCTCCCAAATTTTCATTCTGTGGACATGCGATGTCTGGGCATGAAAATGGGTTCATACCTAGAAATAGGTAGGGGTTTACTTGACAAGAAAAAGCAGCATTTGAGAAATGGATAAGCCATATTGGTGCAGATGAATAGTACTGATTTGAAGACTAGATTGGCATTATTTAGAGACAAGTTGGCATTGCACCTGACATGTTATTTTTCAGCTGGGAATGTTTGGTGTTGTTCTTGCTTCTATAATGTGGTGGCAGGGATGGAGGTATGTTGCATTCTAAAAGAATGGTGGAAAAATGTACACACACAGGGAATGATTTTGAGTCTGCATTAGCTATCAGTGTAAATGTGACATGGGCCCAAATCTCGTGAGAGTCTGGAAATGAAATTTGTGTACCCTTTCAACTTTCCACGCCTCTCGCCAATGATGTAACGAGGTTCCTGCCCCAATAATTTTTAATTAAGTATAATTACAGGGCTTCCCCACGAGATGTTCCTCCTCCACGGAATAATCAGGCACTAGCGAGGTTTATAACAGCTTCTGCAAAGCTTAGAGCCAGGAACCCGCCGGGGGCACAAAGGACGGTATCATCCTTGTGGGGGGGGGGGGGGCGGTGTTAAGGGGATGGGAGGAGAGGGACATGCCTTGGCATGCCCCCTGCAACAGGGCCTCTAGGGAATCCCTTGGGGGGGGGGGGTTCCCCTTATATATGGTGGGGAGGTGTTCCGATGCTTGTGCAGGCGGGGGGGTGTCAGCCCAATGCTTGTCAGAGGCGGGTTTTGCCTGATGCTTGAGGGAGACAGTTGGCCTGTTGCCTAAGTGGTGGGGAGGTTGACCCAATGCTTGTGTGGGTGAGGAAGGCAACCCCAATGCCTGTGTTGTGGAGGGGTGGGCACCCTATGCCTGTATGGTGGTGGAGGAACACGCCCCGATGCTTGTGTTGCGGGGGGAGAGGAGGTTGGCCCTATGCCTGTGTGGCAGTTGTGGGAGGGTTACCCCAGTGCTTATGTGGGTTCCCCACATCTGTGGGAGGTGGGAGATTGAAACGTTTCTCTGTAGCTTGAAACTTTCAGCTCCCTTACCTATTTTGCATAATGGAGTGCAAAATGTCTACAATGTTGCTGGGGTTGAAAAAAAGTGATCACTTTCATTTATGTCTTCGCAACATATAATGAGATATCAGTCTGAGTTTACATTAGTTGAATTGCACATCAATATTAATCATTTTTCTCTTTTTTGAATATTGATCAATATACATTTACCACAGCAGCTGCTCTGTGATATTGTTTCTTTTACCTGCTGTTTTTAGGATTAAGCTAATGGATTAATTTACAATCTTTTCATGTGATTATTTTGTTAAATATTTAATACAAATAATTTGAAAGAAAGCAGATGATAACTTTCTTCTTAAGAATTTTTTGTTTTACTTTTTCACCAGTCTGCACATATTCTGGTCTTGCTAGCTAGCAATACAAAAAGCCAGTTTGGTTTTCTCATATGGTCAAGGCCAAGCTTATCAACAATAAACAGTCCCAAGTGATTGCAGATGCTCCATACTATTTAAGTGATGTCTGAATGTGATGCCAGTCAAGTTTGACTCGACTAAATGGCTTTACAGCCAATAATCTTGTCAATAAACATGCTGGAGATGGTACCACTATAGTTGAAGCCTCTTTTTCTGGGAAAATATCTGAGTTGAAAGGATTTCTATCTCCATATAGTCTGAGTTTTAACCAAATGTTGGAAGAGTAAATAATGTGTTGTCATTAAACTGCATTTTCCATTATTTGCATAATATGCAATTTAATCATGTGAATTTATTTGATGGTCATTCTGATTAAGTGCATTTATTTTTCAAAATACAGCTACATTGTTTTGGTAACCTGTACTGTGTTTTAGTGCTATGCTGTGTTAAAGGAGTTGTGTTAAATTGGGATTTATTAATTTTGCTTTACATATAATTTACATTTCTGGAACTACATGTCCCTCAATGTTATGGTTGTTACAAATGAACTTTATTCTCCTACATGACAGTTTAGTGGTAAAAAATAGAATTCCTTAAATATATTCCTATCTTTTGGCAATAATGTAAATTTAAAAAATGCTGTGATTACAGACAATGTGGGTACTTCCTGTTACCAACCAGTCTCATGACCATGGGCAAATTAATCCCATAACACACCATGCAGGTAAATTTGCTGTTGTCCAATGACACCTTGCACTTCACTGTATGTACATTTCTTCATGAGGCAAACCGTCATGGTCAAAAAATGCAGCCAACATGCAGAATTACATATTATGTAAAATATACAGCACAGAAATGTTCTATCTTGTGTTTATGCTTGAGCCTGCTCCCATCCCTCTTCATTGAAATCTATCAGCATAACTCGCTACTTCCTTTCCCCTTGTATGCTTATCAACCTTCCCCTTAAATGTATCAATACTACTTACTTTACTACTCCATGTGGGAGTGAATTCCACATTCTCACCATCCTCTGTCCAGAGATTTCTTCTGAATTTCCTTTTTGACTTGGTGATTATTTTGTATTGAAGGCTTCTTGTTTTTCACTTCTGTACAAGTGAAAACATTCTGGATGGAATTTATTGCTTCAAATCAAAATGGTTTGGAAGGTTGGGGAGGCAGGAAGATGTGTGATGGGGACTCTGTCACCTCAACTCCCCTGATTAAGTCAGGAATGGGCAAGTTGAAAGATGGCCATTTAAGGGCCTCATCCTGCTGCTGCTGATAGAATACCAATGCTGGGCAGGGATCATACAATGTAGATAACCTGCCAGGTAAACTCTGCCTGGCATGCCTGTGCCATTTGGCATCTGAGCCCAATGGAAGGACACTCGGAATGCCATCCTCCCACACCATTGACAACAACCTTAACCCCCCACTAACTATGATCTATGTACCTTGATGACAGCCAGTGGACTTAATCCCATCAAGGCTCCTGGGAATGGCAGTCATGGGGTTGCCACCAGCCTCCCATAGACAGGCCCACAATCACATCCATTAAATTCTGCCCTATGAGTCTATTCTACAAAAGCATTTCATTATTTTATAGAGCTCAATGAGGTCATCCCTCAACCTAGTATTTTCAAGGGAATTAGGACCCACTCTGTTCACCCTTTCTTGATGGCTATAACCTCACAATTCTGGTATCATCTTCATAATTCAGTTTGCACTTAGTGTATCAATATCCTTTTTATAATTTGGCAACCAGAACTGTGTGCACTAAGCTTGGTCTAAGTCAGGTTAAATTCAAGTTTTGCATAACTTCTCTATTTTTCATTTCTATCCTTCCATTCTTAAGGTCATCAACCTGAAACATTAATTCTGTTTCTCAGACACGTTGAGAATTTCCAACATTTTCCATGTTTATTGTGACATTTTCAAGTTGTGTTTAAGACATTGAGCGAGATTATGACGTTTTTCTTGCACTACTGAAATAAGAGCATTTATGACATGTTATGTTGTATTTTTCTTGTATCCTTTTTCAGCTGTGGGCAATTTGAGATTACTCAAAAACTGTAAGAAGAAATTAGAATTTGCATTTGGATCTGATTATGATGTAAAACACTGGTATCAGTTCTGCAGCTATTTTGAACAGACCTCCCATACTTTTCATTTTATTTGCATTGGTAAATTTATTAAAAATGGCACACCAACAAGCATAAATATGATCCCTCCAGTTATACTCAGGAACAATACAATGCAACCTTAAAATGTGGATGCTTCTGGGCTGCAAAATTCCCATTCCAAATAATAGCTTGTCTCTTGGCAACACAACGGTATATATAATTGCAGCAAATACAATCTCAGCAATTTGAGGATCATTCTATCTTAAGCATAATGCTCTTTCATTAGTAAAATAATACACAGTGCATGAAGGGGTATAATATTTATAATAATCAATCAATTTAGCATCTGATTTGCTATGAACTTGTGCATAAAAACAAAATCAGAGAAATCCGTATTCCTCCATGTTTAACACCACTTTGATTTGATTTTTTATTTGATTTATTATTGTCACATGTATTAGCATACAGTGAAAAGTATTGTTTCTTGCGCACTATACAGACAAAGCATACCGTTCATAGAGAAGGAAAGGAGAGAGTGCAGAATGTAGCGTTACAGTCATAGCTAGAGTGTAGAGAAAGATTAACTTAATGCAAGGTAGGTCCATTCAAAAGTCTGATGGCAGTAGGGAAGAAGCTGTTCTTGTGTCGGTTGGTATGTGACCTCAGACTTTTGTATCTTTTTCCCGACGGAAGACGGTGGAAGAGAGAATGTCCAGGGTGCGTGGGGTCCTTAATTATGCTGGCTGCTTTGTTGAGGCAGCAGGAAGTGTAGACAGAGTCAATGGGTGGGAGGGAAGGTCACAAAATGTATGCGGAGTGGGGGACTTCAATTTTCACCACAGAGAGTGGCTCGGTAGCTCCATCACTGATCAATCTGGCTGAGCCCTAAGGGACATAGCTGCTAGACTTGGTCTGCGGCAGGTAGTGAGGGAACCAGGAAGAACATATCTGACCTCGAACTTGCCAATCTGCCTGCTGCACTTTGAACAGATTTAGGAATTCAAGATTGGGTATCCATGAGGTGCTGTGGGTGATCAGCAGCAGCAGAATTGAACTCAACCACAATTTATGACCTCATGGCCCAGCATATCCTCTAGTCTACCATTACTGTACCACAATTACCACCAAGCTAGGGGATCAACCAGGTTCAATGAAGAGTGCAGACCAGCATGCCAGGAG
Organism: Mustelus asterias; assembly: GCF_964213995.1. NCBI lineage: Eukaryota > Metazoa > Chordata > Chondrichthyes > Carcharhiniformes > Triakidae > Mustelus > Mustelus asterias. Next base: position 14,611,592 of record NC_135828.1, on the reverse strand, counting down.
CAGCACAACACGTACCTAAAACTGATGTGTCAAACTGGTGAAGCTACAACACAGGACTACTTGCATGCCAAACAGCATAGGCAACAAGTTATAGACAGAGCTAAACAATTCCACAACCTGCCACATCCTGCCATGATTTGTGGTGGACAATTAAACAATTCATTGGAGGAGGTGGCTCCACAAATATCCTCATTGATGGAAGACCCCAGCACACCAATGCAAAAGATAAGGCTGAAGCATTTGTGACCATCTTCAGCCATAAGGATCAAGTGGATGATCCATTTCAGTCTCCTCTGGAGGTTCCCGGCATAACAGTTCACTGCGAATGATATTAAGAAACTGCTGAAGGCATTAGATGCTGCAAAGACAATGGGCCCTGACAATATTCTATCCATAATATTGATGACTTGTGCTCCAGAACCTTCCATGCCCCTAGCCAAGCTGTTCCAACACACTGCTGGCTTATACCTGGCAAAGTAGAAAATTGTCCAAGTCTGACCTGTGCACAAAAAGCAGAACTGAACCAACCCGGCCAATTTCTGCCCCATCGGTTTACTCTTGACCATCAGTAAAGTGATGGAAGGGGTCATCACCAATGCTATCAAGTGATACTTGCTTCGCAATAACCTGCTCTCTGATGTTCAATTAGAGATCTGAAAGTATCCCTAAGCTCCTGCCTGCATTACAGCCTTGGTTCAAACTTGGACAAAAGAGCTGAATTCCAGAGCTGAAGTGAGAGTGACTGCCCTTGACAATAAAACAGCAATTGGCAGAGTATGGCATCAAGAATCCCCAGCAAACTGGAGTCAGTGAGAATCAGGGGGAAAACCCTGTGCAGGTTGGAGTTCTATCTGGCACAAAAGAAGATGGTTGGCGGTCAGTCATCTCAGTTCCAGGATATCACTGCAAGAGTACCTCCGGGTACTGTCCTCGGCCCAATCGTTTTCAGCTGCTTCATCAATGACCCTCCTCCCATCATAATGTAATTATGATGCAATTGGGACCATGGAGACCTGGGCTCCAGGGTGACCAGGGATGGAAACTCAACATCCAGGGGTATTCAATATTTAGGAAAGATAGACGGAAAGGAAAGGGGGGTGGGGTAGCGTTGCTGGTTAAAGAGGAGATTAATGCAATAGTAAGGAAGGGCATTAGCTGGGATAATGTGGAATCTGAATGGGTGGAGCTGCGGAACACTAAATGACAAAAAACACTAGTGGGAGTTGTGGACAGACCACCAAACAGTCGTAGTGAGGTTGGGGATGGCATCAAGCATGAAATTAGAGCTGTGTGCAGTAAGGTACAGCAGTTATTACGGGTGGCTTCAATTTGCATATTGATTGGGCTCACCAAACTGGGAACAATGCAATGGAGGAGGATTTCTTGGAATGTATAAGGGATGATTTTCTCGACCAATATGCCGAGGAACTGACTAGAAAGCAGGCCATCCTGGATTGGGTATTGTGTGATAAGGAATAATTAGCAACCTTGTGGTGCGAGATCTTTTGGGGAAGAGTGACCATAGTATGGTAGAATTCTTCATTAAGATGAAGAGTGACACAGTTAGGTCTGAGACTAGGGTCCTGAACTTGAAGAAAGCTAACTTTGATGGTATGAGACATGCATTGGCTAGGATAAGCTGGCAAAGGATACTTGAGTGGATAGGTAATGGCAGACATTTAAAGAACACATGGATGAACTTCAGCTGGCCCCAACAGAAAGCAGTTCATTAAATATGTTCAAGAGGAAGCTGGACCTGGCCTTTGTGCTGAAAGAGATCAAGGGGTATGGAGAGAAAGCGGGAGTGGGAAACTGAAAGTGCTTGATCAGCCATGATCATATGGTGGTGCAGACTCAAAGGGCCGAATGGCTACTCCTGCACCTATTTTCTATGTTTCCATAAGGTCAGAAGTAGAGATGTTCATTGATGATTGCACAATGTTCAGCATTATCATGATGCAGATGCTAAAGCAATTCAGGTCCAAATGCAGCACGATCTGGACGATATCCTGACTTGGGCTAACAAGTGGCAAGTAACATTTGTGCCAGACAGGTGCCAGGCAATGACCATCCCCAACAATAGAGAATCTAACCACCACTCCTTGACATTCAATGACATTACCATCGTTGAATCCCCAACTATCAACCTACTGGGGTTACCATTAACTGAATGGGACTTTTAATTTATTCATTCAAGGGATGTGAATATCGCTGGCCAGCATTTATTGCCCATTCCTGGGGGCATTTAAGAATCATTAGTGAACCAGGTGGGTTTTATGAGAATCGACACTGATTTCATGGTCATTGTTAGACTTTTAATTCCAGACTTAGACTTTTTAATTCCATTTGTATTGAATTCAAATTTCACCATCTGTGTGGTGGGATTTGACCCGGTCCCCAGAGCATTACCCTGGGTCTTGGGATTACTAGTCCAGTGACAATACCACTCTGCCACTCCCTTCCCTATGGGATTAGCCATATAACTACTGTGGCTACATGAGCAGGTTAGAGGCTCAGAATCCTCTGGCGAGTAACTCACCTCCTGACTCCCCAAAGCCAGTCCACAATCTGCAAGGCACAAGACAGGAATGCAATAAAATATTCACCACTTGCTTGGATGAGCGCAACTCCAACAACACTCAGGAAGGTCCACACCCTTGGGAAAAAGTGGCCTGCTTGATTGGCATCCCATTCACAAACATTCACTCCCTTCGCCACCAATGAATAGTGGCAGCAGGGTGTACCATCTACAAGATGCACAGCAGGTACTCACCAAAGCTCCTTAGACAGCAGCTTCCAACCCCACGAATGCTACCACCTTGGACAAGGGAGCAGATGCATGGGAACACCACCACCTGTAAGTTTCCCTCAAAGTCACACAGCATCCTAACGTGAAACTCGCTGTTCCTTCACTGCTGCTGGTGACAGTATAATAATTGCCTTGTTACCTTGTTACTGCATGTTTGGGATGAGTGCCAAACTGATTTTTGTCCTAACAGCCCTAACATTTCAAATTAAATTAATTTTCGTACCTGCTGCTTCATTACTGTAAAATCTCGTACACAAGTTGACTTTTATGTAGGGTTTCAGTATATGAAAGTTTAGTTATAGCCCATAATTGTACACTAAAATGAAGCAAACTCCAAATTCTGTAAATTTTAATTAAAAATAATAAATGTTGAAAATAAACAGGTTAATCAATATCTAAAAGTTCCATTTTAATCTCTTGACGGTTGTATGTAAATTTTTAACAGGTGGAATCAGTGTATGATTTTTCAAGAATGAAAGTAAAATCATCATCTCATTTGTTCAAATTACAAATGAACAGCCTTAAACTTTTGATATTTTCCTAACAAATACAAATGTAAGAAAGTGGAAACCCAGAACAGCAATGTTACCTGTAATCACCTTTTTTAAGTTAAAAGCCTGAACGTGATCACTGAGCAAGATTTCACCTTCATTTTAAACCTATGAAAACTGTGCACCTTAGTTGTCATTTGACAAACTGAAACAGAAAGAGCAAAACAGCACAATGGATGCTTCATCAAGAACACTCATTCAGAGTGATGAATGTGGCTAAACACACATTTGTCCGTAAAACTCTGCGAGTGGATGAGCATCATTAAGCATGAGGAATAGGTGTAACATGCTGAGAATAGAGTGGAGCAAACAGATGTTGTGAATTTAAGCAGGCATCGTTCATCCAGTAGTCCATAGTTAATGCATTTGAAGGTGATCTTTTCTTGTTGTTAATAAGCATAAACAGAGGAGATATGATAACACTGCTACATTGTGTTCAGGACATTGAGGTTGCATTCATCATCCTTTCAGCTTTTAAAAGTGTAACATGCAGTTTAGGTGGCAATCAGCTTTATGCATTTCCGATATAATTTGTATGCAAACTAACAGGATTTGTTTGAAGAAATAGTGCAGACATTGTGCATATTTGTGAAATTCATTGTTCTTACTAAACGTGATAATAGTCACATTTGCAGTTTGAAGCCAGGTTTATTGAACACTAAGCAATCTTTTCAATGTAGTAGAATAACATCTTCAGCACACAGCTCCCACCACTGTGTTGAGTTTCAGAACAGATTGATTGAAAATTGCCCATACCATCAAAATATCCAGTGGACCTTTCAATACAATACAGAAATTCACATTGGAGAATACAATTTTCACATCAACTTAGACTGAAAAGCGTTGATCTTTTGTATGTGTCCAATATTGGGATAGAAATGGCAACATACCTCTTCAAACTACCAGCTAATATGGATCAGAATGCAAAGCAGAGAGATGAAGTTTTGTCAAAAGCAAAATACCACAAATGCTGAAAATATGAAATAAGTGCTGGAGATACTTAGCAACTCATGCAGCATTTGTGGAGAGAGGCAAAGTTTAGTTCCAAATTGTGACGACCTTTCAGAACAACTGAAGGAAGATGAGATTTTGTAGTATTATTAGCTCTATGATATTGTGCGAATGATCAACAATAAAATACCACTGTCTTAAAAGTCCATCCAAAGTAGTCACCAGGTATCTGCACTGACAGCTTCATGTGTCTTGAACATGTTGGTAGTGACTGCTAAAAGACCAACCAACATTTCACCCTTGCAGACATGTTGTACAGTATGCAATACGTCTTTCTTAATTTGCAAGTGTGTAAAGATTGCATGTTTTGTGATTTGCATAGATTACTAAGCAGCTTCAATCTAATATCCCTCAAGCTGCAATGAAAGCCTTTGAATATGTACATGCAGTGATGTAGCATTTTGTAATGTTTTAGTGATATCTTGTATAAACAGTGTTTTTATATAGTACTTTTTAATATGGTTATGTATTATTAAAAGGAAAGTAAGATCCTTTCAGAATATTGCAACTTTTGCTTCTGGCAGTATATAGTTTCAGTATGACTCAAATACACCTTGTTCATTTATGTATCACTTACTTTGAGTATTGTTATCTAAAGAGTTTTAATAATAATGCAGAAAGGATATACCATTGGAATAATAGAGACTTTTCTGTGGTATTAAAGTGCTTGCTTTGCATTATACATTAGAGGACTAATCACTTCATGATTATAGGCACCAAGCAAATTGCATTACGTGCAACTTCAAGCTCCATTTCCAATTTTTTAAACACAATCTAATATTTATTTGAAAAAGCTCTTGCCCAAGACAAAATTAATTGTGAAACACAGAATATATATAGTCAAATTAATCAAAAGCAATTTGATGAGGAGACACTCCTCCCACCCCCCACTTCACCATCTTTTCTCCCCCCCCCCCCCCCCACCTACCTCCCACCCCCCCCCCCCCCCCCCCCCCCCCCCCCACCTACCTCCCCCCAACACAACAACACTACCCCTTTCTGTCATTTGGTTTAATCTTAACTTGGTTGAGTTTTATCACCTACACTTGGAGTTTGTTTTCTGGAACCAATGGAATTCTCAGCAGCTTTTCATAAGTAGATCTATTCAAAATGTTCTGTGAAAGGATAAACTGAAGCAAACTTAAACTAAATATTGGTCAGCGTAGGAACCTTTGGTGAATACTAATGCCTGCTAAAGGATTTGAAATTATTTCCCCCTCGCTTGGTTTCTTTGGTTTTGGATTTTTAAATGAAATTCCAATTTCTGGCTCCAGACATGTTTGAAAGATCTTTTTGTTAAATAAAGTGTTTTGTTGGTACAGTTATGGCCTATAATAGGGGTGTACAGACATTTTTATTACAACTGGTATTCAACTCATCTATAAGATATCCACTGACTGCAGACCACCATTTATAAACTCCTTTAAAATTCTTTGAGACAAGTTTGTGTCATTAAGTCCTAGATACTCATTACAAACTTTGCTATTTTTCTGCTTGGCTGCATGAGCTATGATAGTGAGGGCGCTTCTGTGTGAGAATCAACCATGCCTGAACCTTCTGACACATTTTACTAAATTAGGACCTACTATTTTATGATGTTTTGTCACAAAACAGTTGGGAAGGCCTAAAAAGAATTGGGATATCATTGCCCCTTTTTAATGACAATAAATAATCTATGAAAAATTCATTTCCGTAGCTATAGTCTTATCAGAAAATGAGCGCAATTTAATTATACACGGTAAGCTATTGAATGTGCAATTTTGCAATATCCAGTCCACCGAGCTGCATCCCAATTTAAATGTTTTTTAAGCATATCTTCAGTTGGAATAACCCAAATGTGCTTCAGAATATGCCTGCTAAAGTGCAATATTTACACATCCCCAGGTCCCTTACCATTCTGTATATGCCTTAATACGATTTACTGTACAGCAAATGAATAATATAGGCTTCAACTGCCTGACAACAGGTGCTAGTTACATGAGCAGGCTCCATTTGTTACCCAGTCTCTTATTCTCATTTGCAGCTCAATGAATTGCATTTAGGAGAGCACTGACTGCTAAGAGGTCTTGACATGTTTTTATTGATTTGCATAGGTTATATGCATGTAATCCTGTTTGTAGTCAAATTGTAGCTGAAGTAAATTCAAGCCACCGCCACTTGTTTGGAGAAAATTACAGTTATCACAAGGGGATCCAAGATGGAGTGGGGCTGGGTAAAAACGACACACAGCCCATTGGAGTCTTGGGGCTTCTATTAAGATTTATAGGCAAAAGAATTCTTTAGTGCTTAAACATTATTCATAGTAAACCCTCTCCATCTTGTATTATGTACGAAAACTGGCAGTTTTAGGAAGGACTGCTGCTTAAGGTTTCAGTTTTAACATTTACCGTAAAGATACTAGTTAACCCTCCAACCTATTGTAGCATTTTGTCCACAAATCTTAGTCACTTAGTGCTGAAATAAACCAACAAGATGCGAACAATCTTTTGTATTCTCCTGGGCAAGTAATATTACACACTTATGCTATAGTGAGCATAAGCCTATGTGTACTCAGCTTTCACTTTTTTGATATAATTTCTTCAAAATATTTAAGGCAAAAATGAAAATTTTGGAATGAAAATCTTTTTATATTCTTGTGAATAAATGTTCTAAATGTTTGATGTATCACAATCATTAAAGTATTTATGATACTATGGTACCTAATTATTTACTTTGACTCTTATTTACTCATGGGGCTGTATACAGATCTGTAATGAGCTATAAATAAAATTGATGTAGAAAAGGGCTAAAATATGGGATGCAATGTTTGAACATATACTTACGGGGCTGAAAATCTAATAATTTCTGAACATAGGAACATAGTAAATAGGAGCAGGAATAGGCGATTCAATCCCTTGCGTCTGCTCTACCATTCAACAAGATCGTTGCTGATCTTCTACCATAACACTCTTTTCCCACATGATCTCCATAAAACTCAAAGGATTTGGTTTTGTACGGGGAAGGTAATATCTCACTAACTTGATTGAGTTTTTTGAAGAGGTGACAAAGAAATTTGATGAGGGAAGGACTGTGGATGTAGTTTACATGGACTTAGTAAGATGTTTGACAAGGTCCCACATGGCGGTCTGGTACAAAAACTAAAATCACATGGAATTCGGGGTGGGCTGGCTAGATGGGTACAGAATTGGCTTGGTTATAGAAGACAGAGAGTAGCGATGGAAGGGTGTTTTTCAGAATGGAGATCTTTGGCTAGTGGTGTTCCACAGGGATCAGTGCTGTGACCTCTGTTGTTTGGAGTATATATAAATGATCTGGAGAAAAATGTGGGTGGTCTGATTAGTAAGTTTGCAGATGACACACAGATTTGTGGAGTTGTTGATAGTGCCAAGGATTGTGAGACGATACAACAGGATATAGGTAGATTGGAGACTTGGGCACAGAAATGGCAGACAGAGTTTAATCTGGACAAACGCGAGGTGATGCATTTTGGAGGATCAAATTTAGGTATGAATTATACTGTAAATGGCAGAACCCTTAGGAATATTAACATACAGAAGGATCTGGGCGTGCAGGTCCACAGTTCCCTAAAAGTGGCAACACAGGTGACCAAGATGATTAAGAATGCATATGGCATGCTTACCTTCATCAGCCGGGGCATTGAGTACAGGAGTTGGGAAATCATGTTACAGCTATGTAAAACCTTGGTTAGGCCACATTTGGAATATTGTGTGCAGTTCTGGTCACCACACCATCAGAAGGACATGGAAGCTTTGGAGAGAGTGCAAAGAAGGTTCACCAGGATGTTGCCTGGTCTCGAGGTATAGGCTATGAGGAGAGGTTGCATAAACTAGGATTGTTTTCACTGGAAAGACAGAGGCTGAGGGGGAGATCTGATCAAGGTCTACAAAATTATGGGAGGCATAGACAGGGTGGATAATCAGAGACTTTTTCCAAGGGTGGAAATGTCAATTACAAGAGAGCACAGGTTCAAGGTGAGAGGGGGAAAGTTTAAAGGAGATGTGCAGGGAATGTTTTTCACGCAGAGAATGGTGGGTGCCTGGAACATGCTGCCAGAGAATGTGGTGGAAGCAGGCGCATTAGCAACTTTTAAGAGGCATCTGGATGGGTACATGAATAGGGAGGAAATAGAGGGATACGGACCGAGTAAGGGCAGAAGGTTTTTTCTAGTTAGGGCATCGTGATTGGCAGAGGCTTGGAGGGCTGAAGGGCCTGTTCCTGTGCTGTACTTTCCTTTGTTCTGCCCCCCCACCCCACCCCACAGAAGCATAGGGCAACACCCCCCACTTACAAGCATTCTGGAGAAACCCCTCACCACCACAAGCAATGGGTCAAACCCCCTCCCCCGACATTACAGGAACCCCACAATGTGGCTCCCCAGGTGGCCCACCACTGGCAGTGTCACACTGCCCAGGCATGTCCCTCTCCTCCCTGGGAGCCATACTTACCTTTGCGGCCCTGGTGGATTCTCCTCGACAGCTTCACGTTTTGCTAAACCTTGACGATATGACGTCACATCCGCAAGGGGGGAATTCCCTACCTAGGGGAAACATATGGCAGGAAAGCCCTTTAAATGCTTTAAATTTATTTGAATGAAGGACGAGAACCCCCATGTGTCTCTTGCGAGGAATGCGGAAAATCTGAGAACAAGATCTCAATGCCGAGATTCTCATTCCCATGGTCTCGTGGGATTTTCGGCCGGCGTTGCCATTTTCTTCCGCAATGAACACCAGCTGAAAATGTCCCCTCATAGTGTGAGGTCATGGATGAGGTACCTTAAAAAAAATGAATGACATAGCGGCAAGAATGTACCAAATTGCTAAATTCAGATCTTTCACATCAAGTAGTTAAGTGATCAGGCCTGAAATTTTTTTTTATTCATTCAAGGGATGTGGGCTTTGCTGGCTAGGCCAGCTCATTGCCCATCACTTGGGAAGGTAGTGGTGTGCTGTTTTTTTGAACCGCTGCAATCCACGTGGTATAGATATGCCCACTGTGTTGTTAGGGAGTAAGTTTCAGGATTTTGATCCAGTGACAGTGAAGGAATGGTAATATACTTCCAAGTCAGGCTTGGAGGGGAACTTTCAGGTGGAAGTATTCCTATATATTTGCTGCCTTGTCCTTCTAGATAGTAGTACTCATAGGTTTAGAAGGTGTATCTGAGGTGCCGTGGTGAGTTCCTGCAGTGCATCTTGCAGATGGTACACACACGTCTGTTACTGTGCGTCAGTGGTGAATCTTTGTATAATGGATGCCAATCAGGTGGGTTGCTTTCTCCTGGATGGTGTCAAACCTCTTGAGTTTTGTTAGAGCTGCAATCATCCAGGAAAGTGATGAGTATTACGTCATATTCCTGACTTGTGCCTTGTAGACTGATGGAATATAACGTAGGAAAATGTGAAGTTATGTCCTTTGGTCAGAAGAATAAAGGAGCTGAATATTATTTAAGTGAAGAAAGACTGCAGAAAGCTGCAGCACGGGGGGATTGGGGAGTCCTCGTGCAAAATCACATAAAGCTACCGTGCAAGTTCAGCACGTAGTAGGGAAGGCAAATGGAATATTGGCTTTTATTTCAAACAGAATGGAGCACAAAAATAGTCTTGCTAAAACTGTGCAATATGCTAGTTAAACCACACCTAGAATACTGTGACTAGTTTCGGCCTTGTGATAACCCCCATGAGATCCATGGGGAATCACTGATTGATCTCCCTGGGGTGCGTGAGTATGAGTTCCCCTGGTAACAGGCAATGGCTTATCCAGCTGGAACTCATGACCTAAGCCTTTTATAAGGCAGACCCATAACTAGATCTGCAGAGCTACTTCTCCCAAGCAGGGATTAGTATGTGTATACCACAGTGGTGGTTTTGCTTTGCATTCTGTAAATAAACTATATTCCTTTCAAGTCAGGCTTCCTGAGTCATTACATTGGCAACGAGGAACAAGAAAAGTTTTGGAGAACCTTGTCTTTCAACAAACCCACTAAGACAGTGTTAGAGAGATATTGGAAATGTTCCTGTTTGGGGAAACTGGAGCCTAATGAATTAGACATGGGGATTGGCTGCAGTACGTTGAAAGAATGAGATATTACTTACAGGCAAACGGGATAGAAGGGGACAAACAGCAAAAGTCATCCTGACCACCTGTCGGGTCTGGACTTTCAGCATCATAAAAAGCTTCACCTAGCCGGCAGGCCTGGATTCAAAATCCTTTAATGAACTCATTGATATGGTAGCAAACCATTACAACCCTAAACCATCTGTTATATTGCAACACTACAGGTTTAACATGGCAAATAGATTCCCTAGGGAACCAGTCACTGAATTCTTGATGAGACTGCAGAAATTGGCAAAACACTGAGTATGGGCCAGCACTTCCAGAAATGTTAAAAAATCGCTTAGTATGTGGAATCAATAAGGAGTCACAAATGGTGCTGAATATTGTGCAATCTTCAGTGAACATCCCCATTTCTGAGTTTGTGATAGAAGGAAGGTCATGGATTAAGCAGCTGAATATGGTTGGGCTTAGGACACGGCCTGAGGGTACTCCTGCAGTAATGTCCTTGAACTGAGAATACTGACCTCCAACAGTCACAGCCATCTTCCTTTATGCTAAGAATGACTCCAAATAGTGGAGAGTACCCCCCCCCCCTAAACTAATGAATGCACCATTAGCAGTTTTGGCCATCCATTGATGATGATCTGATGTGTTCTGAGGAATGTGTAGACGGTTACTTGTAACTTGAAACTACAATCTCTGACTCAGAGTCATGAGTTAAAGCACCACTCCAGAAATTTGAGCAGGTATTCTAAATTGGCACTTTAATAGTGTGGAGATAGTGCCTTGTTATCAGAGGTGTCACCTTTCAGATCCAACATGTTTGCCTCCTTAGGTGGATGTAAAAGAAATTTCAAAACAATATTTGAAGATGATTCGGGAAGTTTCCATGTGACATGGCGAACATTATTCGCTCAACCAATAATTAAACAAATAATTTGGTTATTAATTTAATTGACTTATGTGGGATCTTATTGTGTTCACTTGGCAGTAAAGTGCATTGAGACATTCTAAAGTTGTTGAATTAATGCAAGCTTTTGTAGAAATAACAGGCAAGTTGCTGAGTATAGCGATTCGGTACAATTACAAGTTTAGCAACATAATAAAGACAATCATATATTTCAAATGTTTGGTATAATTTTGTGTACCTTTACTAATTTTCTTTCATGACTACATTGATAGTTATAAATATTTGGGGAAAATTATGTTCATAGAATTTCTTGTATATAACTGTGTATGGTGCCAAGGTATTTTGGGAACTCAATAGTAAAATGACTTCACCAAAACCTTTTTTTGATTTCAGAAACAGTGACTTTGTTCAGTTGGACACAAATAAAATCAGTTGACAGTGGCAAAACAGAGAAAGAGGAGGAGGTCATTTAGACCCTCCTCAAACCTGTTACATCACCAATGAAATTTTGGCTGATCTGCAACACAGCTACATATACCCATCTTTGCACACATTCCTTAACATCTTTGGTTAACAAAAATCCATCAGTTTCCATTTTATATTTTTTATTCCTTTATGGGAAGTGGGCACCACAGACTAGGTGTGGAGATACCGGCGTTGGACTAGGGTAAGCACAGTAAGAAGTCTCACAACACCAGGTTAAAGTCCAACAGATTTATTTGGTAGCACAAGCCACAAGCTTTCGGAGCACTGCCTCTTCATCAGGTGAGTGGGAATTCTGTTCACCAACAGGGCATATATAGATACAAACTCAATTTACAAGATAATGGTTGGAATGCAAGTCTTTACAGATAATCAGGTCTTAAAGGTACAGGCAATGTGAGTGGAGAAAGGGTTGAGCACAGGTTCAAGAGATGTGTGTTGTCTCCAGCCAGCTCAGTTAGTGAGATTTTGCAAGCCCAGGCAAGTCGTGGGGATTACAGATAGTGTGACATGAACCCAAGATCCCGATTGAGGCCGCCCTTATGTGTGTGGAACTTGGCTATCAGTTTTTGCTCAGCGATTCTGCGTTGTGTCATGAAGGCCGCCTTGGAGAACGGTTACCCGAAGATCAGAGGCTGAATGTCCGTGACTGCTGAAGTGTTCCCCAACATGAAGAGAACACTTCTGCCTGGTGATTGTCGAGTGGTGTTCATTCATCCATTGTCATAGCGTCCGCATGGTCTCCTCAATGTACCATGCCTCGGGACATCCTTTCCTGCAACATATCAGGTAGACAACGTTGGCCGAGTTGCAAGAGTATGTACCGTGTACCTGGTGGATGGTGTTTTCACGTGAGATGATGGCATCTGTGTCGATGATCCGGCACGTCTTGCAGAGGTTGCAGTGGCAGGGTTGTGTGGTGTCGTGGTCACTGTTCTCCTGAAGGCTGGGTAGTTTGCTGTGGACAATGGTCTGTTTGAGGTTGTGCGGTTGTTTGAAAGCAGGAAGTGGGGGTGTGGGGATGGCCTTGGCAAGATGTTCGTCTTCATCGATGACATGTTGAAGGCTCCGGAGAAGATATCGTAGCTTCCCAACTCCGGGGAAGTACTGGACGACGAAGGGTACTCTGTCCACCGTATCCCGTGTTTGTCTTCTGAGGAGGTCAGTGCGGTTTTTCGCTGTGGCACGTCGGAACTGTCGATCGATGAGTCGAGCGCCATATCCTGTTCTTATGAGGGCATCTTTCAGCGTCTGCAGGTGTCTGTTACGATCCGCCTCATCTGAGCAGATCCTGTGTATACGGAGGGCTTGTCCGTAGGGAATGGCTTCTTCAAATTGTTTAGGGTGGATGCTGGAGAAGTGGAGCATTGTGAGGTTATCCGTGGGCTTGCGGTACAGTGAAGTGCTGAGGTGACTGTCCTTGATGGGGATGCGTGTATCCAAGAATGCAACCGATTCCGGAGAGTAGTCCATGGTGAGTTTGATGATGGGATGGAACTTGTTGATGTCATCATATAGTTATTTCAGTGATTGTTCGCCATGAGTCCAAAGGAAGAAAATGTCATTGATGTATCTAGTGCATAGCATCGGTTGAAGGTCCTGTGCGGTGAAGAGGTCTTGTTCGAACCCGTGCATAAAGATGTTGGCATATTGAGGTGCATATTTGGTCCCCAGGGCTGTTCAATGTGTCTGGATGAAGAACTGGTTGTTGAAGGTGAAGACATTGTGGTCCAGGATGAAGCGGATGAGCTGTAAAATTGCATCTGGAAACTGGCAGTTGTCAGCGTTGAGTACTGAGGCAGTTGAAGCAATGCCATCGTCGTGGGGGATGCTGGTGTAGAGTGCCGAGACATCCATTGTGACGAGGAGTGCTCCTGGTTCAACTGCTCCATGTGTGCTGAGTTTCTGTAGGTAGTCCGTAGTGTCGTGACAAAAGCTGGGGGTTCTTTGTACAATGGGTTTCAGGATGCCCTCGACATAGCCGGAGAGGTTCTCACACAGGGTCCCATTGCCCGATACGATGGGACAGCCGGGTGTGTTGGCCTTGTGTATCTTCAGGAGGCAGTAGAGATCTCCAACGCGGGGAGTACGTGGGATGAGAGCACAGAAAGTGCTCTGAAGGTCTGGATCAAAGGTCTTGATCAGTCTGTTGAGTTGAAGGGTGTGTTCTTTGGTTGGATCTGCGGGTAACTGTCTGTAGTGTTCCAAGTTCCACACGCATAAGGACGGCCTCAACCGGGATCTTGGGTTCATGTCACACTATCTGTAACCCCCATGACTTGCCTGGGCTTGCAAAATCTCACTAACTATCCTGGCTGGAGACAACACATATCTCTTTAACCTGTGCTTAATCCTCTCTCCACTCACATTGTCTGTACTTTTAAGACTTGATTACCTGTAAAGACTCGCATTCCAACCATTATCTTGTAAATTGAGTTTGTATCTATATATGCCCTGTTCGTGAACAGAACTCCCATTCATGGAGGGGCAGTGTTCCGAAAGCTTGTGGCTTGTGCCACCAAATAAACCTGTTGGACTTTAACCTGGTGTTGTGAGACTTCTTACTGTGCGCACCACAGACTAGGCCAGCATTTATTGTTCATCCCTAATTATCCTTGAGAAGCTGGTGGTGAGCTGCCTTCCTAAACTTCTGCAGTTCCTGTGGTGTAGGTTCGCACACAGTACTATTGAGAAAGTCATTCCATTTTTCTGACCTAGTAATAATGAAGGAGTGGCAATATATTTCCAAGTCAGGATCGTGAATGACTTGGAGGGGAGATCCCAGATGGTGGTATTCCCATGTGTCTGTTGCCCTTGTCCTTTTAGATAGTGGTGATCATGGGTTTTGATGATGCTCTCTTTGAAGTCTTGGCGAGTTCCTGCAGTACATCTTGTAGATGGTAAAATTTGTTGCTGCTGTGCATCAGTAGTGGAGGGAATGAATGTTTGTGAATGGGGTGCCAATCAAGTGGAGTAGTTTGTTCTGGATGGTGTTGAGAATCTTGAATGTTGGAGCTGCATTCAGGGAGTATTGCATCACACTCCTGACTTGTACCTTTAAGTTGGTGGCGTGAGTTACCTCCCACAGGATTCCTAGCCTTTGACCTGCTGTTGTAGCTACAGTATTTCTATGGCTAGTTCAGTTTGGTTTCTAGTCAATGGTCACCCCCAGGATGTTGATAGTGGGGGATTCAGCAATGGTCATGCCATTGAATGTCCAGATGTGATGGTGAGATTCTCTCTTGTTGAAAATGGTCATTGTCTGGCACTTATGTGGCATGAATGTTACTTGCCACTTACAACATTACATATAACAGTTGATCTGGCATTAATTGTTTGCAGAAGAGTCTTCCAGACTTTTGCAGACGAAAGTCCTAAACTTCTACCACCCTAAGCATGTAGAGGTGTTTCCTAATTTCATTCCTGAGAGGCTTGGCTCTGATTTTAGACAGTGCATCCTGCTCTACGCTCCCCATCCAATGAAAATAGTTTTTCGCCATCTACCCTAACTATTCTCCTTAATATCATGAAAATTTTGATCAAATCACCACCGTTTAAATTCCAGGAAGTACAGCCCTGGTTTCTGTAATCTTTCCTTACAATCTTTCCGCTAATCCAGAAATATATTCAAGTTGCAAATGACATTTTCTTTTATAAAAGTATAATGCTTTAACGATAACAGTTAAGAATTTTGTGAATATATTTAAAAATAATTATGTTGCATGGGTGTAACAATCAGATAGTGACCTTTCACTAAATCATTGTATTAAATTATTTTTCCATGTAAAAGATTAAGATAAAATGAAATATACTGTGCATTTATTACTGATTATCATTGTTAGAATGATGAATGTAAAGAAACTTACATTATAATATTAACAACTCTCCTGATGTTATAAAAAGTTTTGCTTATGAATAGCTAGACACTCAGTCACGAGCTGTCGATTTAGTTGACCTGGGCAGCTCTAGTTTGGGGAAATAAAAATTAACCAGATTTTTGGTTCTAGATCAACATTGAAAGATTTTCCTCCTGAAAATATGCGTATGTAGACATCATGTGAGAAGAAGATCAGGTTAAGTCGTAATGTCTCCTGTGATTTATTTGTCTGCTGGTATTATTCATGCTATGGTCACTTTGATGAGGTACTGCAAGGTGTCTGATATAAAGTATCATAACTGAGGGAGTGGGATAGCTTGATCTTGGTTTCAGATAAAGCTCGGCACAACATCGTGGGCCGAAGGGCCTGTTCTGTGCTGTACTGTTCTATGTTCTATGAATGCCATGAGAAGAGGAGGTGAACAAAGAAAAAAAGTTTTTAAATAAGCATTATGTTAATAATAAGACCATAAGATATGAGCAGAATTAGGCCATTCGGTCCATTGAGTCTGCTCCGCCATTCAATCATGGCTGATAAGTTTCTCAACCCCATTCTCCTGCCTTTTCCCCGTAACCTCTGATCCCTTTATCAATCAAGAACCTATCTATCTCTGTCTTAAATACACTCAATGACCCGGCCTCTTCAGCCTTCTGTGGCAATGAATTCCATAGATTCGCACCCTCTGGCTGTCCCTTTATTCTGAGGCTGAGGTCTCGGATCCTAGTCTCTCCTACTAATGGAAATATCTTTCCCACGCCCACTCTATCCAGGCCTTTCAGTATTCTGTAAGTTTCAATGAGATTCCCCCCTCATCCAGACCCAGACCCAGATGCTCCTCATACGTCAAGCTTTTCATTCCTGGGATCATTCTCGTGAACCTCCTCTGGACCTTCTCCAGGGCAGGTGCATCCTTCCTGAGATGCAGGGCCCAAAGTTGCTCATAATATTCCAAATGTGGTCTGACCAGAGAGTTATAAAGCCTGAGCAGTACATCTCTGCATTTGTATTCTAGTCCTCTCGAAATGAGTGCTAACATTGCATTTGCCTTCCTAACTATTACTCAACCTGCAAGTTAACCTTAAGAAAATCCTGAACTAGGACTCCCAAGTCCCTTCGTGTTTCCGATTTCTGAATTCTCTCCGCGTTTAGAAAATAGTCTATGCCAACATTTTTCCTACCAAAGTGCAGAACCTTACACTTTCCCATGTGGTATTCCCTCTGCCACTTCTTTGCCCACTCTCTTAACCTGTCCAAGTCTTAATACTACCTGTCATTCCACCTATCTTGGGATCATCTGCAAACTTAGCCACAATGCCCTCAATTCCTTCATCTAGATCATTGATGTATCAAGTGAAAAGTTATGGTCCTAACACTGACCCCTGCAGAGCTCCACTAGTCTCTGGCTACCATCCTGAAAAGGATCCTTTTATCCTCATACTCTGCCTTCTGCCAGTCGGCCAATCTTCTATCCATGCTCGTACCTTGCCTCTAACACCATGTGGAAAACATGTACATCAAACACTTAAAAAATGGCTCAGATTAAGCAGTTGTAATTATGGTGATATTGACAGTGTCTGCCACCTTTAGTGCATGAAATTGACAACTACTTCTCTAATCCATGCATGAGGTTAATGTGGACATCTAGAAATTGCTGTCTGTGATTCTCCCACTTCTCCACAGAGTGGGGTGTTGACATCCTTACAGATGGAAATCAATTAGAAATCACTAAATTTATGAGTTTAAAATTTTAAAGCTATTATTCTCACTTAAACCGTGGAAACGTAATGCTTATTTGAATGAGATGTATAACTAGATTATGTACAAGATGGCCTATTGCATCATCATTACTTCTGAACAACCTCTCTGGTTCTGAAAAAACTAATGTTTTTGTGGTGTGTTATATTTGTCAATTCCACAATAGAATTTTAAAATGATACACTTTTTAAAATATGGTATTTCAACTTCTACTTTGATCCCAAGGTATGTCTTGGTTTTTTTAAATTTGATTCCTGGGATGTGTGTGTCGCTGGCTAGGCCAGCCTTTATTGCCTGAGGGCATTTAAGAGTCAGCCACATTGCTGTGGATCTGGTGTCACATGTAGGCCAGACCAGGTAAGGATGACAGATTTCCTTCCCTAAAGGACACTAATGAACCAGATGGGTTTTTGCAACAATCGACAATGGATTCATGGTCATCATTAGGCTTTCAATTCCAGATTAGTTACTGAATCCAAATTTCACCATCTGCCATCGTGGGATTCGAACTCAGGTCCCCAGAGCCTTACCTCGTCTCTCTGGGTTACTAGTGCAGCATCAATACAACCAACTTTATTTTGCTTTCCCTTAAATCGTAAAAAGTGAATGTTAAAACCTGCTTACTTCCTGGTTTTGCTCTCTGAAAATTCTTCAATATGATTGAATGTTTAACCAGTTTGATGATATCACGTTGTTGGTTGCCAGAGATCCGCTATAGCTGGGGCCAAAAATGAAATGAAAATCAGGAAAGGTGGAATCCATGCCACATACTTTGCTAGATATTTGTGTGCAGCTTTATTTTGGGGTCAGCCGTGTACACCTTCATTTTGCCCAGCCCCAGAAATCCAGGCCATTATTTATCAATTGAAAAAAGAAAAGCTCTAAAGCAAAAGGAAAAGTTAATTTGGATTTTTGAGACATAGAATCATTTTCAGATGATAGTCATGTGCTCAGAAAATCCTGCTACTTCACTTCTTATGAAAGGCAGGAAATTATGTTTCTTCTCTGACACTTAGAAATGTTTATTCATAATCAAACAGTGACCTGATTGGCTATTAGAGTAGCTACTGTTTAGAACTATCAGTTGATAAGTAAAAATTAAAAAAAAGTGGCCTATAGATTCTCCTTTAATTGACTGCGTGACATTCTTGATTCTCCATAATGATGTGGATTCTGCTATAAATTCTTGTACATTGCTATTAACTGTTATTGCAGATTGCATAAGATTTTCAATGTAAAAGCTTGCCACTCTAGGTTGCTAAGCTTTGTGAGAAGTCCAAGGATTGAGGTTAGTTTAGACCTTTTTTTGAATGAAACATCACATGCAAATGCTGCAATGCACCCAGCTGCATTTAAAATTACTAAAAGGCTGGACAAAAGCAAGCCATAGAAATTGGTCATCAGCATAAATAATGAGCGAATGAACTGATAAAATGCAAACTTGCTAACCATCATAAATCAAATGAAATCCACTTTCTCTGGAAGTCACTGAAATTAGACATCCATGCTCCTATTAATTATGTTGCCTTCTGAAAACGACAGTGTTATAAATCAGCCTTGAAAGGCACTTCACTTAGCAAGCTGAAGGAGTGAGGCTGCTCACGAATTACTTTGTATATGCACTTAATTGTTTCTTAAATAATCCACCTTTATAAGCAGCTCTATAACCTAAAGCTTACTAAAATGTTGCATTGCATCAGTCGTATATCCACCACAAATAAATTTAATGGTTCAAACAATATTATTGTTTTTACTGGATCACTAAGGTCTGACTGCTTTGCCTACTAAAATAATGGCTTTTGAAGGTGGCTGAATGACAAATTATTTTGTGTTTTCTCAAAGCTTTATAGAACCAATGTACTGAAATGGGAATGGTCATAATTTTAAAATGTAAGCTGCTTCTTCGCTTTTCAGCTTATAATCATAGGGTATAAATAATTACCTCAAACCAATCCTTATAAAAAAGTAAACTGAATAAATTAATTTTATTAATGCAATGATAGAGGTCTCTATTATCATACTTAGGCCAGCATTTTGTGTCAGTCTTTCATGTAATTTACAAAGTTTGGGGCTGGATGTGCTCAGTAAAGTTATTGAAAGCTAGTTAAGTGGCAAAAATGTGCTGATGGCTAGAACTCAATGGTCATATCTCCATGAAATATTAACTTTGTTTAATTCTGCCTTGCAGATTACACAGCTCTTTCCTCAGATAACAAAAAATCCTGCCAGTCCTGGGGCTAGTTGTTCTTTATATCACAGAGCAAAGTGGCAATGATTATTGTGGCACCTGTTCTGCTGCAACATGATATGACATCCCAAAACAAGTTGATCAATTTTCTACGCTTATCATATTGGCAAGAATTCCTACCTGAATTGTACTACTTTCCACAAAAGATCCCCAGGGGCTAGTTTCTGATTAGTGATATTAATTGTAATGTATTCAGACTTGATCACTCTATTTTCAAGCAAAATTATTTTTACAATATACGAGCTTCAGATATGATAACCTGATGGTTAAAATACTGGACCAGCAACCTAAAGGTAATATGTTCAAATTTCACCATGTCAAATTGATTTCAATAAATTTGGTCATTTATGGGCTGACATCAAAAAACTGATGATAAAGCTTCCAGGTTGTCCAAAAACTTAACTGGTTCAATCATGTCCAGAAAAGAAAGTATGCCACCCCTAACCAATTTGCCAGTCCTACGTTGTCCTTGGGACAGCTAGAAACTGGCAATAAATGTTGCCTTGAAAAAGCTCCATGTCCAAATGGATCAAGACATGGACAATATTCGGGTTTGGGCTGACAAGTGGCAATAACATTGCCGCCACACAAGTGCCAGGCATTGACCATCTCAAACGAGAGAGAATCTATCCCATCACTCCTTGACATTCAATGGCATTGCTGTCACTGAATCCCCTACTATCAACATCCTGGGGGTTACGTTGATCAGAAACTGAACTGGACGAATCATATAAATACTATTGCTCCAAGAGCAGGTCAGAGGTAAGGAATCCTGTGGCAAATAACATTTCCTGACTCCCCAGAGTCTGTCCACCATCTACAAGGCAGACATCAGGAGTGTGATGGAATATTCTCCCCTTGACTGGACGAGTGGATCTCCAACATCACTCAGAAAGCTTGACATCATCCAAGAAAAAGCAGCCTGCTTGATTAGCGCCCCACCACAAACATTCACTCCCTCCATCACCAATGAATATTGGCAGTAGTGTGTACCATCTCCAAGATGCACTGCAGCAACTCACCAAGGCTCCTTAGGCAGCACTTTTCAAACCCACAGCCACTACCATCTAGAAAGACGAGGGTAGCAAACTATGGGAACACCACCACCTGAAAATTCTCCATGAAGGCACTTGCCATCCTGACTTGGAAATATGTCTCTGTTCCTCCGCTGTCACGGAGTCAAAATTCTGGAACTCCCTCCCTAATGCCACTGTAAATATACCTACACCACATGGACTGCAGTGACTCAATAAGGCAACTCACCACCAACTTCTGAAGGGCAATTAGGGATGGGCAATAAATGTTGGCCTAGCCAGTGAAGCAAACACCCGTCTAATAAATAAAAAGAAACCTACATCCATGAAAGATAGGCAACCTGGCCCCAAACATAACTCCTATTTTTAGAGACAATTGTTAACATAGTGACAATCTTTTCATGGGAAAAAAATAGCACATGGAAACACTAAAGCACAATTCCAGGAATTGTAGTGCTTTTCAGTTCATCTGGTAACGGTTGTAAAATATTTTATTGAGAACTAACACCAGTGTCTATACTGTTTAGAACATGGCCTTGCAGGGCAGATAACAGACAAATTCATTTGTTAAATCCTAGCTTATTACATGATTTATTCCCAATGTATTGAAAGCACAAATCTGTCCTTAATTCAATCAACATTAATTAACATTAAATTGGCAAAATCTTTGTGGTTACAGAATTGTATTGGAAATGGTAAAGAAATCTCATTGACTTTGCAGTGGATACTCGTCCAAGGTTGTTTTGAGCCACATTGTTTCAACAGAGTAGAAAAATCATCCTGAGCATCATACTGTGCTACTTTTGACCAGGGAATCTTGACATTATAGCCTTGGAAGTGTTCCATTTGCCAGTAATTGTAATTCCCATCTTAAGCCCAACAATAACGCACCTTTAACATAGTAAAATATCCCCAGACGCTTCATCAGAGCATTATAAAACAAAATATGACACTAAGTCACATAAGGACATATTAGATCAGACGACCAAAAGCTTAGTCAAGAAATGTAGGAAGCATATTCCAAAACTAATAGCTTAGACAACTGAAAGCGTGACCACCAATGGTGGAATGATTTAAAACCAGTATGCTCAAGAAGCCAGAATTAGAGGAGTAAGTGATGTGGGGCTGCAGGAGATTACAGAGCTAGGGCATTCAATAAATTGTATGTGTGCTCTAGCACTAAACTGATCATCACATCTTGTGTCAAAACATTAATTTTCTTCATTGTGGAACCGAATTGCAAATAAAAATGTACGTGAATAGCCCAGAAGCTTTATGAGTATATAATTATGAAACCAATGACCGTATATATAAAACTTTTCAAGAATACACAGAAAACTTAATATATGTTAACTTTGCTGTAGGCATCACTTACCATGAAATTGAGGTTTTCCAGACTGTTTAACCTTAACACTAGAGTGGTCATTAAAATTAATTCAGTGCTTACTTTATGCAAAGATGGTTGTAAACCAACTAATTTCACAAAGTCCTGATAGTTTGCTGCTTTGTCAGCTATTGCAGTGTAAAATGAATCGAAATAGCATGTGTAAAAAGGTACCCTATAAAACTGAAAAGCTGATAAGTTTTGTTAAGCGGCAGAAGATGTGTCCTTGTACTGACATTCAGTGCTGACATTTGTTTCCCTTCAAATAATATGCTGTACATCTTGGAGAGTGATGGTGGGATGTTTGTGACATTGCATCTTAACCAAGGTTACTGGCTCCAGGACAGACAGTCTCTCTCATACTGTCAATAACCATCTACTTGTCTGAGTAATGGCTACTTTCTAAGAGGAATTACTGCCTCTCAATTCACACCAGAGTGTTTTTATTTCCAAAACCATCTATTCCCACCCATTTAAACGTTTTATGATAAATAACATGCTGCCCAGAAGTACAATTGTTACTAAAGTGATGCATTATACGCATGTCTTTTGAATCCAATAGTTTAAAATTGAATTGGATTAAATTTAATGCATTGTCTGCAAAAGCCAATGTGGTCAGATAATCCATGTTTAAGTTATGTTGTGAGATTTGAAATTGTTGCAGTCTTTTTTAGGACAGAGGTGTACTTACAGTACTATAGTGAGACTTGATTTTTCCAATGTTTTTAATTGAGTTCCATATGGTACATAGATGCATCTTGTGCTGTGTTTCTAAATTACACTGGCCAGAAAGGTCTCTTTTCATGCCCAGCCTGCACTGAGAAATACATAGAAAGTACAATTACATTTGGTCCAGCTGTTCCACATTGGTGTTTATCCTGTACCCAGGATACAATCAGCTATGTACAGAACCAAAAATGGAAACGTGCCTTATCAGCTTGGGTCAGGAGAAGGCCTTTGATAGAACGTTGCACACATACGTAGTGTCTGTGCTTTCCAAAATGGGGTTCAGGGAGGGAATTTGCAATTAAATCCAACTGCTTTACACAAACAACAGTCGTGTAGTTTTCATAAGGAAGAATGTGGGCTTAAGAGGGGTGACAGTCCCAGGCAGTGGAGGCACACAGATCAAAGCCACCCTATGTACTGACACATCACTGTCTTCTGCTTTGGTTGTACAGATTGATGAGCATCTGCAACCGGTTTGAACAGGCCCTAGGAATTAAAATAAATAATGGCAAATGTGAGGTTATATTCTTTGGGAACTGGGAGGACCGATCTTTTGTTCCGTTTGTCTGTGGGCTCAGACTACCTGACACTACCTAGTATATGGTTCAGAGGGGCCAGGGTGTGCATGACAAACTGGAAGAAACTTGTGGCCATGGTAAAACAAAAACTGAGCATGTGGGAGTGATGCTCTCTCTCCATTGCTCATCAGTGCAACTGGCTCTAAGGTTTTCAGAAATTTTAGAAAAGCAAAGGAGAAAATTAGGAATAATATACTAATTTTCTGAAGGATACTTTTATTATACCACTTGTCTTAAAACAGAATAATAGCACAATTATATTGCACTCATTGCAAACAACTTTGCTTTTGCAGTAGTGCAAACCAAAGACTGTAATTTAGGTGTTAAGTCATTTTATTTGGTTTGTGCCTGGATAGTCCATTGGTTTGACTGGAAGCTTTTGAAAAGATGGTAATATAAATGTAAATGAGAGGCTTTTGGCCTATTTTAGTTCATCTGTGTGAAATATAAACAATTATATTTTACTCTCAAACACCGTAACCAACTCCATCTTGAATTAGGATAATTCTTTCCCCCCACTAACATGCCCAGAAGTCTTTTTCACGTGTTAATCTTTAAATTGCTTTTAAAATGTTAACAGACAACTAATATTAGTGTTGACTTTCTCAAGTGTGAAAAATTGCTGTTTTAGAGTGTTGTTAAGTGAGAATGTTTGCATGTACAGTTATGCTTCTCTGGCTGGAGATTGCTGCATAATACAGGCCTGTCATCTTTGCATAGCTCAAAATAAGTACCAGTATCTGAGGTTCCCTGCTGTAAGTGTTGCAGTTCAACATAAGCAGCAGGAATTCTGTTAAGGGGTAAAATATTTGTGTTTTATTCTTAGCAGGTTTCCACCAAGTGCTGTTATGAAATTATTGTGAGATGTACTTTACTGTTGCTATGGGCTTATTTTGGGTCAGTTTTACTTTAAGTCTTTCTTAAGGTCAGATGCTATTCAGTTGTAAGAGTGGACGTGGGAAAGATGTTTCCATTTGTGCGCAAGACTAGGATCCGAGGGCACAGCCTCAGAGTAAAGAATAGAACTGAGATGAGGAGGAATTTCTTCAGCCAGAAGGTGAATCAATGGAATTCATTGCCACAAAAGGCTGTGGAGGCCAGGTCATTGAGTATATTTAAGTCAGAGATAGATTCTTGAGTGGTTATGGGGAAAAGGTAGGGGAATGGGGTTGAAAAACTTATCAGCCATGATTGAATGGTGGAGCTGAATTGATGGGCTGATGGCCTAATTTTGTTATTATATCTTATGGTCTGATGGTAAGAAGAATGGAATATGTTGGATACTATCAGCCAAGGTATAGTAAGGTACAATAATGCTTACAGCATGGATTGTAGCTTATCACACTTAAAAAGCTACATTGGGCAACCTTGTCAAACTTAAAACTTTCCACTGTCAGTTTCATAATTTAATTCTGAACAAATGTGAACCATGTGGATCAGTTCCATTGTTTATCTGAACAGAGAGGGAAATGATTTGTATTCCTTTAAAATTCAGTGAAAACTGAAACAAGAAGAAGAGTATCGTTGGAATAAAATTTGATGGATTTAAAATTAATCTGAATTGTAATCTCTTTATTTTATATAAATTATTTTTTTTAAAGTTAAGATACATTGATCTAATGCTCTTGGAGATCCCAGTAACCAGTGGTAAGGTGCTCTTCAATGCAACTGTCTTTAGCTCTGTTTTTCCCTGGATTCCTTTTATTGTCAACATTAAGGTTGTCAACATTAAGAATTCCAAAGAGAAGGATCATCCCATCACTTTTCAGCAAAATTTATATTTTGGGTTTTGAATCGTGTATCCTCTTAAAAAAGCAACACAATGGGTGTAATTATTTTGCAATTTTTGAGGTGTTCTTTTTCTGCATTTAGGTGCTGTAACTGTTTAAAGCATACTTAAGGGTCAGTTAATTAATAGATGGCTTTTACTGTGGGTGAAATAAAGTGTGCTGTTGTCATCAAATGCCCTAGCTCTTTTGTTAAATTCCAGCAGCTGGTGACAGCTTGGCAAATTATGAGTTTCCTGCTTTAAATCAAGTCTAAATTGCAGACAAAACAAACCATCAGCTGTGCAAATACTGCATCTCTGTTTGGTTCACAAGAAGAAAGAGATTAGAATGAGTACTTAGAGATCATAATTACTGGTAAGAGGCAAATACTAGGCTCAGTCAGACTAAAGATTGTTTCATTACATCCAATTAACACCCACTTGATTATTCCTAATTACTGCTGTTTGATGACAGCAATAGGGATGTCATACAACAAACATGTAGAAAGCCACATGGGTCATTGATAACCATATGGTGATTTGGCTCTGTCTTGGTCTTGACTTTTACCATTTTGCTTTGCTTCAAAAAATATTTAAGGAAAAGGGGAGTGATTTTTTACTAAATAATGTAACTTAATGAACAGGACTTTTTGGGAGGAGAGGAATTAAGTGGCTCCTGGGAAAAGTTATGTTGAAGGTCGTTGCTGGTTGAAGTTTCTATCCAGAGACAACTTTGGTGATCTGGTGATTGCTTTCGATCACATGTGCTAAAATAAATATCATTAAAACTTTTGATTTGGTATACTTGTGATTAGGAAATTGATCTTCACTCATGGCTTAGAGAGAAAGCTGTTACCATTATTATATTATTGCATGACCATACTAATCTCTACTTCCACACTCATGCACTTGGTTATGTGGAATGTTTCTGGGATCCTGAGTGTAATCAATAAAGTAAGAAGTCTAATGACACCAGGTTAAAGTCCAACAGGTTTATTTGGTAGCAAAAGCCACTAGCTTTCGGAACACTTGCCAATCGATCTGAATGTGACTCACATTCCAATCATTATTCATGTAAATTGAGTTTGTGTCTTTGTGCCCTGTTTGTGATCAGAACTCCCACCCACCTGACGAAGGAACAGCCTGTTCCGAAAGCGTGTGGCTTTTGCTACCAAATAAACCTGTTGGACTTTAACTTGGTGTTGTTAGACTTCTAACTGTGTTTACCCCAGTCCAACGCCGGCATCTCCACATCATGTAATCAATAAAGACAGGCCTGGTCCATATACAACAAATCTGAAGTAAAGCAGAATGGAAAGTTCTTCATGAAACATGCAATAGGCTGACATGATGCTGACAACCAATTTAAGATGGTCAGTTAGGCTTTCAGTGTGGTGATTTGTATATGCTAGAAGTTACATATATTAATACATGGGACCCTGTTCTTTGCAGACAGAAAGAACATGGACACACCTTGGGTCTGTTTCAGTTGAGCAAATGATAGCCATTCATTGGTTCATTCCACAGAGCAATGTCTTGACCAATCAGAGTCAAGTTGCCTGGTTTTAAATTTCAAACAATGTTTGGCAGTTAACTGTCAATCACCATCAACTGGCACATTCTCCATAGCAATACCTCTACCAATCAGTGTCCACTTGCCAATCAATCCGCACACTCTTCTCAGATAGTATAAAGCTGTTGCTTTCCCTGACATTGGTATTCTTGCAATTGTCCTAATGAATACAAGATGAAAAGTTTTGACACAATATATTTTTTTCAGCGATAGTTGGCAAGGACAGTACTACCAAACAAAACATGCAATAATTGTATAACAATACTTTGATACTCACATGTCTTAACTTTAGCCTCTTATGAATTTTGATAACAACCAGCAATTATGATTGAAGCTGGATGAAGGTAAGTTGGCTACATGCTTTATAGTCAAAAGGTTAGTGTTAGACTTGGGATTTACACTAAAGGACTTTAAAAGTGCAGGCATGGCTCATACTCTGCATTGCTGACTGCAAAGATTAATCTCCCTGTATAATTCTCCCTGTTTTGTATCCATCTGTTATTGTCTTCCTTTATATTAAGGAAGAAAATAGAAAAATAAAACTGAAATTTAAGGCATGTTTAAGACTACAACAAACAATGTACTATATCTCAGAGGAGCATTGTAAACAATGTCTTAACTTATAATTGAGTTGAAAACTCATACCTCCCAAATTAGAAGGTGCCCTTAAAAGACCATGTTGATCTTGCATCTAAATGTACTTGGAATGCAAAATGCAGTTTTGAAAGTTGATTTGTTCATTCTCTCTAATCCCTCACCTGGGACAATATTTTTCCAAGGAGTGGCTATGTATCTTCATCGCTTTATGTAGGAAAATAGGAGTGACAACATTGAAGAGTTTTATCAAATCTATTTTTCTGACATGCAAGCCCAGTTACATTAAATAAAGTTGAAATGCACAATTGAAGCATACTCAATCAGTTTAATTATATCATGTGTTTAGTTTCTGGGTCAAATGTAATGACATTGTTTTTCAAATTAAACTGATTTATCCTTAAGGTATTCTGTTATATACCATGCTTTCTGTTTGCCCCTTCCAACACACCGCCTCCCACCGCCCGCCTCCCAACAACTTTAAAAATTTGATTTACATTTCTACCAATCTGCTTGACAGCAATTGTTGCCAGTTTTATACCACTAGTTTGCTTGTGCAGCAAGTTACACTGATGTGAAATAATCCGATCTTTAAGGAATAAAGTAAATAGAATAGTATTGAAAAAGTTACCAGGATCTTTCTGATTTCTTTTGGGTTGGTACAAAATGCATACTTCTATATCTATTATTGATTACCAGAACAACACAACTGCATGAAATGGTGCTTTTAACATACCACATCTTATGGTACTTCATAGAAGCGTTGACGAATAAATTTTGACACCAAGTCAAGTAAAAGATATTAGGACAGGTGACCCTGTTCTCCCTGTTTTGTATCCATCTGTTATTGTCTTCCTTTATATTAAGGAAGAAAATAGAAAAATAAAACTGAAATTTAAGGCATGTTTAAGACTACAACAAACAATGTACTATATCTCAGAGGAGCATTGTAAACAATGTCTTAACTTATAATTGAGTTGAAAACTCATACCTCCCAAATTAGAAGGTGCCCTTAAAAGACCATGTTGATCTTGCATCTAAACGTACTTGGAATGCAAAATGAAGTTTTGAAAGTTGATTTGTTCATTCTCTCTAATACCTCACCTGGGACAATATTTTTCCAAGGAGTGGCTATGTATCTTCTTGGTCAAAGAAATAGGTTTAACAGAGCATTTTAAAGGAGGTGAGGGAGGTAGAGAGGCAGAGATATTTAGGGAACAAATTCCAAAGCATAAGGCCTGGACAGCTGAAGGCAAGAATGGTGAAGAAATGAAAATTGCGGATGTGTAAGAGGCCAGAATTGGAAGATCGCAGAGATCTTTTGAGGGCTCAAGGGCTGCTGGAGGTCACAGAGATGGGGAGGGGTAAGTTAATTCAAGGATTTGAAAATAGGGATGAAAATTTTAAAATCAAGGTATTGCTGGACTGGGAACCAATGTAGGTTAGTGAGCACAAGAATTGTGGATAAACGAGACGTGTTACTTAGGATAGCAGCAACAGAGTTTTGGATGAACTCCAGGTTATGGAAGGTACCATACAGGAGGCTGACTAGGAAAGCTTTGGAATAATTGAGCCTGGAGGTAACAAAAAGCATAAATGAGGACTTCAGCAGAAGATGGGCTGAATTGGGTGTAGAGGCAGATGATGTTACAAGGGTGGAAGCAGGTGGTCTTAATGGTGAAGCATATATAGGGTCAGAAGCTCACCTCTGGGTTATATTGAGTTCCAAGGTTGTGAATAGTTTGCTTCAGTCTCAGATAGTGATCAGGCAAATTTTCCCAACATTTTCGTTAGAGGAAATTTCTTGTCATTCAGTGCTGAATGTTGGACTATCAGTATGACAAATCAGAAGCACTCATGGTTTTGAGTTGAGAAAAGGTGTAGTTGCATGTTTTTATATTATACCATTGATTGTGCTGTATAAGTTGACCAGGCTGACCCTGGTGTTTCAACACCAGAATCTTGCTTTTGTGTATACCAGCCCCCTTTCAGCTACAAAATGCATGTGTAGTCGTCCTCAATTTTCCACCCCAGAATTGGATGTTTTAGTTACTTTATGCTATAAATTGGTGCATGATGATATGGATTGTGCTGTAAAGAAGATGCACAAAACACACCCACATAGCTCAGACTGTGCCTAGCATGGTGAATAACGAACAGAAATGGGTCCTCCAGCAAAACAAATTGTGTGAAACTGCTTTAAAGCTAAAAGTATCACATTTGCTATCTTGTCCAGTAACTATGCTGCAGTGTGGGAATTCAGTGTTAGTGAAAAGACTGGTGTGAGAATAGAAGTTGAAGGAATCCACCTTGAAGAAGATGCCCAGGACCAAATATGCCTTCAAAGTAAGAACCAACCACTCGCCCAATCTTGAAGTACTTTCAGAAAGAGCCCTCAGAAATTTTTGGAATGGTTACACCATCACCAGAAATGCAATGTCTATATACATGGGCCAAATCAAACCCTGAGTCCATCAAAGATTTCAGGTCAATAACTAATTGGTTTGGCCACTTTGAAGTATGAAACAATGTAGTATTGCATCAGAAGATCAAAATTGCTTAGAGACTACTAAAATACCTCAATGCCAAAATTACCGGTTTCCAGCAACTCATCATTAGACAAACGGAAGTATCCATCCATTATGTCGACAACGTGCATGAAACACCCATGAACTTTGATATGCCCAGCAGCCAAACTGTGGTGTGGAAAGATTTGAAAATAGTTCTAGTGGAAATAACATGAGAGGATGAAATTCATGGTGGTACTAGCCTGCATGACCAATGGAATGAAATTAAGATCCATGATAGTTTTCAAACATAAAACCATGCTGAACATCAAGTTCTCTGCTGGGGTTTTTGCACACGTCTGTGATAGTAGTTGGATGGATGAGGATGGAGTGAAGTTGTCGATTGATCATGTGTGAAATGGGTGTCCCAATGGCCTATGTAAAGAATGCAGTTTATTAGTGTTGGACATTTCCTGAACCTATACAACCAATGAGGTCAAAATGTGCCTGTGAAGAAATAATACCCAAACTGCAGTTATATCAGGGGGTTTAAAGTCCAAAGTTCAACCTTTCGACATGTGCCTCAGCAAACGATTCAAGGGTTGTGTTCATGCTGAATGGAATATGTGGATGTTTGGCTTAGAAAAAAGGCCTTCATAAAGAGTAGAAATATGCATGCTTCTTATTTGATATTATTATCAAATTGTAGGATGCTGTGCGTGCACCAAGCGTCATCAGATCATTCAAAAAATGCAGAGTATCCAGTTCATTGGCCGGAGAGGAAGATAGTTTTGTGGAGGGAAAGCAAAGGTGCCAAACCTGATCCAGAATGGAATCCTTGTGGTGATGACATAGCCAAAGTGACTCAGAATAAATTTGATAATTTTTTTACATCTGGATGCCTAAGACAATGAATATGACAGTTTTAAAACACTCAGTGTGGTTAGAGGTACCTTTGTACAATTAATTCATTCAATAAATCAGGCCACATTAATATCAATTGCCTGTGTTTTGTTTTACATCTGACAATGTTGGCCTCCCAAACCCAGAACCACACTAGTGGGTCACATTTTATACCCAGTAGCTATAATTTTCCAGCTGTTCATGCCAAGGGGATCTTCTGGTCCTACCAACAGCACACCCCTGCCACGGGTTTCCCAGTGGTGATGAGTGCATTCAACAGGAAACCCTGCTAAGACGGCGGAACCAGAGAATCCCGCAGCCGGCCAATGGTGGGCACCTTTTGCCACCGCAAAACATGTGGCAGGTTGCGTGAGAAATCCTGCCCAGTGTATAAATTGAACCTTATTTTGAGAAGAATTTTTGGAGTCTTTAAAGGTCAGCTTATACACCACAATCTATGGTAATTCATTACCTGTAATATTGTCATTTTATGCACAAAGTTCCTCATGAGTAACAGTGTCATTTGCGCAGAGAAGGATTTACATTAATTTAACTGGTATCTCGCAGTAACAGTAAGTTAACATTACAAATTCAATACACTGAGTATGTTTAAAGTAGACGAAGGAAGATTTTTAAAAAAATTTCCACACATTAATTTTCTCTCTGAACAGTCCATTTTGAGTCAAAAGGTGACCATGTTAGACTATGACTATTTCTGTTATCAGACAAAGAATAGATAGCATGTATTGATAGTACTCTACTGTCTACTATTTTAGCAATGACATTGTTACTAATTTTATTAGTATTAGTTGACATAACTATAATCTTATTTCCTTCAACCTGTTTTGAATTGAAAGTAAATGAAATATTAGACTTAAATTAATGTTAGCAAAAAGGCATTTGATTTCTTAATGTCAGGTTCCTAACTGACAAGAAAATTCAAACTTTGGCTGGATAAGTAAATTAATTGGGATTTTAGTGGTGTGGTTTTATCTATTATTTTGAGTTTACACAGTCCACACTGAGTGTGCTAGCATGCGAAAAATATCCTTCATAGCCTATGCATTAATGGTGCAAGCTGCCAAAGAAGGTAAGCAAGCACAATAAAACAAATCCTTGTTTCATTAGAGAATATCAACATATGAGTCCTAGTGCAAGAAAGCATTGGACTAGAAATTGCTGTTAGTGATGTTACCATGTTTGACATTCCTCCATCTCCAATTATAAAGTGTGGGTTAATACCACTATTAAAGTAGCACTTTACGTGATGTGATCACACCCTATTAAGACCACCACTTACTGGCCTTCGACCCATCCACACCAGAGTGTGGTCTGGACATTCTCCGAGCTCTGAAGCCAAACCACAGCCTAACGGCAACCTGGGACACCCGACCGCACACACCCATCTTCCGACACAAGAACCACAAACAATGCAACAAATCCTCCATCCACACACCGACCAAACCAAAGAACCTCATTGGACGCACCTATACCCTTAGTATTGCATACTACGCTCACCATTTTCCAGGCACGAAAAGAAGCAGTCACTCCAGTAAGCGTCCCCAGCTTACTCCTGGCAAATATGCATTCTCTGGAAAACAAACTAGACGAACTTAAAGCCAGACTCACCTTTTAAAGAAAACTGAGGGACTGCTGTGCACTCTGTTTCACGGAGACATGGCTCACTCCTGCTTCACCGAATGTGCCCTACAATCAGCGGGCTTCTCAATCCACCGAATGGTCTGTCCAGCGGCCTCAGGCAAGGCTAGGGGAGGTGGGATCTGCTTCCTAATTAACACCTCGTGTTGCCTAGATGTAGCAACACTGGTGAGCTTCTGCTCCCTGGACCTAGAATACCTGACGCTAAAATGCCGTCCCTACTACCTTCTGCGGGAGTTCACTCTGATATCCTGCATGGGATGGGTTTACATCCCACCCCATGCAGATGTGAAAACAGTGCTGGATGAAATATACACTGCTACAAATAGCCTTGAGATGAAACATCCCGAGGTTTTGTTCACCGTGGCAGGGGATTTCAATCAGGCCAAGCTCAAGAACATCCTACGAAGATACCACCAACATATCTCCTGTTGCACCAGGGGCCCAAACATCCTAGACCACTGCTACACAAATATCAAATATGCCTACTGCTCTATCGCCCGCCCACACTTTGGCAAATCAGATCACAAGGCTGTGCTTCTGCTCCCGGCTGACAAACAAAATCTGAAACCAGAGAATCCAGCAAAGAAAGTCATGCAATGTTGGTCTGAGGAATTGGATGCTCTCCTACGGAACTGCTTAGGGTCAGTAGTCTGGTCAGTATTTAAAAACTCTGCGACCAGTCTGAACGAATATGCCACTACAATAACTGACCATTAGTAAGTGTGATGAGGACTGTGTGTAAAGAAGCAAATCTGTGTGTTTCCCAAATGGAAAGCATAGATGAACAGGGATATCCACTGCTGAAGTTCAGGCCTGAGGCATTCAAGTCAGGCGACCCTGACCTATACAAGAACTTGATTTTGTGAATGTTTGCACTGTTTGAGAGCACATTTCCACTCCATCTGACGAAGGAGCAGTGCTCCGAAAGTTTATGGTATTTGCTACCAAATAAACCTGTTGGACTTTAACCTGGTGTTGTGAGACTTCTTACTGTGTTCACCCCAGTCCAACGCAGGCATCTCCACATCTATACAAGAAAGCCAGATATGATCGAAGGAGATCCATTAAAGATGCTAAAAGACAGTACCGGACCAAATGTTAAAGTGGGCGTACACTGACAATGCAGAATGTTATGGTTCAGGTCAGAAACTCCAAAGTGTTTTATGGAGCCTGCCTGGATCATTATTTTTGCATCTTGAATTTGGCTAGGATAAGCATGATATGTTTCATCTCAGGTATGATTCAAATGACCCACAAGGGAGCTTTTATCAAACAAAGTTTATTTAAGAGTATAGTTAACATGTATGGAAAGAAAATTAGCAATAACTTTTATCAATTACAAACAAAAACAAAACAATCATGATAATGTATAACCCTTAACAAATATATCTAAGATGTCACAATCAATCCAATCCCTTTAAACAGGTTCAACACAGCAAAGTCTGATGCTCACGTGATGCTGGAATTGAGTCCTTTGGTTGGAGAATTGAAAACTTTCAGTCTTGTAAGTTCTAGTAGTCCTCTTGATACACTCAGAACAGTTTGAAGTCAGAGCAGCTTCCCAGAACCTCAGGTAGACTCTGGTCAAGCCACCAAAGGCAGATTTTCTATTCCAGAAAGGCTTTCAGCTCGCCCGTAGAACTTCCAAAACCAGAGAGCGAGAGAGAGACACTTCTTTCCTGGTCGATGTCTCTTCTAAAAACTAAAACTCAAACTGCAGCCATACAGAAAAAAAACTTTAAACTCCCGAGGAAGGAAAAGAAACCTGTCCAGAACCCATGACCTTTTCTCCTCACAATGCAGGGCCATGAAACTAATCCCAGAGTAAACATAAACAACCCCATGTAAGTAGCTTACTTAAGTAGCAATAAAAGGACTTTTCAGAGACAGCTTGGCAACAATGACATCAGCTGATGCTGTGAGCTGGGAGAACATGATTTAAAAAAAATATCTCTTAAAGGTACACTCGCGTCACAGAAGCTGGAGTCCCAGGCTAGACTCAACTGACAAGTGCCACAGTGTTACAGACAGGGAGAGGAAAATTATATGAAGTTACTTTTATATCACATGAGCTGGGGTGGTATTTCGTTTAGAATGGGGACTCCAAAAGTGAGCTGAGCAAAATTGGATAAAACTTCTCAAATGCAATTTAGATGGAAGATTTATCACTGGTTACATTTGCGAATTGAGCAGGTCATGCACAGTGAAGGCATGCCTTCACGGAATGCATTCAGTCTATAATTTTCTGGAACTACCTTTTTTAAAAAATGGACACTAGCAAGGTGGCTAAGATAGCTACCAAAGGGTCAGGTGACTTTTGCAATTTCTGCATAGACTCAGAAGCATCTCAAGCCTCCAGAAAGTTCCTAATTGAAGAACTTTGGGTGGGGGCCTCCCCTTGAATAGATATTCCCAGACTGAACTCATCTATAGAATTTACACCTGCTATTCTTTGTCATTTGCCCAGATCGCCAAAATCAATGGACCTCCAGACTTCCAAGTGGTTGGCAAACTAATGAACTAATGAAACTCCAAACTAATGAAAGCTGCAGAAGCTAAATTATCATAAGTGGGTGTGAACAGACTCTCTAATCTATTCGCCATTGTTTAGCAATGGCTTCTAGTGTTAAGCCATTCTGGTGGACAATAGAATTATTTGATCTGAATGAAACGCCTTTAATGAACAAATCTACTATTCCAAGAACTAGAGAGAAACCGGTCAGTCTGCAGAGAACACATCAGAAAATGGAAGCTGAAAAGAAAGGTAGTGATATCTTTTCCTTTAAAACCTGCAAACTGTTACATCTTAAAGGTCTCCCCAGCTGTTTCTTTTCAGAGTCTACCAGAATATATGCTTGACCCCCTGGTTTAAAAAAAACACACAAGTAACCAACTTCGTGATCAGCTGAAAAAGCCATCTCTTCAAAGGACTCTGGCAACAATGCTGAAAGTTGACCCCAGCTATTGAAATGACCAGACTACCTTTTTTGGAGTCAACCACCTTGTTCAATAAGCCAGCATGACTGTTTTTCCTACAATGAGCCAAACACATGAACTATGAACTATTATTTTGTTTACAACCTTTAAAAGTGCACTATCCTCTTGATCTGTGTCTTTCTCGAGTGTGTGTGCATGAGTGACATAGTGTTTAGGCTTTAAGGGTGAACAAATAATCTTCTTTATGTAAACCCATGAAAGTTTGTTGCAAAATTTTGCAAAAATTAAAAGATGACCACACAGTCGGGTTGAGAAACATATCCACCTTCCTTTCCAAAAACACACTGATTATAAACAGTAAGGAAAAGGGGCAAGAGTTTCAGTTTTGCTCTGCCATTCATAACAACCCTATCCAACACCACTTTCAAAATATTATTGCTTTCTCCCACTCAATTTTTTACAGATAAAATTGTGAGGTGGAACATTTTTTTACAATATTGATAATAATGCCTTTTTATGATTTTCTGTCTGTTTTGCTTCTTATGGAAATGTAGAGCTCTGCTGGATCAAAATTGTCAGGAATATGACTAGAGTAGCCAAGTCTGAAAGCCAATTGGGCTTTCTCCTCCAATTGTTTCATCTTGCTCCTTTTCTCCTAAAGGGGCTGACTTATGCGAAGTTAACTCCATAAATGGTGACAGTAGTTCTCGGTTATCTAAATCGAGTACTTCTTGCTTGAATCTGGAGCACAGGTTTTGCAAAATATTTTACTGGGTTTTCTCACAGTTAAATTTGATCCATACTTGTACGTGTCGACCAAAACTGGTTTATTGGTGATTGAGGACCTTTTCTGGTTGTATGGTTCGCCACCTCATAATGTGTTAACCTCTTAACCATTCTTGATGAGAATTGAGCTGACAATTTCATCTTTAGTCACTTGGTGAAAAATTCAGTGTGTAGTTGGAGGAGCCACTTGACAAACATGGATTTTTACCAATTCAAACTGAAAGTTAGCTCGGTATTTGCAGATGAACTTAATTCTGTTCACTACTTCAGCTTGCAGAAAATGCATTACAATTCTATTTTTTTTTCCATTTTCAGTGTAATGCATCCATTGAAATATTGCAGCTCCCAGTGCACTCACAATAAAGCAGCAATTGCCATTTTTTTTAAAAACAAATAAAATATGGTTTAAAGTTTATTTATTAGTCACAAGTAGGATTACATTAACACTGCAAATGAACTTACTGTGAAAATCCCCTAGTCGTCACACTCTGGCGCCTGTGCGGAGAATTTAGCATGCCAATCCATCTAACCAGCATGTCTTTCGGACTGTGGGAGGAAACCGGAGCACCCAGAGAAAATACACGCAGACACGGGGAGAACGTGCAGACCCTGCTGGGATTCGAACCTGGGTCCCTAGTGCTGTGAGGCAGCAGTGCTAACCACTGTGCCACCATGCTGCCCCTATTTAGAAGAATAAAATGTTTCCCAAAGAAACAAGCATACATGCAGCCCTCTTTTCTGTGTTTGGAGTTTCTTTATCTACTTTGAGATTCACATAGATTCCTTTAATTCTCAATCCTTATTTTATGTAAAATTCCAAGTATTGTATCAAAGGGGAAGTCAGTAGCTCCTAGTCTAACATTATGGATCAGTTACTTTAGATAATAGATGTAAAAACATATTGAGACATTTTTACTTCTGTTTTGCCTGTGTTTGTCCTGACAAGAACATACTGGCCAGTTCAAATGGTTGATATCGGTTCATTTGTCTCCAAAAGCCTATGTTTAAAGCCAGGGAAGAATAATATTACTGTACAGGACACAGCAATCATTTTGCTCAAAGAGCTGTTTGTCCCTATCATAGCAGTGCTGCCACCAGCATTCATCATTAACTTTCAGACTAAGATTTTAATCAGCACTCCTTGCAGCACAAGGCAGCTTTGACATCAACCCAAATTTTCTAAACCGTTATCCTAATTATGATGGCTATTGGTAGATTGATGGGCTTGGTTTTCATTAAAGGCTGGTGGCAGTTAATTCTTGTGACCCGTGTGGCTGAAGTAGTTTCATTCCAAGATGAGGCTTCAAAATTCGATTATTAGTGACATGTTGTAAGTGAGAAGAAGCTTATCTTGCCTGAGAACGTTGATAAGTTGAGACATGGTTTTCCTGGGAGTGGTGAGCCTTACCAGATGAGATGGAGATGTTGGCGCTTATTCTTCTTTTCATAGCAAGGAACATGTGTAGCATTTTTTCTGGAAATAAGCATTGATGCAGGCCATCAAGTGTCAACCTTTTAATTTAGTCAGTCACTGAGTGACTCAAAATGCATTGGTATTTTCAATATTTTAATTTTGATAAATATTATTCAGAATTAGAATTAATACTGTGCTGTGTAACATTGATGTAAAGAAAGGTTTACAGTACTCCTGGAACTATTTCCATACCAGTATTTATCGAATTTGGAGACACTATATTTCAATAATGGCAAATGTTATGGGTTCTGTAATTTCTGAGAGCTAATTAGTAGAATGCATAATGGGAAATTAACTATGAAATGTTAAAAAAGACAAATCATTTTTTATTTGTAAGTATAAATTAAAGATTTGGTTTAGGTAACATTTGTCATGTTTAATTGCAAGTTCAATTACAATTCCGGGTAATGATGATTTATAATCATTTCTATGTAATTTGATATTCATTAACTTACAAAGACACATGCTGACATTAGCTCATTATTTATGTCTTCCATTTGTTGAAAGCAGCCTTGTTAAGTCAGTCTTTACAAAGTTTTGTAAACTGTAATGGAATGACAAGCAGCTATTCAAGCTGCAGCTATATGTTAATGTTTAGCATTTTGACTTCTTTGTGAACATTTGTGTTGATTTACATGTATCACATAGAACTAACTTTTTTAAAAAGTGGAAAGGACATTTGACTGTTTTCCCCTCTATGTTAAAAATCCTATCTGATATGCCAGTCATGAAAGATTTTCTATCCAGCTACTTGCCATTTTTTATATCTTCTTGTTCAGCTCTACATATTCTTTGTTCAACTTGCAAGGAGAGCAAATGGGTTGCCCATTTCTCTAGCTTCTGGTATCATTCCGCTGACTGGAAGTCCTTTTGCATCAGAGAAGGAAGAACCCAACTTCCTTTGTTTGTATTTTGTTTTTGCTGAAATAGAATGCCAAATACATTAGGCTAGCCCAAAAAGACTGGCACTTAGTGATCTAGATTGCTGCTCAATGCTGAGCTTGAACCCAATGCAGTGTTAAATGGGTAGCTTAATTACTTTGCTACTTAGCTATTAAGGAGCTCCATTACAATTCTGTACATTAAATCTACCTTTTTTAAAACTAGCACTAGCATAATATGTCCTGCAATCTTCAAAAGATGTCACGCCATCAGTACCATCAGGAGAGTACAATTATGTTAATTATGTTATATGCTTGACTGAAAACCTATGTGACATTATAATTTTCCTTTCACTTCTCAAATTACAAGACATTTCAGAAGTTTCTATGACCAGAACAGATTTCTATATTCATTTTCATCTATTTCAGCTAATTGTCTTTTGCCTTAACCTTTTGCACCAGAGCACATAGCTGCTCGTTATCTTATCAAACACGTACTTAAGTAAAATAAAATCTTCATTAACTTCACATGGTCCCTAGGCTAATCTCCAGGTGTGAACACATCTGAGTTGTGCATAAGTGTCTTAAAAATTCTATTGCTGCATCACAGTAAGTATCTGTGTCTCTTTTTTTGGGTAGATGTATTAGCTATGCCATTTCCACTTCATAAAAAAGAATAGAAAAAGTGCAAAGAATTCAGGCACTTATTTTAACAATTTCACAAAACTGTGCAATTGTTTAATGGAAAAAATTGCAATGCAATGTTATGCTCTTGCTACAGTAGACTTTTGTACCAGAAATATTAGAGAAAACTTGCTTCAACTAATCTGCAGATGATATGTGCTGATCAGAATTAATTTTACATTGTTTACCTTGTGGCATTATAACAGATTAAGTGCAAAAATTTTTAATATTCAAATATTTGTCATTCTTTCAAGTCAAGTATGTAAGATTCATTTTGCATATGTTTTCCTTTTATGATCAGTACGTCAGCACACGTTTGTGTATTCTTTCATGGGTTGTGGGTGTCACTGGCTGTTGCCCATCCCGAATTGCGTTTGAACTGAGGGCAGTTAAGAAACAATCACATTGCTGTGTGCCTGGAGTCACGTGTAGGCCAGATCAGATAAGAACAGCAGATTTCCTTCCCTACAGACATTAGTGAACCAGATGGGTTTTTACAACAATCGATAGTGGTTTCATGGTCAGCATTAGACTTCAATTCCAGATTTTGTTCTTTTTATTGAATTAAAATTCCACCATCTGCCATTTGAACCCAGGTCCCCAGAACATTATCCTGAGTCTCTGGATTACCAGTCCAGTGCCAATACCATACGTCATCACCTACCTGCATATATGATGACATACTTTCAACATCAATCTGAATTCATCTTTGGTATAATGCATTCGATTTTCATGAGATTTGCAGTACAAAATTGCAGGATTTGTACACTTACATTCTAATAAGTATATTGAAATGTAAGGAAGGGAAATTGAACGTGGCTAAGCTTAAACACTTCTTCATTTTTAGACTTTTTTGTTAACATATTAAGCAAACGTATTGTACTTCCATCATGAATTTATTTTAAATTATGCATTTGGGGACAGTTTCTCTCATCCTCCTCGCCCCCACCCCCACCTTCCCACATATTTAGCTATTTCTTTTCCACTGATATTACTGTTGTAACCGTGGTAACGGACAGCTAATATCCACCAATGATAACAACTTATTCTTTCCCTAAGGTCAAGATTACCAGCTAGCAGCTGAGGATCTGTTTCAGTAAGTGTCCATGTTATCCATTCAGGTTTTTTCCCCCATAATCTAGATGTAAACACTGTAGTGCTTGAGAGTGCCTCAGGATCGGATCTAAGCCAAGTGGAAATGCACCAATGTGATTTAATAGAAAAATTCCTATTCAAATTGAATGGTTCCTTATTCATTTCCTCAGATTATCATCAAATTCATGTCACCAGCAAAGTACCTTTATTGAGTTTCACA
Organism: Mustelus asterias; assembly: GCF_964213995.1. Lineage (NCBI taxonomy): Eukaryota > Metazoa > Chordata > Chondrichthyes > Carcharhiniformes > Triakidae > Mustelus > Mustelus asterias. Next base: position 14,571,066 of record NC_135828.1, on the reverse strand, counting down.
GATATATTCCTTTGCTTTTGTTGTCATTAGTTGGCATGCTGACATTTTCATATATGTCTCTGCTAATGCCTCCAAATTACTCCATCCAGAAATGTAACAATGAACAGATAATTTTAATAAGATTTAGCTTGACTTCAGACTGTGTTCTTTCCTTTCTTTATGGAACGCAAATTGTAACCTGTTTTTAGAGCAGCACGATACAGTGAACTTTAATGGGATTTGACAACATCATATTAAGCACAACAACTACGCATAATGTACCGAAAAATTGGACGTGAAATTGGAAACATAGCTGAGAACAAAGTAAATTTACATGGTTTGGTAGTTTGAATGTCTGATATCATAGTCTCTCATGCAAGCCCCATGAAAAGCAAGGGTTTAACAATGGATATCAGCAGAAAGTGCTTTTAAAGTTAAAGCTGATGGATGGCTTGTCAAAAAAAATAATTGTGCTTGTTGGAAAGTCTGGATGCGTGCTGAGGGGGAGAGAGGAGGATATACAGAGAGGATGATGGGAAGTGACAGTGGTCTGTCAAGAAACAGTGGCTGCCCAGAGAAGTGTGAAGCTGGAGCTGTAAGGTGGCAGAGTAGAACAGGCTGTCAGAGCAGGAAAGTGGCTTTAATATGGTGAAAAGCAAAGGAATCCGCTTGTCAGCCCTGCTCAGTGGTGCTGAAAGAAGAAGGGAACACGGCAGAAAGGTAGAGATTGCAAATGAAAAAGAGTATGGGGAAATGTAGCGACAGAAAGTGCTAATACAAAAAAAAATTGTTAGCAACAGAAAAATGGCAATTAAACCTTGGCTGACCTGTTGTATCCTGTTTGAGCACATTTATTTGCGCTGTAATTGATAGTTGAAAGATTAGACATTTTGTGTTCCTTCTTCATTTTCTTATCTGCTACAAGCATTCCTGGAAATTCTTTACTGGATTATTGTTGAAGATGATTTTTTTTAACTCTGTTTTTCTCCCACTGGAATCAACACGCACTAGTTTTGATTTATAATTAATTCATAAAAGATTTTTGTTGGATAAGGAATAACGTCTGTTTATGTTTGGACCAAATAATTTCAATCCAATCGCCTTCCCTGAATTTATTCCAGGCAATACTGGTATTGACCTCAGGACAGACTTGAAACTCTGCCGTGATCTGTATGATCTGCATTCTAAAGCATTACATGATTTCTAGTCATCATAACTTAGGTCAGATATGGAGACTTTTCATTCAAGTCAAATAATTTGGACATTCCCACAGTATCATTGTCTTCCAAAAATACAACCAAGGAACATTGATTTGGCACATTCATTGCACATTGCCAGTATCAGAGCTTCTTGAATGTAGGCCCATGGTTTCAAAATATTTAAATAAGACCAGGAGCTGTAGTTAGAATAATGCCAAATGATTGCATTTTGGTACTGAATAAGTTAGGGTGCCAATTAAATATCCAGCCTTAAATAGTGTGTATGTATACTGTTATTGAAGATTGGTATACATTGGCACTTTCTATCTTGTACGTTTTTGGCTTAATTCAGAGACCAGCCATTTAAAACAAACCAACTATTTAACTAAAACCCAAACAACAGGAAACTTTGAAACCACCATCTGTTGCATTCACATTGTTAGTTGAGACTGAACCTTTGTCGCAGCTTAGGCTACGTCTAGTAGCAAATGGATAGTACAGAAGTAGTGCTGGCCACGTGTGAAAATGAATGTGTTAAAGATGTCACCATTCTGAATTACAATTTTATATTTGCTCGCTTGAACAAGGAAAATTGAAGAAATTAATCTGGTAGCATGAAAGTCTGAACTAAACAGATGTACTGTAAAAATGTAACTATCCAGCATGCGTGGGGAATAGGTGGTGCCGGTTAATCAAAAATGTTAGCTAACGGGAGAGTTCCATTTACCAATGGAATACAACGCATTACTTGTAGCTTGAACTAATATGGAAGTGTTCAGGAAGAAAAGAACAGTGTTCTTTATACTTCTAATCTTTGACAGTACATTACAGTATACCAGCACAGGTTCAGGATAACCTTGTAATTGTTTCCGGTTGTAAAGTGATGATTTGTTTAAGGAAAACATCAGAAATTCCGGAGTGGAACCAGATAACACAAAGGTTACTGTATTTCCTTTAAAGGTGATTGTGGTTGCATTCATTTCTTTCCTAATGGAATTAATAACTTTGTCCATTGGCCTGTCATTTTTGCAAAATAATGGATGTATACTTCTTGAAATCTAAAAATGCTGGAAAGCTAACAATTTAGTTTGGTTTATAGCCGACTAACCTCAATTAATTCTTCATAAAGAAGGTGCATAGGTTAAATTAACAATTATACTAACAAAGGTTGATTTTCTTGCTTAAGTTTATTTTTTCTCTGCTAGAAAGAGCCAACGAATGTCAATTCTCTTTTACGTTTGAGACGGACTGCAGATAGTTAAAATTTACTGACCGCTGAGTGTATATTTGGCAGCTGAAGATGGGATTCTTTTCAGGGTACTGAAGCCAAATTGATTTGAGGGATAGATTAAAAACCTGTGACTAATCCAAAAAAAAAGGCAAGCTTTTATTCTTAGAGGATACATAGGAACAGGAGTAAACCACTTAGCCCTTAGGAGCCTATTCTGCCAATCAGTGAGATTGTGACTGATCATCTGACCTAACTCCACATACCTGACTTTGCACCTGTAGAGCAAAGCGCAGACCACACTTTGGGTACAATGAGCAGTTCTGGGCACCCTTGCAAGGAAGATATACTACCTGAGGAAAGTGTGCAGCATAATTTATCAGAATGATATCTGGACTCCAAGGCTGGAATTACCTGTTAATACCTTTGGTTAACAAAAATCTATCAATCTGTTTGGTGATGAGATTTCCAAACTTCTGCCATCCTTTGTTGTAAAATTTCACTATTTTCACTCTAACATTAATGGTAATTTGCTCTTGTTTTCACTCCTGCAGCATTTAGCTCTAATTTTTAGACTATGCCCTCATCCTAAATTCCCCAACTAGTGGAAATAGTTCCTTTCTCTACCCTGTGTATTCTCCTTATTCTTGAAAACTTTGATCAGTTTACTCAACATTCTAAATTCATAGAAATACAGCCCCAGTATATATAATCTCTCTCAAATTAACACTTCGGATGGGATTTTACAACCTTGCTTGGATGAGGCTCATAAAATCCCGCCCAAAACCGATGGATAATTCCGTTCTTTGAGGTGGTAAAATTCCGACCTTGGAGTCCAGATATCATTCTGATAAATTATGCTGCACACTTTCCTCAGGTAGTATATCCTTCCTTGCAAGGGTGCCCAGAACTGCTCATAGACCCCAAGTGTGGCCTATGCTTTGCTCTACAGGTTTGTATAGCAGTAGTATAGCTTTTACCCCTTTGTGTTCTAGTCCTATCGATATAAAGGCCAGTGTTCTATTAGCCTTTTTCATCATTCTCTGAATCTGTTTATTACTTTTTAATGACATATGTACATGGACCCCCCCAAGTCTCTTTGGGCCTCCACTGTTACCAGCTTTTCACCATTTAGAAAGTACTCTGGTTTCTCCTCTATTGGTCCAAATTGGATGACACATTTCCCTTCATTGAAATTCATTTGTCACATCTTTTGCCCATTCACTTAATCTATTAATATCTCTTTGGTAATGTTATGCTTCCATTTGCACTGTTTACAAAGCTGCCTGCGTTGGTGTCATTGGCGAACTTGTATATGTGACTTTCCATCCCATCATTTAATTCATTAATAAATATGGAAAATAATTGATGTCCCAATATCCAATTATGTGGTTCCCAACCCATTCAGATGACTGAAACAGTCCCAAACCATGTCACTAATTGTGGGAGGTGGGTCGGGGCAGGATTTTAACAGCTTGCCACATCAGTCAATCAGTGTGGTGAGCTCCTAGTTTTCATGATATTCACGTTGGTGACCTCCGCAGTGCATGGAGTGTGGGACATTCTTCTCTGAACTCCCACTGAAGAAAATAGCATGAATTACTCCAGTTTTCACGTAAGTTCAACACTTAGAACTTTTTTGGGTGAATTCCACCCATAATGTCCAGGATCTTGAATGCCTTTTTAACCACTTTCCCAACCTGCTATGCCACTTTCAACAATTTGTTCACATATGCCCTCAAATCTCTCTGTTCCTGCACCTGCTTTCGAATTTAACCCTTTCTTTTATTTTGCATCACTTCACACTTCTCTGCATTCAATTTCATCTGCCATGTGCTGCCTATTCCACCAGCCTGTCTATGCTCGCAAGTTTATCAATATCCTCCGAGTTAACAATACTTCTGAATTTTGTGTCATATTTATATTGTGCCCTGTACACCCAGGTCTAGGTCACAAATTTGTAGCAAGAAAAGCCATGGTCCTTGTAGTCCTGGTAATAGCGTTTCCCCTTAACCTATTTCCATTGTGCAATACCCTCCTTATTTCATGACCGTCTCGCTCAGCAAAATCATTTCATCTCTTATGGTAGGTTTGCTCTTTCCATGCCTAAGCATTCACCTGTGATGTTCCCTGGACAGCCATTCTCAACATCCTCCCATTTATCACCTGCAAGCAATTGCCACAAATGCATGCATGCAGACTGATGTTGATTCATTTTATCCTTTCGCTTTCACAATTAATTTAAAAATCATCTTTAAGACATAATTTCCACCCAATTGCAATACTGAAGCCATTTCTTTTGTTTCCCACTAGTCCCATGAGCATCTGATATCACTTTCATCCATCTTCCCTACTGTCTACATGGGCTGGATTGTTTCCTTTATCAATCCAAAACTGAACAAACTTTATCAGCTCAGCATCAATCAGTTGCAAACATTCACAATTTTCTACCCGAAAGACGTCGTCCATTTTTCACTGCAACCTCTTTCCATCAATTCTACGCTGTGTGTCCCTCCTAAAACCAGATACTTAAGTACCATTTAATTCCCCCATGCCTTTTCCACGTCCATTAAGATCACAGCTGATCTGTACATCAACTCCATTTGCAGATCTTTTTTTTGTATCCTTTGATATCCTTATCTAACAAAAATCTATTGATTTCAGTTGACTAAACATCTAAAAGCTTTTTGTGAAGCGAGTACCAGATTTTCACTGCTCTTTCTATGAACATAATAAATAGGATCAGTAGTGGACTATTTAGCCCCTCGAACCTGCTCCATTATTCTGTATGGCTATGTCTGATCTTCTACCTCAACTCGCTTTCTTGCCCGCTCCCCATATCCCTTAATTTCTTGAGCGATCAAAAGTCTATCAATTTTAGATGAATATACTCAATGATGCAACCCTGATGCATGGGAACAACACCACTTGCAGGTTCCGCTCCAAGGCACACACCATCCTGACTTAGAACGAAGAGGAGATGATGGGCAGGACTTTATGGCCTCGCTCTACCCGACATTGGAAAATCCTGCCCAAGGTCAATGGACATTTCCATTGTCCGCCCCTCGCCCGCTCCAATTCTGTGGCAAGTGGGGCGGTAGAGTTCCGGCAGATGACATAGTGGCCCTTGTCCTTGTAGATGGTAGAGCTCACAGGTTTGGAAGGTGCTGCGAAAGAGCCTTGGTGATTACTGCAATGAATCTTATAGATGGTACACACTGCTGACACTCTCTTGGTGGTGGAGGGAGTGAATTTTCATGTAGATGGAGTGTCAGTCAAGCAAACTACTTTGTACTGGATGGTTTTGAGCATCTTGAGTATTGTCAGATTTGCAAGTGGAGAGTATTCCATGACACTCTTGATTTATGCCTTATAAATGTCTGGCAGGTATGGGGAGTCAGGAGGTGAACATGTTGCAGTGTTCCTAATCTCTGACCTACTCGTGTAGCTATAGTCCTTAATGCCACGCTTGGTCAAACGTTGCCTTGTAATCAATGGTAGTCACTCTCACCTCACCTCTTGGGTTCAGCTCTTTTGTCCATGTTTGAACCAAGGTTGTGATCAGATCAGGATCTGAGTGTCCCTGGCAGATCCCAAACTGAGCGACGGTAATCAGGTTATTGTTACGTAACTGCTGGTCGATAGTACTGTCAATGACATCTTCCATCACTCTGCTGCTACCACTGGTGGGTCTGTCCTGCTAGTAGGATAGGGCATATCAAGGGATGGTGATGATGGTCTCTGCTACATTATCTGTAAGATATGATTCGAGTATAGCTATGTCAGGCTGTTGCTTGATCGAGTGTAGACCGATGAGGCAGTAATTGACTGGGTTGAATTTGTCCTGCTTTTTGTTGACAGGACAAATCTGGACAACTTTCCACAATGCCAGATGTGTGCCAGTATTATAGCTGTCCTGGAATAGCTAGTCTGGGGTGCACAGGTCTTCATTACTATTTCTGGCATGTTGTCAGGACCCATAGCCTTTGTAGTATCCATTTCAGCCATTTCTCCGAGTTACGTGAAGTGAATCAAATTGGCTGAAGACTACCATCTGTGATGCTGGGGTCCTCAGGATGATGCCGGGATGAATCATTCACTCGGCACTTCTAGCTGAAGGTCACTGCAAATTCTTCAGCCTCGTCTTTCACACTGATGTGCTGAGCAAATGATGGGGATATCTGTAGAGCCTCTTCCTCCAGTTAGCTTTTTAATTGTCCAGCACCATCCACGACTGGATTTGGCAGAATTGCAGAGTTTGGGTTTGATTCATTGGTTGTGGGATCACTTAGCTCTGTCTATCACAAGCTGCTTACACTGCTTGCATGCAAGTAGTTCTGTTAAGTAGCTTCACCGGGTTGACACCTAATTTTTAGGCATGCCTGGTGCTGCTTCTGGCATGCCCTCCTGCACTCTACATTGAACCAGGGTTGAACACCCAGCTTGATGGTAATGGTAGACTGGGGAATATGACAGATGGTGGTTGAGTACAATTCTGCGGTTGTTGATGGCGTACAGAACCTCATGGATGCACAGTTTTGAGTTGCTGGATCTGTTTGAAATTGATCCTATTTAGCACAGTGGGAGTGCCACACAACGCAGTGGAGAGTATCTTCAATGTGTAGACATGCTTTGTCTCCACAAGGACTGTGAGTTGGTCACTCCTATCAACTCCTCTCTTGGACAAATGGGTGAGAGTGAGGTCAAGTAAGTTTTTCCCTCTTGTTATTTCCATCACCAGCTGCTGGACACCCAGTCTGGCAGCTGCCCTTTTGGATTTGGCCAGCTCAGTCAGTAGTGGTAGAAGCTTTTTCCCAGGTCGGAGGTGACGATCACGAGGGGTCACGGGCTCAAGCTGAGAGGGGCGAGGTATAACTCAGACATCAGAGGGACGTTTTTTACACAGAGGGTGGTGGGGGCCTGGAATGCGCTGCCAAGTAGGGTGGTGGAGGCAGGCACGCTGACATCGTTTAAGACTTACCTGGATAGTCACATGAGCAGCCTGGGAATGGAGGGATACAAACGATTGGTCTAGTTGGACCAAGGAGCGGCACAGGCTTGGAGGGCCGAAGGGCCTGTTTCCTGTGCTGTACTGTTCTTTGTTCTTTGTTTGCTACCAAGGCACTGTTGGCATTGGAAATTGATGTCCCCCACATTCTGTGCCTTTGAGACCTCAGTGCTTCAAGTGGTGTAGAACATGGAGGAGTACTGACTCTTCAGCTGAATGGGGTTTGGGAGCAGCAGGTAGCAATCGGCAGGAGGCTTCCTTGCCCATGTTTAACCTGATGCCATGGGACTTCATGGGGTCCAGAGTTGATGTTGAGGACCCTCGGGGAAACTCCCTCCTGATTGCATACCACTGTGCTGCCACCTTTGGTGGGTCTGTCTTGCTGGTGGTACAGAACATACCAAGGAATGGTGATGGTGGTTTCTGGAACCTTGTCTGTAAGGTATGATTATGTTAGGCTGTTACTTGACTGGTATGTGGGACAGTTCTCCCAATTTTGGCACAAGTTCCAAGATGTTAATAAGGAGGGTTTTGCAGGGTCTATACATCTGGATCCTAAAGTCCTCTTTGTCGCTGCACACTTTTTTGAACTCTGCCATTACGTGAATGTTGTCTCGCCTTATTCTTTCTGCCACAATATATCACTTTATATTTTTTTGTATTAAATTCCAGCTGCTACCTGTCTGTCCATTCTGCTTTCCTATTTATGTCCTGTTGCAGTCGATTTATATCATCCTCACTGTCTGCCATACCTGCATGTTTATCATTCACAAATTTTGAAGTTTAACTCGATATCCCATCCCAATGAAACAGCTTCCTTTTTCCTCAATATTGATGCCATTGCCCCCGAATCAAAACCCATTCTTTCTCCACCAATTTTTGAGCCAGGCATTCTTTAATCTACTTATTCCTATGCCAATTGATGTGTGGCTCAGGTAACAATACAGAGGTTATTTATCTTTGTGGTTCTGCATTTTAATTTGATCCTAATTCCTTACCCTCCGGCAGAAAATCATTCCTAGTTATACCTATGTTTTTGGGTCCTATGTAGTCTGTGACAACTGAATTTTACAACTCCCAACCCACGTTGGGGCCTAGGCTAACTGCATAAATATACCTTGGAGTTTCTGGTCTGGACCTTAACACCGATAAGCATGAGAAGCTCATGGGTGACTTAGTCAATAATATTGATTCAGCTGTCTCTTCCCTCTGCTCACCAAGTCAAATTTCACCTGGAGCACCCATAACATAAGTGATCCTGTGATCTCATGTCACTCGTATGTCACTTCATAAAGATGTAAACATGATAGAAGCAGTTCAGAGAGGGTTTACTACACTAATACCCGGATTAGGTGGGTTTGTTTTATGCAGAAAGGTTGGGAGAGGTTAGGTTTGTATCCACTAGGGTTTAGAAAAGTAAGAGGTGACTTGATCAAAACCTTTAAAATCCTGACGAGTATTGACAGGTTGGATGTGGAAAGGATGTTTCCTCTTGTTGGAGAATCTAGAACCAGGGGTCACTGTTTAAAAATAAGGCTCGTCCATTTAAGATGGAGATGAGGAGAAAGGAGGGTCGAGAATCCCTGGGCTCTTCCTTAAAAGGTAGTGGAAGCAGAGTGTTTGAATAATTCTGAGGCAGAACAAGATAGATTCTTGATTAACGAGGAGGTGAAAGGTTATCAGAGGTCGGCAGGAATGTGGAGTTGAGGTTGCATTCAGATCAGCCATGATCTTATTGAATGGTTAATCAGGCTTGAGGAGCCAAATGGCTAGTGCTGCTTCAAATTTACGAGCTACCATTCAATTTTCATCCTACCTTTCCTCTTCCAAATCCTTGAACTTGTCTCCTGTTCCCATCTTTTCACAACATCATGCTTGAATTACACCAACCCACTTTCCACGGTCTCCATAACCCAAAATTGGACCTTACAAAAAGCCACACTAAACATCCTCAATGGGTTGAATGGCCTCCTTCTGTACTGTAGGGATTCTATGATCTTCTGTGAACATTAACAGCCAGTCACCTTTTCCCTTTCTGCGCCTTTGGTGGCATTGACCAGACCTTTCTTCACTTGCTCTCCCATATTATCTAGCTCATTGAGATTGCTCTTCCACTGTTCCATTCTTGCGCGTTAAATTGTAGTCACAGAATCTCCTGCAATGCTATCTCTTTCCCTTCCCCACCCCAAAATCGCCTTAACACAATGGGCTGTCAGCTACTCTTGTGTACTGAGGCATTTGTGTGCTCACAGCACCAAACTCTACCACTACACCACCTCTCTACATTTATTTACATGTAGGATTTTCTGTTCCCTGCAACAACTTTATTAGCAACACATCTTTAAGACATTTTTTTGTTAGAATACAGATTAGTTTGTTAGTATCTACTGTCAACAAGCTGATTCTGTATGAAGGGTGATATTAGGGAATAGGTTTTCATTGAAATGCTGACTCTAGACTGCTTATTAGAAAAAGCTAAGCAAATATTCTACATAAGTCTATTTAACTAGCTATAATTGCAAGCTAAAATGTATCCATTTCCCCAAACGAGGAGTAAACAACATCACCTGAGAATTCACCATATCACTATAAACGTCTGGATGCATTTTCACTTGTATTGAGATGTGAAATTATATGTAACTTCAGAATTAATAGCAGCTCTTTCTCATTTGCTCCATCTTCACAATTTTGGATTGTAGAAAACAAATTATAGAAGAACACAGTCCATTTTAGTTAACATGTACCCATTCCATTTAATGAATGGTTTTGTTCTAGACTGTATGCTTTCCCTTATTCCACTATTGGCTGTGGATTGCATTTGTATGTATATGCAAGGGAAAAAGCTCCTTTATTCTTTTTAAAAAATGTTATGAACTAGTTGATTTTCCTTAAAACCTTTTGAACGTGTGACATTATTTTGTTTAAGTTTTTGTTTCATAATTCACCTCTCTATGAGCATGATTCATGCTCTTTAACTAGGTTGGCATCCAGTTGACAAACACCTCCATCTTAAAATGCTCATCCTCAGGTTCAAATTTCTCCATGGTTTCAATCATCCCTGTAACCTTCCCTAGCTCTCAACCTTCTAAGGACATGGTATTCTTGCAACCGTGGATTTTTGTGCATTCTGCATCGCCAATAACAGTCATACCTTCAATCATCTATGTCCCAAGCTTTATAATTCAGTCTTGTATTCCACTCCATTATTTTCTTGACTTATATTGACAATATCAAACAGATCAGTTCAGTCAACTTGTGTTCAATCTCCAGTCAATGATATGTTGAATGTCTGAATTGAATGTCACAAGTTCCTGACAGTGTCTAAAAACTATAATCGCTTGTCTTCTAATATTGTCCAACTTTCAGAGGTATAAAATCATCCAAGCTCTTAATCTTGAATCCTGCAAGGGAATTTCAACAGTGTAATAATTTGGGTTCACCGGTTAGGTAAATAACTATAACATTTATTTACATATAGCTATAATACAGAGGTTTACAGCCTCATAGCTGCCAGTCAGCTTCTGAGAAGGTTCTGGGGCAGAAACCAAGCTCACCAAGGTGATTCCCTCACCTTGTTGCCCGATTGGTTCCTTAGGTCATGTGACCCTTACTCTGCAGATGGATTCTTGAAGGGATAATCACCACATCCTTCCCCCGGTAAGTCCTTTCATTAAATGGCAATACTCAATTTACGCAGTCCTCGATAATTAAACATATAGTACATGAATTCAGCCAATTATAAATTAAGTCTTTCAGGGGGTTTCCGAGTCCTTTTAGAGTCGCATGACTCCTCAGTCTGGGCCGCTTTCACAGGATTGCTATCAGCCAAAACCAGAATGACAGGTGCTTCTTCATGGCAGTTCAGTTCGATCTACACTGGCTCCCCAAAGTATGATGACATCTTCGCAACTTAATTAATCCTTTCATATATAATATGGTTTCAGCTCCTCAAAAATGGGCTCACTGGCCCAAACTATCAATATCCTGTGCCTCATTTTGGATAACAGTGGATCTTTGCTGGTTAAATATTTGATTTGCTGTGCCAAAACTGGCAACGTGTTCAAGAAACACCATAACAATTTCCTGCGGTAATGGGGGAGATGCTACACACTCTGGTAAAGGCAGGTGACTAAGCACATCTACATTCGTGATATGTGTTTCAGGCTGGTGCTTGAAGATATATTCCTAGGTGTACAGAAGTAATGCTCAATGCTGAATTCTCACTGATGTGATTGGCAGAATAGCCTTGTCTTCTGTAAAAGACCCAAGAGTAGTTTGTGGTCTGTAACAATGGTGAAGTGCCTCCCATATTTAGAATAGAATTATAGAATCATACAGTGCAGAAGGAGGCCATTCGACCCATCGAGTCTGCACCGACCACTTTCCCACCCAGGCCCTATTTCCATAACCCCATGCATTTACCCTAGCTAGTCCTTCTGACTCTAAGGGGCAATTTAGAATGGCCAATCCACCTAACTTGCACATCTTCGGACTGTGGGAAGAAAACAGAGCATCCGGAGGAAACCCATGCAGACATGGGGAGAATGTGCAAACTCCACACAGACAGTGACCCAAGACAGGAATTAAACCTGGGTCCCTGGCACTGTGAGGTAGCAGTGCTAACCATTGTGCCACCATGCCATCCCAAGTACTCCACATGTATTAGTGGAACTTCTTTACCCCATTTACTATTGACAAGCCTACTTTTCAATCTGAGAGTAGACTTTTTTGGCCTCTGACAGGGTTCTCGAGTTATACTGATCAATTGTGCATCTTATGGGACAATACTGCACGGATGCTATATGGAGAGGTGTCACTGTTAACACCAATTCCTTAGAGTCGAAATGTACCAATAAACTTGATGAATGTAACAAGTGCTTTACCCTGTTAAAACCTTCTCTCTGGGTATCTTCCAAAACCAATGCTGGTGCTTCTTTATCAGAATATGCAAATATCAACAAATTTGGTAGAAAACGCCCATAATAATTCACCATTCCTAAGAATGACTTGAGCTTGGGTATGTTTCTGGCAACCGCTGCCTCCTTTATTGCTCTGACCTTGTCTTCCATTGGGTATAATCCTTGAGCATCTACGCGATACCCCAGATAGGCTACCTCAGTGGCTTGGAAAGTACATTTTTCCTTCTTGAGGTGAACTCCAGTCTCTTGAAATCTCTTTCGCACCTACTCTAAGTTTCTGCTTCTCAGTTTCTGTTGATCCACTTATCAAAACATCATCCAGGTAGACTACCAACTTGTGGCAATCCTTACAATAGACTTTCCATTGTTCTCTGAGAAATAGCACATGCCGACGACATACGAAAGGGTAGGTGCAAATACTGAAACAAACCTCTGTGCGTGTTTATTGCGACATAACTTCAGGAAGTATCGTCTAACTCAAGTTGCTGATGTGCATAGCTTATATCCAGCTTTGTATAAGACTGACCTCAAGCCAGCTTTGCATACAAATCTTCAGGATTGGATACTTATCTAATTTAGCCACCTAATTTAACTGTTAATTTGTAATCTCCACAGACAGTCTTGCCAGGCTTTGTCATGGGGACTATAGGGGCTGCCACTCCACGAATAGAACTGGCTGGATAATACCCAGTTAGAATAGAATCATAGAATCCTACAGTGCAGAAGAAGGCCGTTCAGCCCATTGAGTCTGCACCGACCACAATTCCACCCAGGCCCTCTCCCCATAACCCTATGCACTTACCCTAGCTAGTCCCCCTGACGCTAAGGGGCAATTTAGCATAGCCAATTCACCCATCGCGCATATCTTTGGACTGTGGGAGGAGACTGGAGCACCCAGAGGCAACCCACACAGACACAGGGAGAATGTGCAAACTCCAGACAGACCGTTCTTCCAATCTCTTCAATTCCGGGTCTTTTTTTGCAAGGCATATGGTACTGGTCTTATGGAATCCCATAAAAACCATACAGTGCAGAAGGAGCCTTTCAGCCATTGAGTCTGCACCGACTATCTGACAGAGCATCTTACCCAGGCCCATCCCTCCATCCCCGCGCGCCACATATTTATCCCAATAATCCCCCTAACCAATGCATCATTGGACACTAAGGGACAATTTAGCATAGCCAATCCACCTAACCTGCATATCTGTGGACTATGGGAGGAAACCAGAGCACCCAGAGGAAACCCACGCAGACCTGGGGAGAATGTGCAAATTTCACACAGTCACCTGAGGCTGGAATTGAGACTGGGCACTGTGAGGCAGCAGTGCCTACCACCAGGCCACCATCTTGCTCTAAAAATGAGGGGTTGCTCTGGATCTACATAGATCTTCCTGTAAGCCCTTAATTTTGCCAAACCAGTCACAAAAAGCATTCTCATACTTGTTCATTAACTCAGGAGTCCCCCTTCCCTTACCTGGAAAATCTCTATCCAGTTTAATTTGATTACTTAGAGCCAATCATGGCTGAAAACACTTGGCCCTTATTATTACTAAGAGCTGAGTGGACTGCTGCTGATAGCTTACAGATACTGTGGTAGTATCCTTTATCTTGATGGCTTCTCCTTTGGAAGTTGTTAGTTTTGCTGTGGTACCCCTCAAACTCAGTGGCTGGACTCTTGTAAATATCGAAATGTGTATTCTCCTATTACTGTGGCAGAGACTCCCACATCAACTTCCATCTTTAAGGGCTTACCATTTACCAAAAGCATCATAGTGATGGGGGCTACTTTGCTCGCTTTCACATTGAACAATGAGTGAACATTTAAATCTTTAGTATTGGACTCTTCCACACTTGCAATGTATTACTAACTCTGTTACTGGACTTGACTTACATTGGTGCCTTAAGAGACCTTTTCTGTGCCAGAAACAACATTCAGCCTTTTTATACCTGCAGGCTTAGGGGGTATGATTGCCCCTGCACTGGTAACACTCTACCACAATCCTAGGCAATTGATTGGTTCTTTTAAATATTCTCGCTCTATTCTTTAAAGTTACATCTTTACCACCAACTGCAGCCTCCTGCCCTCATTGGTGAACTGCATGCACCATTTTGCATGCTCTGATGTCCCTTTGCGCCCTTCTCAGTGCTCTCCATCACCAGCTCCATCCTAAAATTTATCTTGGCCTCTGCTAATAGCTTCCTTTGGATGGCCTCATTGATTATCTTGCAGACTAAACGGTTCCAAATTGTTGATTGGCTTCGAAGTCGCAATGCTCTGAGATCTGTCTTAACTTGGTAATATAAGTTGCAATAGGCTCTGCCGGTTGAGTTAAACTGATAATTGTTGCAATATCACCGATGGCTTTGGGTGGTAATGTGTTTTCACCAATTCAACTATCTCACTGAATGACTTGGAGTTGGGCATGCTTGGGGATGAGGGACTGTGTATTATATTGTACAGTAAGAAGTCTCACAACACCAGGTTAAAGTCCAACAGATTTATTTGGTAGCAAATACCATAAGCTTTCGGAGCACTGCTCCTTCGTCAGATGGAGTGGAAATGTATATTGTAGGCCTGGATCCCACATATGCTCAAGAAATTTAGTTGACTCAACTTAAAGTGGACCCTGGTCATCCTGTGGTAATGAGGTTCGGCCTTATTTCTTGAGAGCATCCATTGCAGTGATATATATCACAGTGAAGTGTGAACAGAAATCTGTGAAATTTTAATGACATAATTGCAAGAGTAGAAAAAAGTCTTTCCATATTCATTGTTTATAGCTTAAGCATGTTCACTTACACAGAGTGAGTCTACAATTCTGGCAATCACATTCCATTTACAAGTTTTTCCTACTTGAGTAAGCATGAAATTGGTGAACAGTCAGGGTCTAGAAGCAGAAATTACTATCACAGTCCACAGAGTATGTTTTCCTCTTGAGGTCGGCATCGAGCTCATTCTCTCTAACTCACATCTGTCTGTTCTCCATCAATAAAATATTTTGTCATTTTATTTATGTAAGAGTTTTGTTTTGGATTATTCCAATACTCTCATAGCTGACTTCCCATCATCCATGAATCTACGCTCATCCAAAACTCTGTTCACCATATTCTAATTCACATCAAGTTCTATCCACACATCACCTCATGCTCTCTAACCTGCTGTGGCATTTGGTTGGCAAACACTTCAATTTTGAAATACTCATCCTCGGGTACAAATTCCTCCATGGTGTCAATCATCCCTGTGACCTTCCCTATCTCTCAACCTTCTAAAGACACTGTGTTCTTCCAACTGTGGATTCCTGTGCATTCTGCATTCCCAATAACAGTCATTCCTTCGATCATCACCACAGTTGGCTTTGTTGCACAGGGAGGAGTAAAAAATGTGGGAATGCAATAGTTATAGAGGATCCAATTGTTAGTGGGAGAGATGGGCATTTTTGTGCCTGCAAAAGAGACTCTAGGATGGTTTGTTGCCTCCCTGGTGCTAGGGTCAAGGATGTCTGAGTGGCTACAGGGCATTTTGAAGGGGGAACAGCCAATGTTCGTAGTACACATTGGTATAAACAACATAGGTTTAAAAAAAGGGGTGAGATGTGAGTTGACTATGATAGATTGGGAAAAGTTACTTAAAGTAATGATGGTGGAAAGGCAATGGCAAGCATTCGATGAGCACATGGGTGAATTGTAACAATTGTTTATTCCTGTCTGGCACAAAGGTAAAACAGAAAGGTGGTCAAACCATGGATTACAATGGAAATTAGAGATAGTTTAGAACCAAGAAAGAGGCAGAGTCCAAGGAATTGGCCAGAAAAAAAAAAGCAGACCTGAAGATCAGGAACAATTTAGAATTCAGCAAAGAAGGACAAAGGGATTGATTAAGAAGGAGGAAAAATAGAGAATGAGAGTAAGCTTGCAGGGAACATTAAAACTGACTAAAAATTTTGATAGGTATATGTAAAAAGAAAAAGACTGGTGAAGACAAATGTAGGTCCCTTACAGTCAGAAATAGGGGAACTTATAATAGGGAACAAAGAAATGGCTGACCAGCCAAGTAAATACTTTGGCCCTGTCTTTACAATAGAGGACACAAATAATATACCAGAAATGTTGGGGAACACGGAGTTTAATGAGAGGAAGGAAGTCAGTATTAGTCGGGAAAGGCTTTTGAGGAAATTGATTGGATTGAAGGCCAATAAATCCCCAGGGCTTGATAATGTATATCCCAGAGTACTGAAGGAAGTGGCACTAGAAATAGTGGATGCACTGGTGGTCATTTTCCAAGATTCTATAAACTCTGGAACAATCCTTACAGATTGAAAGTTAGCTAATATAATCTCACGAATTAAGAAGGGAGTTAGAGAGAAAACAAGGAATTATAGACCAGATAGCCTCATGTCAGTAGTGGGGAAAATTCCAGAGTCCATTATAGAAAATGTAATAGCAGTACCAGAATCAGCCAGAGTCAGCATGGATTTATGAAAGGGAAATCACA
Source organism: Mustelus asterias (assembly GCF_964213995.1). NCBI lineage: Eukaryota > Metazoa > Chordata > Chondrichthyes > Carcharhiniformes > Triakidae > Mustelus > Mustelus asterias. The sequence goes on along the minus strand of NC_135828.1, from coordinate 14,554,241 downwards.
CTTGACAAATCTACTGGAATTCTTTGAGGATGTAACTAGTAAAGTTGATAAGGGGGTGCCAGTGCCAGTGGATTTGGTTTATTTGGACTTTCAGAAGTCTTTTGACAAAGTCCCCCATAAAAGATTAGCTTGTAATCTTTGGGATTGAGGGTAGTGTATTAAGGTGGGTAGAAAACTGATTGGCAAACAGGAAACAAAGAGTAGGAATGAATGAGTCTTTTTCCACTTGGCAGGCAGTGACTAGTGGGGTACAGCAGGATTGGTGCTGGGACCCAGCTATTCACAATATATATTAATGACTTAAATGAGGGAACTAAATGCAATATTTCCAAATTTTCAAATGACACAAAGCTGGATGGGAAGGTGAGCTGTGAGGAGGATGACAAGATGCTTTAGTTCTTTTGGCCATGCTGAGTGAGTGAGCAAATACATGGCACATGGTATGATGTGGATAAATGTGAGGTTATCCACTTTGGTAGCAAAAACAGGAGGGCAGATTATTATCTGAATTGCTATAAATTGAGAGAGGGGAATGTGCAACGAGACCTGGGTATCCTCATACACCAGTTGCTGAAGGTAATCATGCAGGTGTAGCAGGCGGTAAAGAAAGGAAATGGTATGTTGGCCTCCGTAGCAAGAGGAGTCCAAAGATGTGCGGGTTAGGTTGATTGGCCATGCTAAAATTGCCCCTTAGTGTCCTGAGATGTGTAGGTTAGAGGGATTAGCGGGTAAATATGTAGGGGTAGGGCCTGGGTGGGATTGTGGTCGGCTCGATGGGCCGAATGGCCTCCTTCTGCACTGTAGGGTTTCTATGATTTCTATGATTCAATTATCGGAGCAGGGATATCTTGCTTCAATTATATCGAGCCTTGGTGAGACCACACCTGGAATATTGTGTGCAATTTTGCGCTCCTTATCTGAGGAAGGATATTCTTGCTGTAGAAGAATTGCGGAGAATGTTTACCAGATTGATTCCTGGGATGGCAGGACTGATGTATGAGGAGAGAGTTAGTCAGTTAAGGTTATATTCACTGGAGTTCTGATGAATGAATATTTCTCATAGAAATTTATAAAATTGATACAGGACCAGACAGGGTAGATGCAAGAGGGATGTTCCTAATGGTGGGGGAGTCCAGAACTGGGATCATACTCTGAGGCCATGGGGTAGACCATTTAGTACTAAGATGAAGAGAAATTTCTTCACCCAGAGAGTGGTAAGCCTATGGAATTTGCTATCAAGAATGAATTTGAGATAGCTTTTGGGATGAAAGGGATCAAAAGATGTGAGGAGAAGGCAGGATCAGGCTGTTGAGCTGGATGATCAGCCATGATCATAATGAATGGCAGGGCAAATTCGGAGAGCCCAATGGCCTACTCCTGATCCTATTTTGTATGTTTCTTTCTAGGCCCCAGGCTTTGTGATTCCCACTCAACCTTCCTTTCTCTTCAACTTGTGAGACCCTCCTTAAAACTTACCTTTTTAACCTAGGTTTTCGTCACTTCTTCAGCTCTATAATTATTTTTGTCTTTCATTCTTCTGATGTTAAAGGTGCTATATGAATGCCAGTTGTTGTTTTGCATGGTGAAAGTCAGGAGGCTAACTTGCCTTCAAGGGTCCAGCTGCAAGAACGTTCAAAACACTTCACGGAATTTAAGACAAGTCAGCCCAATTGATAAGCAACCCATGCACCACATTAAACATCCACTCTGTCAAACAGTGGCACAATCTTGCTAAAGAGTATATTATGAACAAGATAGATTGCAGATACTGGCTAAAGCTTATTTGAAAGCACCTCCCAAATCTCCAAAACCTAAAAGGACAATGGCATCAGACGCAGGAAAACACTATCACCTGGAAATTTCCCTCCAAGTTACATGCAACCCAAACTTGGATATTTATCACTGTAACACTACCATTACTGGCTCAATAGCTTGGAACTTCCTACCTAACAGCGGTGTAGGATTACCTTCACTAATCAGACTACAGCGTTCTAGAAAGCTTCAGTACTACCTTCTCTTGAACAATTATGAATGGATAATAAATGCTACCATCTGGGACAAGAAGGGAAATATTTTTTTTTAAATTATTACAATGCCCACATGCTGACAATGAATAAAAAGAATAAGACTAAATGTTCTGAGTTTGATGCCAATTCATTGAGTCATAGAGGTTTACAGCATGGAAACAGGCCCTTTAGCCCAACTTGTCCATGGCGCCCAGTTTTTACTACTAAGCTAGTCCCAATTGCCCACATTTGGCCCATGTCCCTCAATACCCACCTTACCCATGTAATTGTCTAAATGCTTTTTAAGAGACAAAATTGTACCTATCTCTACTACTGCTCTGACAGCTGGTTCCAGACACACACCACCCTCTGTGTGAAAGAATTGCCCCTCTGGACCCTTTTGTATTTCTCCCCTCTCACCTTAAACCTCTTGTAGATCCGCACATAGATGACCTTGTTGATCCTTAAGAGGTCCTACTCTCTCCCTAGTTAATCTTTTGCCTTTTATGTATTTGTATAAGTTCTTTGGATTCTCCTTTGCCTTATCGGACAAAGCAATCTCATGTCCCCTTTTTTCTCTCCTGATTTCTCTCTTAACTCTACTCTGACACCCTCTATGTTCTTCAAGGCATCCACTTGATCCTAGCTGCCTATGCATGTCATACGCCTCCTTCATTTTGACCAGGGCCTCAATATCCTGAGTCATCCAGGGTTCCCTACCTCTAGCAGGCTTGCCCTTCACTCTAAGAGGAATGTGCCTACCCTGAACACTGATTAATACACTTTTGAAAGCCTCCCATTTACCAGCTGTCCCTTTGCCTGCCAACAGACTCCGCCAATCAACTTTTGAAAGTTCCTTTCTAATACCACCAAAATTGGCCTTGCCCCAGTTTAGAATTTTAACTTTTGGGCCAGACCTATCGTTCTCCATAGCTATCTTAATACTATTGGGATTATGGGCACTGGTCCCAAAGTGATCCCTCACTAACACTTCTGTCACCTGTCCTTCCTTATTTCCCAAGAGGAGGTCAGGTTTTGCCCCTTCTCTAGTCGGGCCATCCACATACTGAATGAGAAATTCCTCCTGAATGCACTCAACAAATTTCTCTCCATCCAAGCCCCTAATGCTATGGCTGTCCCAGTCAATGTTGGGAAAGTTAAAGTTCCCGACTATTACCACCCTGTTTTTGTTGCAGCTATCTGTAGTCTCCTTACATATTTGCTCCTCAATTTCCCGTTGATTATTTGGGGGCCTATAGTACAACCCTATCAAAGTAATTTCTCCCTTTTTTTAAGTTCGACCCATATAGACTCAGTGGGCAAATCCTTGGATATATCCCCTCTCAGTACTGCCGTGATGTTCCCCCTAATCAAAAATGTAACTCTTCCCCCCCCCCCCCCCCCCCCTTACCTTCTGTTCTATCTTTCCTATAGAATCTGTATCCTGGAACATTGAGCTGCAAGTCCTGCCCCTCCCTTAGCCATGTTTCACTAATAGCTATAATATCCCAGTTCCATGTACCCATCCATGCTCCGAGTTCATCTGCCTTGCCTGTCAGGCCTCTTGCATTGAAATAAATGCAGTTTAATCTAGACTTCCGTTGCTCTCTGCCCTGCTTTCTCAGACCATCTGTCCAGTCATGTTTTGTACACTCTCCCTGTGTTTTATTTCTCTTGGCCTTACTGGACCCATTCACTAAGTTCTCCACCATCTCTGTACTCTGTACCATGGCCCTTTTTGATTTTTGACTTTGATTTTTCTGCCTTTCACTGTTCCCCTTACTGCCTTTTGTTTCTGTCCCCACTTTACTTCCCTCTGACCTCCTGCATCGGTTCCCATCCCTCTGTCACATTAGTTTAACCCTCCCCAACAGCAGTAGCAAACACTCCCCCTAGAATATTGTTTCCAGGTGCAGACCATCCGATCTTTACTGGTCCCACCTCTCCCAGAACCAGCTCCAATGTCCCAGGAATTTGAATCCCTCCCTCTTGCACCATCTCTCAAGCCAAATATTCATCTTCGCTATCCTGGCATTCCTACTCTGACTAGCATGTGGCACTGGTAGCAATCCTGAGATTACTACCTTTTGAGGTCCTACTTTTTAATTTAACTCCTAACTCCCTAAATTCAGCTTGTAGGACCTCATCCCACTTTTTTACCTATATCGTTGGTGCCTATATGCACCATGACAGCTGGCTGTTCACCCTCCCCCTCCAGAATGTCCTGCAGCAGCTCCGAGACATCCTTGACCTTTGCACTAGGGAGGCAACATACCATCCTGGAGTTTTGTTTGCATCTGCAAGAAAGGCCTATCTATTCTCCTTACAGTTGAATCACCTATCACTATAGTTGTACCACTCTTTTTCTTGCCCTCCTGCACAGCAGAGCCAGCCACGGTGCCATGAACCTGGCTGCTGCCACCTTTCCCTGGTGAGCCATCTCCTCCAACAGTATCCAAAACGGTATATCTGTTTTGGAGGGAAATGACTGCAGGAGACCTCTGCACTGCCCTCCTACTCTTCCTCTGTCTGGTGGTTATCCATTCCCCATCTCCCTCCGTAATTTTTATCTGCGGTGTGACCTACTCACTGAATGTGCTATCCATGACTTCCACAGCATCGTGGATGCTCCACAGTGAATCCATCCGCAGCTCCAGAGCCATCAAGCGGTCTAACAGGAGCTGCAGTTGGACATGAAGGAGCCAGGGACACCAGAAGGGTCCCTGAATTCTGTTGTTTAACTTTGGTATTTTTTGTAGATCTCTAACATCCTTGCATAAAAATGCATGTTTGAAGGTCTACTAGACTAATACTTTTAAAATTTATTTATGGCATGTGGACGTCGCTGGCTAGGCATGCATTTATTGTCTATTCCTAGTTGCCATCCAGAAGGTGGTGATGAGCTGCCTTCTTGAACCACTGAAGTCCCTGAGGTGTAGGTACATCCACAGTAAATCAGCTAAAAAAAAGGGCTTCGGAGAGCTAGGAGGGGGCAAGAGAAGTCGTTGGTGGGTCGGATCAAGGAAAACCCCAAGGCTTTTTACTCTTATGTGAGAAGTAAAAGAATGACCAGGGTGAGGTTAGGGCCGGTCAAGGACAGTAGTGGGAACTTGTGCATGGAGTCAGAAGAGATAGGAGAGGCGATGAATGAATACTTTTCTTCAGTGTTCACCAAGGAGAGGGGCCATGTTTTTGAGGATGAGAGTGTGATACAGGCTGATAGGCTGGAGGAGGTAGATGTTCTGAGGGAAGATGTAATAGCAATTTTGAAAAATCCAAGGGTCGATAAGTCCCCTGGGCCAGATGGGATATATCCTAGGATTCTTTGGGAGGCAAGGGATGAGATTGCAGAGCCTTTGGCTTTGATCTTTGGGTCCTCACTGTCCACGGGGATAGTGCCAGAGGACTGGAGAGTGGCAAATGTTGTTCCTCTGTTGAAGAAAGGAAATAGCAATGACCCTGGTAATTATAGGCCAGTTAGTCTTACTTCGGTGGTCAGTAAGTTAATGGAAAAGGTCCTGAGGGATAGGATTTATGACCATTTGGAATGATGCAGCTTAATCCGGGATAGACAACATGGATTCATGAAGGGTGTCTTGCCTCACAAATTTGATTGAATTCTTTGAGGAGGTAACTAGGTGTGTAGATGAAGATAGAGCAGTTGATGTCACATACATGGATTTTAGTAAGGTGTTTGATAAGGTTCCCCATGGTAGGCTCATGAAGAAAGTAAGGAGGGGTGGGATAGAGGGAAATTTGGCCGATTGGATAAGTAACTGGCTATCTCATAGAAGACAGAGGGTGGTGGTGGATGGAAAATTTTCAGACTGGAGACCAGTTACCAGCGGTGTACCACAGGGATCAGTGCTGGGTCCTCTGCTATTTGTGATTTTTATCAATGACTTGGAGGAGGGGGCTGAAGGGTGGGTCAGTAACTTTGCTGATGACACCAAGATTGGTGGAGTAGTGGATGAGGTGGAGAGCTGTTGTAGGCTGCAAAGAGACATTGATAGGATGCAGAGCTTGGCCGAAAAATGGCAGATGGAGTTTAACCCTGATAAGTGCGAAGTGATTCATTTTGGTAGGACAAATTTAAATGTGGATCACAGGGTCAACGGCAGGGTTCTGAGCAATGTGAAGGAACAGAGAGATCTTGGGGTTCATATCCACAGATCTCTGAAGGTTGCCACTCAAGTGGATAGAGCCGGGTGGATTTCCTCGGGTGGATGTAGCTACTACTAGGGGGCATAACTATAAGGTTCATGGTGGGAGATACAGGAAGGATGTCCGAGGAAGGTTCTTTACTCAGAGAGTGATTGGAGTGTGGAATAGACTGCCTGTTTTGATAGTGGAGTTGGACACATTAGGAACTTTCAAGCGGTTATTGGATAGGCACATGGAGCACACCAGAATGATAGGGAGTGGGATAGCTTGATCTTGGTTTCGGACAAAGCTCGGCACAATATCGAGGGCTGAAGGGCCTGTATTGTGCTGTACTGTTCTATGTTCACAGTGTTGGGAGGGAATTCCAGGATTTTGACCCAGCAATGTTGTGGGAACGGCGATTTATTTCCAAGTCAGGATGGTGAGTAACTTGGAGGGGGAGCTCCAGGTGGTGGTGTTCCCATGTATCTGCTGCTCTTGTCCTTCTAGATAGTAGTGGTCGTGGGTTTGGAAGTTGCTGCCGAAGGAACCTTGGTGAGTTCATGCAGTGCATCTTGTAGATGGTCCACACTGCTGCTACTGTTTGTTGGTGGTGGAAGGATTGAATGTTTGTGGAAAGGGCAGCAATCAAGTGGGCTGCTTCAGCCTGGATGGTGTCAAGCTTCTTGAATGTTGTTGGAGCTGCACTCATCCGGACAAACGGAGAATATTCCGTTACACCTCTGACGTGAGTTTTATAGATGGTGGCCAGGCTTCGGAGGGGTCAGGAGATGAGTTACTCTCCACAGAATTCCTAGCCTTTGTCCTGCTCTGGCAGCCATAGTATTTATATTGCTAGTCCAGTTCAGTTTCTAGTCAATGGTAACCCCAAAACGTTGATAGTGTTAGAATTCAGTGATGGTGATGATATTGAATTTCAAGGGGCAATGGTTAGATTCTCTCTTGCTGGAGATTGTCACTGCCTGGTACTGGTGTGGCATGATTGTTACTTACCACTTATCAGCCCAAGCCTGGATATTATCTTGTTGCATTTGAACATGGACTGCTTCAGCATCTGAGGAGTCACGAATGGTGCTGAACATTATGCAATCATTAGCGAACACTCCCACTTCAGACATTATGGAAGGAAGGTCACTGATAAAACAGCTGAAGATGGTTGGGCTCAGGACACTCCACTGAGGAATTCCTGCAGTGATATCCTGGAGTTGAAATGACTGACCTCTAACCATCACAACCTGTGTGCAAGATATGACTCCAAAAAAAGTTTTCCCATAATTCCCACTGACTCCAGTTTTGCTCGGGCCACACTTGGTCAAATGCAGCCTTGATGTCAAGGGTAGTCACTCTCACCTCACCTCTGGAATTCAGCTTTTTTGTCCATGTTTGAACCTGGGTTGTAATATGGTCAGGAGCTGAGTGATCCTGGCTGAACCCAAACTGAGCGACAGTGAGCAGGTTATTGCTCAGCAAGTGCACTTTGCACTTTTGATCAACCCTTCCGTCACTTTACTGATGATCAAGAGTAGATTGATGGGGTGGTAATTGGGCGGGTTGGATTTGTCCTGCTTTTTGTGTACCTAGGCAATTTTCCACGTTGTTGGGTAGATGCCAATGTTGTAGTTGTATTGGACCAGTTTGACTAAGCGCGTTAAGTTCAGGAGTACAAGACTTCAGTAGTATTGCTGGAATATTGTCAGGGTCCATAGTCTTTGCAGTATCCAATGCCTTGATATCATGTGGAATGAACTGAATTGGTTGAAGACAGGTATCTCTGATGCTGGGGACCTCCGGATGAACTGCCCAGCATTTCTGGCTGAAGATTGTAGCATATGCCTCAAATTTAACTTTTGCACTGATGTGCTGGGATTCCCCGATCATTGAGGCCTCCAGTGAGTTTTTTTAAGTGTCCACCACCATTTGCGGTTGGATGTGGCAGGAATGCATGGCTTAGATCTGATCTGTTAGTTGTGGGATCACTATCTCTCTATTACTTGCTGCTTATGCTATTTGGCATGCAAGTAGTCCTGTGTTGTAGCTTCACCAGGTTGACACCTCATTTTTTGGCCTGGTGCTGCTCTGCAATGCCCTCCTGCACTCTTCATTGAACTCACGTTGAACTTCTGGCTTGGTAGTAATGGGAGAGTGGGGAATATGCTGGCCAGGAGGTTACAGATTGTGGCTAAGTAGAATTCTGCTGCTGTTGATAGCCGAAGGAACCTCATGGTTGCCCAGTTTTGAGTTGCTAGATCTGTTTGAAATCAATCCTGTTTAGCACAGAGTAAGTGCCACACAACACAATGGAGCGTAACCTCAATTTGAAGATGGGTTTCATCTCCACAATGACTGTACAGTGGTCACTACTACCGGTACTATCATGGACAGATGAGATCAAGTATGTTTCTCCCTCTTGTTGGTTCCCTCACCAAATGTCGCACAGACCTTGTTTGTGTCCTTTAGGACTCGACCAGCTCAGACAGTAGTGGTATTGCCTTTAATTTTTGGTGATGGACATTGAAGCCCCCCCAACCCAGAGTACATTCTGCACTTTTCAGTATCAGGCCCATTATCTTTACCAGTACCTAGGCCGATGCTGGGTGGGCTGTCAGGTTTCATTCCTTTTTGTAGGCTTTGTAGCACTTGTACACAACTGAGTGGCTTGCTTGAGCATTTAAGGGTTGACCACATGGTCTGGGGTCACATGTAGGCCAGACATTAGTGAAGTGAACCAGATGGTTAGAACAATCAACCAATCCATCCAGATTTTTAATTCCATGGGCCGTAGTGGGATTCAAACCTGAGTCTCTGGATTACTGGTTCAGTGACAAAACCACTACACTATCACCTCCATTGATTGTATCCACCATTTATGCATATTCATGTCTACTTTTTATACTTTTCCAATTCAATCAAATCAAATCCAATTCAGAGTCTCAACAAGTTGAGACATTTCAGATCCAGGCTGACAAGACAGGGCGAGCGACCAAACCACCCTGTCCTGGGCCTGATCTACATGAGTCAAGCTGATTGGAGAAGGGGGAGGATCCTCCTCCAAGACTTGAGCTCATTTGCATCTTAGCCAAAAGGCCGAGATGCCGCTTTTAAAAATTGCTTCATATGAAACATATGAAGCTTCAGTGTAACCCAATGACCCCAACCAAGTGCAGGCGATCCATACTACACTTGATCTTAGCCATTTTAACAATGACAAAAGTGTACTTGACTTCTTCAAAGAACATGGTTGGTTTAGCCCTTTTTCTCAAACTCGTGAAGCCCAAGAGTTGTTTCAGAAACCTGGGTGATGAAAATTGCTTCTGATTGAAGGCAGCTGCACATTAAAATGTACTGCTGCCTCCATGAACCACATGTGTGTGCAAGATGTCCCATCCCTGGTGGATGCTGGATATGGGTGTGGGGTTTGCTGGATTTGAAGCACTGGTGCCATTTTGGCAAAGGTGCGGAGCCCTCGCATCTTTGCAAAAATTCAGCAAAACATCTCGAAGCTAAATTTAAATGTTGTAAGTTTCTTCATTGTTGACTATATTTAAAAATGCTAAAAATTCCATTCCTTTGTCAAAATAAAACAATACCAAACAGATAGTGCTAACTGCTTAATTTAACAATCATTTTCTAAATAAATCTTCTGAAAAAGTGGGCTGGAATCTGTTTACCTCAATGTACAGGTTCATGTTCATTCAGGTTTAAAATTCATTATGTCTTGGTTATCTCTTGGGCCATATCCCAGCGTTGTCAAAACCAATTGAATCAACGTGTTTTAGTCTCTCTTAATTCAGTTGCTACTAATCGACATTTACTCTGACATGCTATATTATTCTTCACATACTTAAGCAGTGATCTTATGAAAAGAATTCTAAGTGCCGAACAAGCGTGAAAACGGGAGAGAATTACGCCCTTTTCTTGGGCAAGCTTCCAGATGCAATCGTACGGCATTGTGATTCTTACCAGCAAGGGGAGTGGGTGGAGTCTTGCTGCTGAGTCTTGGAGCACCATTGCACAGACACCCCAATCTACCAGTGCACTGCATACACACTGGGAGATGTCACAGCCTCCACCTCCCCAAACAATAGACTCCCTTGATTGTCCACCCTGCCCCAATCTTTCACCGACTCCAATTTTTCCCCGTCCCATGGCCAATTGCTGCCCCAGATCCCCCCCCCCCCTCCAATGCAGAGTACGTCCCCTGTCTCCCCATCACAGGCCCTGCCCCCTTGGCACTGCCCACTGGCAGTGCCAAGAAGCCAGGCTAGTACTGCCCACGGGGCACTTTGCAGCCCTGCCCCTGACCACTCAGGGAGCTTCAATGGCCTCTTGTCTCATCCACCGGTGAGGCCATCACATCAGGCTCCCATTTGTCGGGACCATATGTGATCCTCACCGGTGAGGGCCTCCACTGGCAAACAGGTATAGGCAAGTGAGCCTGAATGATTGTGTCCAGGACTCACTATTTACATTTTAAATTCCCTTATGCTTATTTATATCAGCATTGCGCCCTTCCTAGATGTGAGGCTGATTTCACTGGCAGAATGGGGCCGGTAAGATCATCACAGGTGAGAAACTGGGCACGAGCCCGATTTTTCGGTTCTCACCGATCCTACCGGCTCATACGCCAATCATTCGGCCCTTAATGTTTTAGATATTTTTTAATAACATATAAAAATGTTTTCTTCAGTCTATCAATCTTAGTTTTACTTGTTCTGCAACCTGTACTGTTGCACAGAATTGTGGTGGATAGAGTACCCTTTCTAAACTGATTTACGTGCTCTCACTGTAAGATAGCAGCAGTTGAAAAAATATTTCAATGGACTGTTTTGGTGGTGCATGCAAAAAAAATTTGGTTTAAGCTTTGTAGATATTCAAGGCTGCAATCACTGAGAGACTATTCATCAGTAACCAGATCTAAATGTGGTATTGCACTGCTTGACCCAATGGTCAACTGTGACCTAGACTTCTTCACCAGTAGCTGTGGACTTGGTAAAGAAGTATGATGAATTTGAAATTTGTTGTGACTTGAATTTCATGTGCATAATTCTGAAGTGGTACTATCATCCTGAGAAAGTATTTGGGTAATGTGTCTTAGTTTATTTGCAGATATGGCACAGTGATATTAAATAAATTAAAATTCATTCATGCATATCACAAAAATAACATGCAGCTTCTGTGTCTTTCTCCTTCCACTCCAAAGTATGTAAGTTGTATTTTAAATTTACATTAACATCACACTAAAGATGATGCATAAAGAAGCTTTTTAAACTTTTTTTCATCCATATCCAAAATTATTATTAAATCACACAAGGTAACACTTGGCAGTTTTAGATGGATAAAGTTATATCACAGATGCACCAGATGATTATTCGAGTCTAATGGAGAAACCATCTCGGAGCGACTATATTGAAATTGATGCAATGTATGATGGATTATATTACTGCTGATCAATGTCTTCACACAAGCATCTGTCAAGAAGAGTTCATAATTTTGTCAGGGTAACTTCCAATTCCAGCTTTATAGTATTGTAAATAGTCTTAACAAACATTGTTGTTTTGATCTGTCCATTTTGTGGAATCTGCCATTTAGCCTAGTAGTCTGTCTGTAAACAGTTATTTGTTCTGCAGCATGAGCCAAATCGATCTTTTTTGTGAATACCAGTCCATGAGCATTCTTCACTGGTACAGCATTGGATGTTGGCAATGCATCTCATTGGGTGAAGTTCTCAAACCCATGCTATTAGAATAAAGCTAGAAGTAAAGACTAAATTGGATGGCTTGCAGGTGGTTTAGCCTCCATGGAACAATAGCGTTGCGAACTTTCTCCAGTGGTTGATGTGTTCTACAATACGGCAATATGAATTCTGGTTCTTCAGCAAAAGCTGTGCTGCCATACATTTTTCAATATTTTGGCATGCTTTAATTTCCGCTTTTCAAACTTGGTGCTAATGAAAGTATTCTGTCTTTGCAATGTATGCAGTAAGGTGAAGCAGCATATCTCAAAGCATGATTCTTGATGCAAGTTTGTATATTTGCCTACCCTTCCTGTTATTCTGTGTAACTTTGTTTTAATAACACATAAGTGAGAGGACCAGTCCCAAAGGTTTACAAGAAATTGTAACAGAAAAAACAACATTCACTTAACTACACCAAAATAATTGACCAAAATATAATTTAGAAATTTGTGCTCATCATAAAAAACATTACACATGCATGATTTAATTTGCTATTTATGCCTCAGTCATTAGTTTGATAAATCTTTCAAGACAAACAAAAAACAAATGTTAAAATTGGTAAACTTGATACCTCTAAGTCTCTTTAGTTATATTTTAACTTTCTTTTCAAATTCTCCTTTAGCCCAGTGCTACCTCTACCACCCTGTTCCTCCTTTCGCCAGAAGGATTGGATGGTCAGGCTTTCAAAATTATCCACAACTGTTAGATATACCCAATCTTTAGTCATTTAGGAGCTTGATTGCGAACTAGCAAAACTTTATAAGGGGAAGTGAATTTTGAACTCAGTAGATGGGATTCAAACTTAAAATCCTACTTTTGGATAACCAGTGCAGGGTTAGTAATAGAGCTCTGTAATTGCATGCCCAGTTCCAAATTGCTGATTTTTAAAAAATATATTTGAGTTTTGAATTTCTTAGATATAATAGACTATAATACACTATATTGAAAATTCACAAAGTATGCCTTGTTTATTAATTTGACAGACTGAAATAAAATATATAGTTTAATTTGTTTTAGCTGCAATGGAGTTGCAGTACAAATTACACTGGTGTATTTGCATATCACTTCTTCACAGTACAGAACGTTGACCATAGTTAAGTTTCTCCTGAACCATTAGCTTCTGAACTTGCAGTCTCTTTTAATCAACTGAAAGTCCTCCATATACAAGGACACATAAAATTTATTGCTGGCCAAAGACGGATGGCAAAAACAGTATGCATAAATAAAATAAAAGATGAACAATGATTGTGCTGTTGAAGACCTGGCTGAATAAGTATGTCAGGTACTGATTGGAAGAATGATAAATGGACTGGCCTAACAAAGGATTGACTGCTTGAAAAGACAGGGCTTTTTAATGGATGGAAGGAGAGGAGGCCTCATTTAAAAAGGAAGGGCTGTTTTCAGCAGAGATATGACAAAAGGAAGCAGACAACCATTGATTTATGTTCGAGAATGACAGTTGAAAAATTCAACAATAATCATGACAAATGAGGAGAGATGCGGCCGGAAAAAAATGCCAATACTTGGAGCCTGAAAAGAAATGCCAAGGTCACAAAGCGAGGTCCCCGAACTGCTGTTTTAGACACTCTAATGGAACTATTGGAAAAGAAGGGGACAGGTTAAAATAGATGATTTGGAGAAAAGGGTTGAAGGTTATGGTATTTTCATTTTTTTTTCCTAACCCAAGGTATAAATAAAATCTTGATCAGAAATGTTACTGAATGCTAAGGACAAACTGACCATTAAAAGGAAATCATTTTTACTCACCACCACCAATCCCTCCCCACGCTCATATTTAGAATGAGACAGAGATGATCTTTAAAAGCAGTAATGACACTGTTTTTCATCAGCAAATTATGAATCTGCAACTAATCTGGGAAGAAACCGATTTAAAACAGGAGAAATGATTAAATTGCACATTCTTCTACTTTGGCAAAGAAGATGAAGCATAAAATCTCCAATTAAGATGCTTTCGCTGATCTTACAGATTGCAAGAAACAACAAGGACTGAAATAGCTAGGTAGATCAATCTCTTCTATTTCAGATAAACTGTGATCTGTAATGGCTCCTCACAACTCCACTTACACCTGGGGCTGCAGTCAGGCATTAAGGGAGCACAGCCTCTTCAGATGAAGCATTTTCTAATCAGCTTTATCACTCATATCTGAATTTATCTTATTTGAAGAAAATGCCAATATATTAGCAGGCTTGTATGATACACAAGGTGACCCTACCAACTTAATGACATAATACATTATCCTTAATGAAGTCAATATCTTGTCTTTTAGCTGTCTGTCTATTGGGGCGATTAATTGCAGTGTCATTAAAGTTAGCTCTCTTTTCATTTGAGCCTGACAAGTCGCATAAAACTAATGTTCTTAGTTATCAGCCAGTGGAATAGGATGTGGGATGGAAGAAATTGTAGGAAATGCAAGGGGGATTGGCACGGCTTACTTGAGAGGTTTCTATGCAGTGACAGATTATAATGGCTCTCGCATTGTTTGTGTTTAGTGTTGCAGAGTCTCTCCAATATCCCCTTGTCTTCCCCCTACATTTGAAACTGTGAGATGGGAAGGTTGTAATTTACAGTGTGTTATCTTTGTCTATAGCTCCAAGATGATATGAAGTAAATCAAGGTACGAGTAATGAAAGACTGAAAATTTATTCCTTGAAGCACAGTTTTAAGTGTAGTATCTGTTATAGTGGCACTGCCTGAAGACCCTGAAATGAGACTGGATGAAAGGAAATAAAGAAGCATGGGAGTTCATGTTAATGCTGTTTGTCTGTGGTTAGTAATTGGGTTTCTCTGATGAGTTACGTGAAGACAAAGTGTGCATCCTAGCAAGTATTGTAAATCTTACATTGTTGGAACAAGAGCAATCCTTACAAATATTGATCCACTTCTGCACCAGAGGCAAGAAAAGCAGTGTGTTACTGGGCTGGTGTAGAGTCAGTGTCACAAATTACCAATGTGAAGATAGAGCTCTACCATTTTAATTTTTAAGTAATATTGATAATTAAAATATATACTGGATTAACCATTTATTAAACACACTGTTGCTTTGCATCAAAAATAAATAGTGATATTAAGTACCTGCTCTTTAAAAATATCCTAAAATGTTTTTTTTTAATTTTACAACATTTTATATGAATAGAGGGACTATTGTATTTGTTTTGGTGTTAAAGTCATGTGAAACTAACTTGAAGTAGATTGATAGAATGTGCCACATTCTGACATTTAGCTTTGTTATATTGGTGCTGTTATTGGGTTTGTGAGTTTTAGTTTATTATTTTAGGGGTATGTCTAATCAGTGATTTTAATGCACATTGTAAGGATCATAATTAGGACATTTTTGAGAAATTTTTGTTTTCTCTAAATCAGAGCTTTATTAATGTGGCGGAAAGATCAAGAGATTAAAATTATAATAAAGCACATTTGTAGGGTTATTACTGATATTTCATGGGGTAAAAAACATGTGGTGTGCTTCTCCACCATCTTCGATTTCACTGATCCTGAGAAGGGTGGCTGCTATCCAACTGGTTTTAGCATTCCCAGATTAGGTTGCAAATGACAAAATTGCTCGAACACCGGATGCTTGTGGATGATTGGTGTGCACAGGATTTTGCTTGGCTGTATTCCACACCCTAATCAAATGATGTGCTAACATTTGCTATCTAGTTTCACACTTGGAAGATAGGCAATTTATGTAATACTTGTGGAACCAAACACTAGTATGGGTTTGGTTTGAAATTCAAATGTAAGATCATTTTTGTAGTCATCAAAGCCCTGGGCATCTGGACACTTCCATTTTGGTCACTGATCGGTAGTGTCAACCACTCCCAAGCTAGGTATCCCATAGTCAGCTGCATAATAATGCACAGTGTACTCTGATCCATAGTAAGTCTTAACCCCAATATCAAAAGAGCATTTCTCTGTACCAGGCACTCTGATTTACTCTGAGCGCTGAAGCTTTTCTTATAAGATAATGAAGGGACGCTTTCCACTATGAGTCCACAACCACTGGGGACTGCGTTAACACTGACTCAATTCATTCATGCAGTTGTTTACCAAAGAGAACAAAACTTCAATCACATCAGGTTCCAGAATGAAATCCAAGTCACTAATCTATCGAGCTCCTCATCCTTAAATTCTTGATCTTCTGAAAGGAAACAAATTGACCATTTTTTTCTTAATAGGTAGTAAGAAGTCTCACAACACCAGGTTAAAGTCCAACAGGTTTATTTGGAATCATAGAAATCATAGAAACCCTACAGTGCCGAAGGAGGCCATTCAGCCCATCGAGTCTGCACCGACCACAATCCCACCCAGGCCCTACCCCCACATATTTACCCGCTAATCCCTCTAACCAACACATCTCAGGGGCAATTTTAACCTGGCCAATCAACCTAACCCGCACATCTTTGGACTGTGGGAGGAAACCGGAGCACCCGGAGGAAACCCACGCAAACACGAGGAGAATGTGCAAACTCCACACAGACAGTGACCCGAGCCGGGAATCGAACCCGGGACCCTGGAGCTGTGAAGCAGCAGTGCTAACCACTGTGCTACCGTGCCGTGCACAGTAAAAAGTCTCACAACACCAGGTTAAATCCAACAGGTTTATTTGGTATCACGAGCTTTCGGAGCGCTGCTCCTTCATCAGGTAAGTGATGACGAAGTTCCCCAGCTGATCCTCTCACCTGATGAAGGGGCAGCGCTCCGAAAGCTCGTGATACCAAATAAACCTGTTGGATTTAACCTGGTGTTGTGAGACTTCTTACTGTGCCCACCTCAGTCCAACGCCGACATCTCCACATCATTTCTTAAGTAGCATTGCACAAGATATAATGAGATATAGTTGAGCATAATATTCTACTCCATTAGGCTTGGCCTATTTCCAATTGTAAAAATGGTGAAAATATGTTAAAATATGAAACAAACTAAAATCATTCCTGTGATTTGAAGAATTTGAGGAAGATTTTTGGAAAGTGTACCAAATCATGTTGCATTGTACTTTGTGTATGACTTGTAATTGGCTTTGAAAGCATGTTTTGTAAAGGTTCTGAAATGTCTGCAGCCTCATAGAATTATTGCAGCAAGGTCTTACATGGGTGAAGGCAGGAGATTTTGCTGAGATAGAAGAAGGTGTCTTTGTGATGTGCGGTATGTGAGTTTGGAAACTCAATTGGGGAGAAAGCATAATTCCCACCACGAAGAATTTGTGCTTTTCTCAATATTTTATTTGAAAACAGTGAGCTTAAAAACTGCGAGCTTTTGTCACAATTGTCAAACACAAAGTTTGATTTGTACTATGCTATTCTGGACAGGGATCAAACGGAAGTAACATGGAAGCTTGAACCTTGTACTTTAAGCATGATAAGTCTTAATAAATGGAATGAAAGATGGAATATTGGAGATACATACCATGAATTTAGGCATTTGCACATTTTTCATTTTTGAAAAGTAAATTCATCTTTAATAACCAACAGGCAGGAAGATGCTACAAAGGAAATGTTATACAACAACAAGTTTTCATTACGTATTTTACATAATAAAATGCTGTGAAATGACTGACAGAGATGGAATCAAATACCAAGTAATAATGGGAGAAGAGCTAGGAACATAAATTGTAGGCAAAATCAAAGAGGTAAGTCTTTGAAGAAGGGCAGAGGCATTTAAAAAGTTGCTGATGGCAGATTGGGGGCTGAATTTAAAGAAAAGCAGAGTAAGGACAAGAGGGGACCTGTCATGGTGTACAGGAGGTTGTAAAAATAAGTAGGAGTGAGGCCATGAAGAATTTCTAGATGAGGACAATGATGTTGAACTCAATGAGGGAAATCTTACCACTAAAATTCTGAATGAGTGTGAAAATGGGAGCGAATCACACTCTATCTTTTGGGCAAGCTCTCAGATGGTATATTATGCCACTTAGTGCAAAAAAGAAGAGGCAAAGTGTGATTCATGCCAGTAGGGAGAGTGGATGGAGTTTATTCTCACCGGGAAGCTGGCTGCTGAAGGTAGAGGGCCCCATTGTGGATGCACTGATGTCTGTGTTCTGTGTTACATGTGTATACAGAACATGAGAGATCTGTCAGTTCCCCCACCCCTGATCACTGACCTCCAGCTGATTGCTAGCCACCCCCCCCCCCCCCCCCCCACCTCAGTCACTGGCCTCCCTGGCCAATCGCTGGCCTTCCCCCACCCCTACATTCACTGGCCTCGCCCCCACTCCCCAATCACTAACCTCACTGGCAGATTACCGGGCTCCGACATCGCACCTCCCTCCACCCCTTGATCATTGGCCTTCCCCGCTGATCGCCAGCCTACCCCCCCCCCCACCCCCCAATCACTGGCCTCCCTGGCCATTCACTGCCTTGATAACACCCCCCCCCCCCAATGTGTCCGATCACCGCCCCAATACCCCCCGGCCGCTCGCTGCCCTGATATCCCCTCTTTCTCCCCCCCCTTGCTGATAGTTGACCCAAACCTCCCCCCCGGACAATCGCCACCCTGGCCAATCCCAAATTGCACAGTGCACAGCCCCACTGCCTCCCCTTAGACCCTGCCCTCTTCATGCCCCATCCCTCCCCTTACCCTGCCCCTTTGCACTGCCTGGTGAGCAATGCCAGGCTGGCATTGCTGAATGCTTGAGAGCCCCATTGTGCATGCTCACCCTTGCCCTGACCACTGGCCTCTGGTCCCACCGATTCTGTCTTGGACTCACTAATCACTTTTAAAATTAGGGTTGAAGTATTTAAATCAACCAAAGGGTGCAAAGCTGATCACGTCAGCAATCCAGGGCAGGTAGGATCGTAAGAGGCGCGAACCCAGTTTTTTGCCTTTTGCGCGATCTTACCAGCTCGCCACGCCGATTGACCAGTATGGTGAGCTGGTAAGATCGCCCCCGATGTTTTTAAGGAATGGAAACCATTAGCTAATGTGGGATAAAGGCCATCTGGCAGGGCAATATGCAGGTGACAGATTTTTGAACAATTTGGACTTTATGCAAGTAGGAACCCAGAAGTTTGCAAACAGAATTTTGGATTAGTTCAGTGGGAAGGTGACAAAATTATTGGAATGAATGTTACAGCAGCAATAGTTATGTGATTGGAGAAATGTAGATGATATTACAATGGTAGAAATGGATTGAGCCTGCTGTGACAGAATTCTATCCTTTCCTGAGGGTCAAACAGGGATCTGAGGTTACATGCTTGAATGCAGCCTGAGAGTGCAATCCAGGAGAAATGTGGTATTGGATTAGGGTGCAGAGCTTTAGGTGGATCTAAATAGAATGGCACTGGCTTTTGATGATTGTAGAAAATTCTTCCTTCGCCACATTTGATGCTTTTATAGAGTGCAGATGGAGGAGTAGAATGACTGCATACAAATGGGAACCAATCCCTTCATTACAGGTTACACAAATGGATTAAATCCACACAGGGAGACCGTTGTGGGAGGTGAAGCCATTAAAGCGGAGTATGTAATGTTAGATAGGAGTAAAATCAGGTGAAGGATCCTGGATACCTTTTCAGCCACTGCCATGTTAAACTTTGCCAGAATTCTAGATTGTAATAACTTTACTCAACTTTTGTTTCTTCATCTATAAGAAACACGTGCATTTAGCAACAACCCAGTTTCACCATTGTTATTCCTGAATGAAACAGTGTATGCTTTAAAAGTTTTAAAAGTGATTGAATTACTAGTAAACAAATATGTTTGTAAAATTCAGGGACAGCTTATTGGCACTTTTGTTTGAAGATGTATCATCTTTAGAAAGAAAGATCCATTCCATTAAACTTAAAGTACTGTAATTTAAAAGGCAGCGATACATTGTTTTCACACTGACTTTGATTTAGGTTTGGCAAATGTGTTGTTCCTTCCTTTTCTGTCTGTCAGGAAAGAAGATAGACTGGGACAGAACTTAAAGAGACCGTTGGCAGGAGATTAAACAGGCTACTGCAAATTCGATTAATGTGCCATATTTTGTCCCAGTGCTTTTCTTGTATGATGTGCAGTATTGGATTTATTTTAAAGCTGGAACATTCTCTGTTCAGAATGATGGGACCAGGCAGTATGTATTTCTCTGTCAGGGATGTTGGCTGGTTTGCCAATTTTATTTCTATCAGATGATACTAATGTCCAGTTTATCATCAAGCCTCGCAGACTATCATGAAATTCTTTTCCCTGATGTTTGACATGAAGATAATTGCTGATGGCTAACAGGGCTATTTGGAATCTGGGTCTGAGATGCAATCGAAAATAAAGTAAAACAGAAACTGCACATTAATTTTCTAACCTAGTGAGTTTCAGACTCTTGGCGAAATCTGTAGTTTGTTATCATCATTTGTATAACTAGTGTGTTCACAATATAATAATAGATACAGAGAGATTCAAGGGTTGTCTTCTCAGGAAATAGGCCAAAGTTTTTATTGTGGGTGGTCTCGAGTGTCGTTTGCTAATAAGCTACTGACCTCAGCAAAGAAGGCAGAAGGGAAGATATAGGAGAGGAAAATACTTTTGTTTCATTGAAGCAGCTGCTTACCACACATTTATATTTTGATGCTGCTGGTGATTAAACTTTGTTTGCAGCATCTTACTATGATTTTTGAATTTACATTTTCAATACTATAAGGCATTCTTTGGCCAAAAGGGTGGACAATGTTAATGTTACAGGCCTCTGAGTGCTGGATTATAACCAATTGCTGGAATGCAAGAATAACTTTCTTCTTTTCCTTCTGTCCAGAGAAGTGATTGGTCTACCTTCAGTGCTCAGCCTCCAATGTCAGACTGAACCAAACAACATATGCGTCCTTTATCTACCCTAATAACATACAGGCTCAAGAAGCACATGATCCAAAAAGTACCGTATGCATGAATCAGTTCCATGCATCTCTTTACTAATGGTTCAAATTATAATACTTGAAAATTTCTAATTATAAGGACAGAAATATTTCAATTAACAAACAACAATGCAAAAACACAAAATCTCTCAGCACAATAATGCTCAAATGCCTCTCCTTAGTAGTTTGAAACATTAGCGATTGTTTGTGCTCTATTTTCTTTCCTTTACTAGTACTTACCACTATTGACCCCAAGTAGTATTTTTCCAAATGGCAGTGGAAGTAATTTGAAATATTGATTGGCAGTGCAGTTAAGTTGTCAACACAACCATTTAATTTGTCAGAAAGACTTGTTAAATTGTCAAAAATCATATAAAAACCCCTTCAGCCATTGAAGATATACATCAAGGTTGTTGTCGAATCAAATTATTCATTCTGAGAATGAAGGTAAGAGGACTCCAAAAGTGTCCATTTGTCAGTATGCAAGAAATCTTGGATGTGGGCCAAGATTTACCTACCTTTGATGGAAGTAGTGCTGATATGAGCAAAATATGCAACATCAAACTTATTGTGAAAAATGCATTTAAGATCATCTCTATTAAAATAACTAGCTGTTTTATTATTTTTTTATCAACATTGATGCACTATCAATAAGGCGAAAGACTACCAATATGCCAATATAAGTGTAGGCTTTTATTCACAACAGAATCAGGAGCAGATCCCAACAATTAACCGACCTGGACTGAACAAGGGGGAGGAGACAGCCACCTTTATACTAGGTGCCGAGGGGAGGAACCAAACTGGAAGGGGATGTGTCCAGGTATGACAAACACACACAACGGTGGTCCATATAGGACAAAGGCACAACTGAGGTCCACCACATTCACCCCTTCCTTTTAAAAAAACAACACGGGGGTGAAGCGGAAACAATATCACAAGTCCAGACGAACCGGTGGCTTGATCCGTCGTCGCGATCGTCGTAGTGCAGGTCGCAGAGTCGTCCGAGCAGGGAGCGACGTCGGCCCAGGCTCCGTACAGTGAGCGTCGAGAGAAGGCGCTGGGTGGTGTGAAGCGGACCGATCCGTCATCCCGTCCAGTCGTCGGGTACTGCGTGGCGACGGCTCTGGCGACTCAAGCGAGCTGTACATAGGGGCGAGGGGAATGAGCAGTGGCCCTGGTGGCGTATGGGGAACAGTGGGAACCGGAGCTGGGGGGTGGGGGGCTGCAACAGGCTCTGGGCACACTACATTGGGGACAGGGACTGAGGGAGGAAGAGGCGTAGCAGTCTCCGAATGGACGACACCAGGGACTGTGGGGCGGAAGGACGTGGTGACCTCCGGGGCACCCGCGGGTGCCAAGTCACGGACAGAAACCGTGTCCTCCCGCCCATCAGGGTACGCTACATAAGCATATTGGGGATTAGCATGGAGCAGTTGGACCTCCGCGACCAAGGGATCTGCCTTATGGGTCCGGACATGCTTCCGAAGCAGGACGGGTCCCGGGGACATCAGCCAATCCGGGAGCGAAGTACCCGAGGAGGACTTCCTGGGAAATGAAAACATCCGCTCGTGAGGGGTCGTATTGGTCGCTGTGCACAAGAGTGACCTAATGGAATGTAATGCGTCCGGAAGGACGTCTTGCCAACGGCTGACTGGAAGGCCCCTAGACCGTAACGCTGATAGAACGGCCTTCCAGACGGTTGCGTTCTCCCGCTCTACTTGACCATTGCCCCTGGGGTTATAGCTAGTGGTGCAGCTGGAGGCAACGCCTTTGGTGAGCAGGTACTGCCTCAGCTCGTCACTCATGAAAGAGGACCCACGGTCGCTATGAATATAGGCTGGGAAGCCGAACAGGGTGAAGAGCTTGTTCAGGGTCCGAATCACTGTAGCCGTGGTCATGTCCGAGCAGGGGAAGGCAAAAGGGAAACGTGAGTATTCGTCAATGATATTCAGGAAATAAACATTGCGGTTAGAGGAGGGGAGGGGGCCTTTAAAATCAACGCTAAGGCGCTCAAACGCGCGAGTGGCCTTTACAAGGTGCGCCCTACCTGGCCGGTAGAACTGCGGTTTGCACTCAGCGCAGACCCTGCATTGCCTGGTAATCGTCCGGACTTCCTCAAGGGAGAAGGGCAGGTTACGGGACTTGACAAAATGGAAAAATCTGGTGACACCCGGGTGACAGAGGTCGTTATGGAGGGACTGTAGCTGGTCTAGTTGGGCACTGGCACATGATCCACGGGACAGGGCGTCTGGGGGCTCATTGAGCTTCCCAGGCCGGTACATGATGTCATATCTGTAGGTGGAGAGCTCAATCCTCCACCGCAAGATCTTGTCATTCTTAATCTTGCCCTTTTGCCAGGCCGGTACATGATGTCATATCTGTAGGTGGAGAGCTCAATCCTCCACCGCAAGATCTTGTCATTCTTAATCTTGCCCTTTTGCCTGGTGTTAAACAGGAAGGCAACTGACCGCTGGTCCGTAATTAAGGTGAATCGTTGGCCCGCGAGATAATGGCGCCAGTGCCGGACGGCTTCCACGATGGCCTGGGCCTCCTTCTCGACCGAGGAGTGTCGAATCTCAGGGCCTTGTAAGGTCCGGGAAAAGAAGGCCACCGGACGGCCCCTCTGGTTAAGGGTGGCAGCTAGGGCAAAGTCAGACGCATCACTTTCCACTTGGAATGGGATGGATTCGTCCACAGCGTGCATCGCGGCCTTCGCGATGTCCGCTTTGATGTCACCGAAGGCCCGACAGGCCTCCTCCGCCAGGGGAAAAGAGGTCGATTTTAGGAGCGGACGGGCTTTATCTGCGTAACGGGGAACCCACTGGGCATAATAGGAGAAGAAGCCCAGGCATCTCCTCAGTGCTTTGAGGGTAGTAGGGAGGGGAAGCTGCATAAGGGGACGCATACGGGCTGGGTCGGGGCCAAGGACACCATTTTCTATCACGTACCCAAGGATGGCGAGGCGGCGTGTCCGGAAAACACACTTCGCCTCATTGTATGTGAGGTTC
Source organism: Mustelus asterias (assembly GCF_964213995.1). Taxonomy (NCBI): domain Eukaryota; kingdom Metazoa; phylum Chordata; class Chondrichthyes; order Carcharhiniformes; family Triakidae; genus Mustelus; species Mustelus asterias. Next base: position 14,530,488 of record NC_135828.1, on the reverse strand, counting down.
AGGAGAGTGGCCGTACGAAGGAATTTTTGTAGGTTGGCATCATGGTCCTGCAGGTCATGGCCGCAGATGGTGACGTTATCCAGATACGGGAAAGTGGCCCGTAGTCCGTGCTGGTCCACCATTTGATCCATGGCCCGTTGGAAGACTGAGACCCCATTGGTGACACCAAAGGGGACTCGGAGGAACTGGTAGAGGCGGCCATCCGCCTCAAAGGCAGTGTATGGGCGATCCTCCGAGCGGATAGGGAGCTGGTGGTAAGCCGATTTCAAATCGATCGTTGAAAAAACCCTATAGTGCGCGATGTGGTTGACTATGTCCGCGATACGGGGAAGAGGATATGCATCTAGTTGGGTATACCTGTTTATGGTCTGGCTGTAGTCAATCACCATGCGGTGTTTCTCCCCCGATTTAACTACGACCACTTGCGCCCTCCAGGGGCTGGTGCTGGCCTGGATAATCCCTTCCTGGAGCAAACGTTGTACCTCGGACCGAATGAAGGCCCGGTCATCCGCACTATAGCGCCTACTCTTGGTGGCTATAGGCCTACAATCCGGGGTGAGGTTATCAAATAACGGGGGGGGGGTGATCTTGAGGGTCGAGAGACTGCAGGTGGTGCGCGAGGGGCGCTGCCATGACGGCGCCTGGCAGACAGAGAGCGGGGGATAAGGGCCATCGTACTGCAGGATGACGCTTCTATGATGGCTGAGGAAATCTAACCCCAGCAGTACAGCTGCGCAGAGTCGCGGCAGCACGAGGAGCCGAAAACGCTCGTAGACTGTGCCCTGTACCGTCAGCGTCACCAAGCAGCACCCAAGGACCTCCACTGAGTGAGAATTCGAGGCCATGGAGATGGTCTGGCTCCAGGGTCGCACGGGAAGGGCATATTGACGCACTGCGAGGGTGTATAAAACTTTCCGTGCTCCCACAGTCAAACAGGCAGTTTTCTGCATAACCATTTACCTTGATCTCCATTATGGACTTGGAGAGTTGATGTGGCTGCGACTGGTCCAGGCAAATCGATGCCACTGTTGAATTAAAGAAGAATCCATCTTCGTCGCCGTCTGATGACGTCACGGATGAAGCTTCCTGCTCAGCTTGCCTTGATGCCAGTCTCAAAGATGGCGACTCCCGCACTTCCGGTGACCGCATCAAAGATGGCGATTCCCGCACTTCCGGTGACCGCATCCAAGATGGCGATTCGCGCGCAGCCGCCGCCTGCATCAAAGATGGCCGCGCCCTCGGAGCACACATGGCTCCACGAGTCTTCAGAAGCGGCTTTGCTCTGCAGACTTTAACAAAGTGGCCGAGCTTACCGCATCCGGAGCAAATCGCGTCCTTTGCCGGGCAGTGACGCCGAGGGTGCTTAGGGAGGCCACAAAAGTAACATTTGGGCCCTGCTGGAGCAGCCGTCACAGTGGAGCCGTCGGTGGAACGGGATCCAAGGTAAGACCCGAGATTATGGGAGGCTGCTTCTAACGTTTCAGCCATCGTGGCCGTTTTCCGGAGGTCTAGGTCATCTTGTTCCAGCAGACGCTGCTGGATGTATGTAGACTCAATGCCCGCAACGTAGGCGTCGCGGATCAGATCCTCCGTGTTCTGAGCTGCTGAAACAGCCTTACAGTCGCATGCTCGGGCGAGGACTCGCAGGGCGCGCAGAAATTGGGCGCACGATTCTCCTGGCTGCTGTTTGCGGGTAGTTAGGAGGTGTCTGGCGTAAACCACGTTAGGGCTCTTTCGGATCTGCCCTTTTAGGAGTTCGATAGCGTCCGCGTAAGTAGCAGCGTCCCGGAAGATTCCATAGACAGATTCGCTTACCCGGGCGCGGAGCACGTGGAGTTTAGCAGCGTCGGTGTCGATGGCCGTAGCGGTGTCGACGAATGCTTCGAAGCAGTCCAACCAATGATCAAATTTATCAGAGCTCCAACCTCTTGAGGGTCTAAAGCTAACTTGTCGGGTTTTAGAAACTGCTCCATATTAGTAACTGTTGTGAATAAAATTGATGCACTATCAATAAGGCGAAAGACTACCGATATGCCAATATAAGTGTAGGCTTTTATTCACAACAGAATCAGGAGCAGATCCCAACAATTAACCGACCTGGACTGAACAAGGGGGAGGAGACAGCCACCTTTATACTAGGTGCTGAGGGGAGGAACCAAACTGGAAGGGGATGTGTCCAGGTATGACAAACACACACAACGGTGGTCCATATAGGACAAAGGCACAACTGAGGTCCACCACAAACATCTACAGCAACATAATTATTCTCTCAAGGAAAAAGTCCTTTATATACAGAAACATTGCCATTTAAAATCTTGATCTTGAATTTGAAACAAAATTAATCCATCAGCTAAATAGTTGTTGTCCTACAACTGTTTCAACATCATTATTAGCTTCTTGATTCATACTCACATCCAATGTGAGGTATTGGTATGAATATCAATATTTTGCAAAACTAGTGAGCACAAGAAACAAAACATTCCTTTTGGGCATTGCTTCTATATTTCTTATGTGAAACATGCTCAAAATGAACGCTGAGGAGGATATTGTGTGGATGCAACAAATTCAAAATTTTTCTTTAAAGGTTTATTGAATTAAAGAATTATGTACTGAAGAAAATGAAAAAAAAATCCTTTATGTTGAACCATCAGCATTGGATTCATGTAACGATTCTCAGTTGGAGAAAAGCCACTTGACATCTTTAGAAAATTTTGAAGACGTACAGATTATAAAATCTGACCTATTTCCTCTCAAATCCTCCATTTCATGTATATTCAATATAAAATTTTACAATGCAGAAATAGTCATTCAGCCCAACAGGTTTATGCCTTCTTCTATCTTTCTCAACCTCATCCTTTCAACATATCATTCTACCCTTCCTCTCCCATGCAATTATCTAACTTCCCTTTAAATGCATCTGTGATTTTGCCTCAACTACTGCTTGTGGTAAAAAGTTCCAAATTCTCTCCACTCCCTGGGTGAAGAAGTTCCTCCTGGATTCCTTTTGGATTTATTCAGTAACTCTCTGGCCCATAGTTTTGAACTTTGCAAAAGTGTAATCTCTCTTCCTAACCTATCAAACTCCTTCACAATTGTAAAGACCTGTATAAGCTCACCCCCTCCCCCCCCCCCCCCACCCCACCACCCCTAGTGATGCATTTAGGTGTGAGATTTGGGATTTCTTCTCATAACTTTAAAACTACAATAATTTATCACAGGCTGGTTCAAATTATAAAAACTTGAGTACTCATTGGAATTACAAATATTGCTGGGAAAATAAGACATGCTGTCAGGACAAATGCAAGAATATCAAATTTCAAAGGGAACAGCAATTTACACTGCATGAGAAAAGTGTGTTAATTGGTTGGCCGTCAACTCTGGTTGAGGCTTTGCCATGAGGAATGCACCAGGAAACTATTGTCCTTGGTTCTTTTGTTTAATCAAAGAAAGGCACAATGCCTGGACATGTTTCTTTTACCCGCACAGGACAGGCCGCTGCTTATGAATATGCTTCCAGCAAGCATAAGTGAGCCATATTGCAAGCCTGACCAATAGTCTGAAATGTGTTTGTTAGTGTGATTCTTAGAACACTCAGGATTGTTCAAGTGCTGTCCAGTCACAGAATCGCATCTAATGTTAGTTATTATGTTATGAGTTTTGCAAGTATGGGCTGGTTGAGTACAGTCAGTACTCTGCCTATTGCAAATAGCTGAAGGGAAATGTTGTTTGATATGATCGGCCAGTCATTGGGCTGAATGGCTAATGTACCTGGCATTACAGTAGGGCTGAAATTCACATTCCATATTACTCATTTGTGTGGTGGGCAGACATCATCTTGGCTTGACGGCAGCATCCTGTTAGTGGAAAATGCCACTCGTGTTGCTATTACTTTGTAAATTGGCTAGCCTCAACTGTTGCTCAAATTTCTGAGGCACCTTACTCCTCCAGGGTAATTTTAAGTACATTGAGCACTTTTAAGTCTGAAAATGGTGGGCTTAGGCCTAATCGTGAGATTGTGCAGTACACAATGAGCAATGACTTGAGTGGTGTAGCCATTATCCCGCAGTATAGCTTTGCGCCCTATTTCGGCATCCAGTTTGCATAGTGAGCAATTAGTTCAAACCCTATTTACAAGATTGCCGATGAGGCCAATCTCATAGCATGAGGAGCTGTAGGTATCCCAAAATGCACATTGATGCACAAACAAACAATTTAAGACCATCAGTTGGACTCGCAATGTGGCTCACTTACACTTGTTGGAAGCTACATATATTTATATGCAGAAACCTGTCCTCTGAAATATAAAGGAATTTCACCTTTTTTGAATTAAACTATAATATGAAGGACAATAGTTCCCTGGTGCATTCATCGTGGCAAAGCCTTGACCAATCAAAACCAACTTGCCAACCAATCAGCGCCCATTGCTCATGCAGTATAAGTTGTTACTCCCTTTGAAATTTGGCAATTTGGCATCTGTCCTGATGAATGCAAGATGAGGAATGCTGATAACGTCTCTTTTATCAGCAATATTCTGTACCATCAAGCAACTAATTGTATAATTATAAATAACTTAAAAATGAAATATAAACTTGCATTGAACCATGACCAACAACATCCTGCCTATTTCTATTCTACATTCAGTGAGTCCAGGCATGTTCCCACTACCTACCATGCTTTGCATTAACAGCTCAGTTGTAACACTTTGCCAAGCTTTTCATGTATCAGTAAATTGAAGAGCTCAATTTTTAAAAGAGGCTAGTGTGATAAGTTATCACACTATAGTATTTGGCAATTGTACCTTGTTTTAAAAATTCAATTCCTGTTCCAGGGGTTTTCAAACATGATTATGAACAACTTAAAAGCAAGAAGCTATTCAGGAGCCTTCAATAATAGCCAATAAAAAAGACTATAATAAATATGAGCATTATAATTTTGTACTACCGTTGTCCTGTAATCTGTTTGGTAAAAGGAAATCTAAACATGTTGTGCAAAGTCTATTTGATGTTGGCAATCTGCCTTGTTTTTTGGTAATGTGATTGCTGCCATTCATGTTCGCTATCTCTGTAATATTGCCTTCTGGGCGGCATGGCGGTATAGTGGTCAGCACTGTTGCCTGTGTCTGCATGGGTTTCCTCTGGGTGCTCCAGTTTCCTCCCACAGTCTAAGGATTTGATTTGTTATGATTTGATTTGATTTATTATTGTCGCATGTATTGGTATACAGTGAAAAGTATTGTTTCCTGTGTGCTATACTGTCAAAGCATACTGTTCATAAAGAAGGAAGGGAGAGGGTACAGAATGTAATGTTACAGTTCAAAATGTGCATGTGAGGTGGATTGGCCATGTTAAATTGCCTCTTAGTGTTCCAAGATGAGTAGGTTGGGGGGATTAGTGGGGTAAATATGTAGGGTATGTGGATATGGCCTAAGTAAGATGCTCTGTCGGAAAGTTGGTGCAGATTTGATGGACCAAATGATTATCTCCTGCACTGTAGGGATTCTATGATTCCTTCTGAAAATTTCAGTCGTGTGTTGGAGGAAGAGATAATTGTCATGAAAGTTTGTATGGGTAACCATTAGTATATTGAACTAAGAATGGACATTGCGTTGGCTATTTTGTTTATGGATGATTATAACTAAATTATAATTGTGGCTGAATTGGAAATACATTTATTTTCTGATCCTTTTCTACTTGCGTTTACCTGATTAATTTCGCTGACATAAGAAACAGCATGGAGGCCACTGAGGATTTTGAGAAGAGGTATGTCTCCATTTCCATTTCATGGAGGTGACCCATTGTGAGCCTATCCTCATGTGGCATACCACTACAACAGTCTACTTTTTGTAAACATACATTAACAATACATCATGCTGCTCGTAAATGCTTCAATTAGAAGGGTCTTGCTTGGGTTGCACTTTTAGCATACAGGTATCTTAATTATATATTAGATTAATATTTTCACACTGCATTACACTCCCACCTTCAATGCCATTTGAATACCCTTAATTATTTGTGAAAAGTAATTCCATGCCTTCTTTTCTCACCATTTGACTTATTTTTCATGTTTCACTATTATTAAGTGAAAGTTTTAGTGGGGACATGGAAACAATCTGGCAGTGTTCATTCGGAGAATTACTCAATAATAACTGTGTTCAGCAATGTTTTCAACTCTTAAAACTACAGCTACCTAAATAAAATAAAGAATTTGCATTTATATAACTCCTTTCAGCAAAGGTGCAGAATACAGTTTCTGGCACTAGCCTCCTTATAGACATAGTGAAGAACATGCCCCTGTCTACATCAATGAGGATGAAGTAGAAATGGTTGAGAGCTTCAAGTTTTTAGGTGTCCAGATCACCAACAACCTGTCCTGGTCCCCCTATGCCGACACTATAGTTAAGAAGGCAGTTAGGAAGACAAATGCAATGTTAGCATTCATGTCGAGAGGGCTAGGATACAAGAGCAGGGATGTACTTCTGAGGCTGTATGAGGCTCTGGTCAGACCCCATTTGGAGTATTGTGAGCAGTTTTGGGCCCCATATCTAAGGAAGGATGTGCTGGCCTTGGAAAGGATCCAGAGGAGCTGCACAAGAATGATCCCTGGAATGAAGAACTTGTCGTATGAGGAATGGTTGAAGACTCTGGGTCTGTACTCGTTGGAGTTTAGAAGGATGAGGGGGGATCTTATTGAAACTTACAGGATACTGCGAGGCCTGGATAGAGTGGACGTGGAGAGGATGTTTCCACAAATAGGAAAAACTAGAACCAGAGGGCACAACCTCAGGCTGAAGGGACAATCCTTTAAAACAAAGATGAGGAATTTCTTCAGCAGAGAGTGGTGAATCTGTGGAACTCTGTGCCGCAGAAGGCTGTGGAGGCCAGGTCATTGAGTGTCTTTAAGAGAGAGATAGATAGGTTCTTGATTAATAAGGGGGTCAGGGGTTATGGGGAAAAGGCAGGAGAATGGGGATGAGAAAAAAAATCAGCCATGATTGAATGACGGAGCAGACTCGATGAGCCAAGTGACCTAATTCTGCTCCTATGTCTTATGGTCTATGGTCTAAGAAAACCCACCAAAGCCTCTACTTTCTCAGAAGACTAAGGAAATTTGGTACGTCAACTACGACTCTCACCAACTTTTACAGATGCACCACAGAAAGCATTCTTTCTGGTTGTATCACAGCTTGGTATGGCTCCTGCTCTGTCCAAGACCGCAAGAAACTACAAAAGGCCGTCAATGTAGCACAATGAATCACGTAAACCAGCCTCCCATCCATTGACTCTGTCCATACTTCCCGCTGCCTTGGCAAAGCAGTCAGCATAATTAAGGACCCCACGCACCCCAGACATTCTCTCTAAAAAGAAAAGCTGTAAAACTAATTTTTTAGCACAATGGAAAAAAATTTCATTCCAACAATTAAAAAAATCAACTTTTCTGGATCATTTGAGTGTGTTCACGAGTAATTATGAAGCTGATTAAAAACCCTGTTACACCTCATTCAACTTTTTTCAGGGTTTTTTACTGATGGAATAAAAGTCAATGTTTTTGCCAATTCACTGATTGCTTAAAGATTGCAGACTGAGAGGACCTCCTCCTACTTTTTGAAAAAGCACTGAATTAATGACAAAAAGCTTCAAAACTTGAGATCTCGACCACCTAGAAGGATAAGGGCAGTAGTTGCATGGGAATATGACCATCACCTGCATGTTTCCCTCCAAGACACACAATACGGGGGCGGCACGGTAGCACAGTGGTTAGCACTGCTGCTTCACAGCTCCAGGGACCTGGGTTCGATTCCCGGCTTGGGTCACTGTCTGTGTGGAGTTTGCACATTCTCCTCGTGTCTGCGTGGGTTTCCTCCGGGTGCTCCGGTTTCCTCCCACAGTCCAAAGATGTGCGGGTTAGGTTGATTGGCCATGCTAAAAATTGCCCTTAGTGTCCTGAGATGCATAGGTTGGAGGGATTAGTGGGTAGATATGGGGGTAGGGCCTGGGTGGGATTGTGGTCGGTGCAGACTCAATGGGCCGAATGGCCTCTTTCTGTACTGTAGGGTTTCTATGATTTTCTATGATATTATGATTCGGAACTATATCGCCTATCCTTGGGTTGGTTAAAATCTTGCAATTCGCTCCCAAACATCATCGTGGGTATAGATACACCACGTGGACTGCAAAGGTTCAAGAAGGCAGCTCACCACTACCACCTCGAATGTAATTAAGGATGGGCAATATGAATAAAATAGACATATGATTTTCACTTCATTTGGTGCATGTGTAGACTCTGTGGAGTAATGAGGTTGAATTCTAACAGTTTTGCATCTTTAGCACTACAAACTCTGGGCCTTTTTCAGCACATTTGCTGTATGGATCATGATTTGATTACGTAAAAATATTGCATCAAATTATTCTGAGGTAATTTTTATTTTTATTCAGAACAAACCAACCACATTTACAGATTGAAAATCAAATAAATTTTTTTTTAGATAAATACATCTTTTTAATTTGTACACAAGTTTTATGGATTTTGTTTCTGATTTCTTTTTTCCGAGCTCTAGGGTACAAAATAGGCCAATCTAATAAAATCCCAAAGCTATGTGCTGGGATCCAAGTGGCTCTCTTTTCTTGAAAATGCATCAGTATAAGTTTCAGTATGGTATGGCCCTGAACTAACATGTCAATAAATTTAACTCCGTGCACAGCAGGTCTCAGTGGCTATGCATTGCAACTAGCTGATAGTTATATCCTAAATTGTACAAAATTGTTAGTGAAGTGAATCTGATATTTAATTTTCAAGGCAGATTGCTGGTATCAAGTGGGCTATGGCAATAGTATATATCATTATAAATATTAAAAAATTAAATCAACCTGGACTAGTGCCAGACCAGTGAGCCCTGTTGTTAAGCTAAGATGTAATAATAGCTTCTTCCCTGTTTTTAATAAGCTAATGATGTCACAAAGGTTTCCTCGATGAATTTGTTATGGCTGTTACACTTGTGATGAATGGGCAGGATACGAGTGTTTTGATTGTTCCCAGAATAACAATTCTGTGAAATTTGAAAGCAAGGTCATAATTATATGAATCTAAGCAATTGCCAAAATTCATCCACATACGTAAGATTTTACACTATTACAAGAAAGACCAACAACTCATGGGATGGAGAGATAATCCTGCAGGTTTTATGCCTTTTTCAACATTGCTACAATGTCCTTTAATTCCAATCATCTAACATCAAAGAAGTGAATCAGATTGACTACTGTAATATGACTTTGTTGTTCCTTTCATTGCTCGTTGGGTTTGCTCACATGGGTATTGCAAAAGCGGCTGGTAGATGCTCGACTCCTGGCTGGTGATTTTGGAAGTTTAGGCCATTAACACCTTATAAGTTGGCCAAGATGGTTGAACTTCTGAACTATCTATTAGTACCCCACCCAACTGTTGCTATAACTCCACTAAATTTACTTAATATAGGCAGACTCCTTGCCCAAATTAGGTCTGTTGCTCGAAACTTGCTGTAGGGTGGAGAGGTGAAGCCACACCTAAGCAACATGCACATGATTTGATGTGTGCCCCCTTTGTTTAAGGTTATTTGGCTCACAAAAATGACTGACAAAATGAGATGGCTGTCACAATAAATGTAGAAGCAAGAAGCTGAGTTTGTGACCAAATGATAGAATGCTTTTATACTTCAACTTTCTGACTGATGAAGTGGTGATGACTTTCTGTTGTGTTGAGAAAAGTGGTCCTGCTACATACTCCATAAGACCCATCTTCATTTGGCAGCATTAAAGCATTGAGGATGGGGTTACAGCTACTTGTAGTGCAGGAGATTTTCATCGCCATTACTCTACCCAAATATCCATTCAGTAAATTGATTAGCTTAAAGTGAAGAACTTCCTGATCTTATGACTGGATTGAATCTTTGTATCATTTTTCTAGTATTGTAGTTTAGAGTAAAGTAATTTTCCAGATTAACTTTCTTCATACTGATTATGATTTCAATTCTGCCATTCTGATTATGTAACTCTATAAGATTACCTCTCAATTGCCTTTTTTTGAGGTTGAAAACTGAGGTTTCAACAGGTTACATCTGTCACTCGCCAGTGGCATGGATCAACCTTTCTGCTCAATTGCCTCGAGTCCCTGATTGTCTCCCTATGGCTCAGTGACCAGACTGAATACATTACTCAAGATGTGATCTAATGAGAATGTTACATAATTTCAGCTTGAATCCTGTCTTCTACTATGCTGTTTCTGCATTCTATTTGCTTTGCTGATTTCTGCTAAACATATTGGGTGGCACGGTGACACTGTTGCCTCACAGCACCAGGGACCCAGATTCAATTCCCGGCTTGGGTCACAGTCTGTGTGGAGTTTGCACGTTCTCCCTGTGTCTGCGTGGGTTTCCTCCGGGTGCTCCAGTTTCCTCCCACAGTCTGAAAGACGTGCTGGTTAGGTGCTTTGACCAAGCTAAATTTTCTCAGTGTTCCCAAACAGGCACTGGAGTATGGCGACAAGGGGATTTTCACAGTAACTTCATTGCAGTGTTAATGTAAGCCTACTTGTGACGCTAATAAATAAACTTTAAAACATTGGCTGGAATTCTCTGATGTCGTATGACACCACCACTGCGAGTGAGAACAGAGAATTTGGCGCTCAGCCAAATCTTCATTCACAGCAGCAGAACTGGAGAATCCCAGCCATGGGCGAGGTCGGAAAATCCCGGCCATTCAGTATCAAGTTTACTGGTATCTATAGATCTCATTCAATTTCATCCTTGTATTTATGAAATATTGTACACGTGTGATAAATGTAATTTACCATGGTTCAATACATTTAAATGTTATATCCAACTTATTTTACATTTCCTGAACTGCACTTTGAGAATGAACTGCCCCTCCTAATTTGGTATCAACAGCAAACCTGACAGTGGGTATTGAGTTTCAGGATCTAAGTTGCTGAAGTATATTAAAAACCCGTCATTCCATATCTGTTCCTGAGGCATGCCACCCTAATATAACTCCGTAAACTTGCACCCATTGTTTTATTTTACATTTCAGCCAATTCTTAAGAGTTACCTTGTATTTATATTTGTGAATTTAACTGTGGAGTGTTTTTTGCTCTCATTTTCAAAACTAAATAAATAATCTGGATGGAATGACAGACTTCTCAATTTCCAACAATATTACCCTTCGCTAGCTTTATCTGCCCGAGAAAGCAGGTTGTCATCAATATTGTAACCTCGATAAAGAAATATCATCTTTAATCTGATCAAAACTTGGGAGGTCCAATGTAAAAATAAGGTAGGTGGTGTATAGAAAAGGCAACATCTTTCCTATTTCCCCTGAATTAATGTGCCACTTTGCATATTTGACTGAGTGCTGTGATTGAACTCCAACTATATCATTGGGCTTGAATGAATTTTGGTTCAGCCTATTTCATTATTTGTATTGTGATTTCCTTTATAGAAGAGTACTTAGCTGATTTTATAGGTACACGTGAAGGTGTTTTTAAAAATACATTATTTGACAGCTTTACAAGCTATTGAAACTTTTATCTATAGCTGTGTCAGCAGCAGATAAAAACTCTGAGCTAATGATATATGTTTATTGCATAATCAATTTTGTGAATCATTATTAATAGTTCTTTAAGATTCAGCACAGGCGGCAGCTTTTAGCTTATTTTTATGCATTGTTTACAAATGTTTGCTGATATTGAAAATCATATAAAATATGCAGGAACAGCAAATAAAATGTAGGGTTTCTAATCAGTGTTTTTGCACACAGCTGCGTAATAAAGTTTGTAGAGAGATAGTTTACAAGGTCCTTAAATAATGCCTGCGGTTGATAAACGGCTTTGTGTTTTTGATCCTGTGGCGTTTAAAAGAACGACGTCGAGAATAGCTGTTTTTAACTGGAACTAACTTGGAATCAACCAAATAAGCTCACTTCAGAAGATAAAAGAAAAAAGACATATTTTTACAATTATGAAATTTATAAGATTGTTGTGTTGTGAGGGCTATATCTTTTCACCCATAAGAATGTTATGGTTTAGGACTGTATCTCTAAGTTTTGGGTAAGTGAAAGAGGTCATGTGACATGCTGGAGTCTGCCTGAAAGTAATCCTGGGTTTACTTTCAAAGGAGGGTTCAATTTGTTCTATTGAGAGGGAGGTGCCAGGAACTTGCACTTGATGACAATGAGCGTACTTTCTAAGTCCGCAGCAAGGGGACCCTTGAATGTCCTGAGGCCCAGAAAAGTGAAGTCAACTCCTGTCATCCACGATCCCCCCCATCATGAATTTGCTTACCCATGTGAATGTGTATGTACACCAAGTCGCAGTCCGTGGCCCCAAAACTTTGCTCATTTGTGATTGAGACTAAAATGTTAAGTCTGTGTTAAACTCTCACCTTTCCCATCTGGAAAACACACACTACACATGCACCATTCCTGCACCTGTACATGTTTACTGTTCGCAATTTTATCCTGGGAAAGATTTTGTTGGAATGGAACCTCGGTGAAGGATGGAAGTTGACTGTGATTGATATCAGGTTGTAAGCAGTTTTGCTGGAACTTATCCTTTTATGTCTAAGATGAAAGGGAATTATGATCAGAGATAAATAACATTCTACTTGGATACAAAGCTAATGGGTGGATCTTGAGCCCACATTCTCTGTCTGGAATCTCACCAAGAGGCATCGCGATTTTGGATTTTCTAATCAGGTTCACGTCCATAACGGATGAGAACCTGATTGGCATTTATTTTAATAAATTTATATCAAATTAAACATCCCGTCGCCAGAACTTCTTCCCTTACTAGATTTTTGTCACATCAGTGAGGTTTACAATGAGTTCACCTAGACGTGAACCTGTCATGGGGATCCCCTGGAGGGCACAATGGTTAGTGTAGCCCCCAGGGGGAATGGACATGGCAGGTAGTGCCCTAGCATTCCTCCCTGGCAATGCCCCTTATGACTGCTCCCCTGAGGCAGGGGACAGTGGCAGGGATAGCCCCTAGAGGGAACCTCATGTAGGGGGACTCATTTATTTGTGGTGGTGGGGGGGGGGTGGACATGTGAGAGATGGGGATGTCGGTGATGATGGGGAAGCGGGGGAAGGCCACAGAAACCTCCATGGTGGAGAGTGGGGGAGCATAATTCTTTCTCCAGTTATCGGTGCGCCTCTTTAAAAAAGTGGAGCCCAAGTGGAGATTAAAAAAATCTCAGTGGAGCCAGTTCCCAGCTCAAAGAGTCCCTGCCTCGCTAGATTGACGATGCAAACCACACCCGGTCTTTTTTTGCCGTTAAAGTCACAAGATCTGGAGAGAAAACTGGCCAGTAGAGCTGAAGAATTTCACACCAGTTTTCTCACCAGAATTGACACTCTGCCAAATTCTCATTAGATTCCACCACAATTTGTTCCCAATTCCCATGGTGAAGAGGATGGAAGAGACCAATTTGTGGTTTAGTTATATACTTCCCTCTCTAGTGAGACGTATCACAGAGGGCAGCGGTAGTCTGCAACCAACTGAAAGGAGGAGAGCAGGGAATTGTGTCAGCCAAGCCTGCACCTTAAGCAGAGAAAATACCGACCCTAACATTCAGTATGCGGAATGCAGGTGAAGACTGAGTTTGTGAGAAATCAAAACTAGGTTGGAATGTTGGCCTTGCTCACACAATAGGGTGAATCTCCAGGAAAACTTTCACTGTACAGGTAGTATTGGGAAACAGAACAGGAGTAAACCCTTCGGAGCTGCAAATCACTTTAGATTTAAAGACCAAGTAACATAAAATTAGGATTTTCAGCTGTTATTAAAAGTAAAAGGGGCTAATTAATTTTGGTGATTTAAAGTAAAACTTGCTTATGAAAGGAAAGTAGTGTTTAGCTAGTGTTCAGTTCGTGATCAGCTCTGATGAAGAGTCATCCTGGCTCGAAATCTTGGCTCGATTCTCCCTTCAGAGATGCTGTCAGACCTGCTGAGATTTTCCAGCATTTTCTGTTTTTGTTGAGTTAATAGTGTTCTTTGTGTTTAGTCATTTGTTACAGTAAAAGTTTTAAAATGTGAAACCTTGTCAGGCATTCTTTCAGCCTTGTTGTGCGTCCTTCTTTCAGCTCAAACTGGAAATTCGAGCTTTTTAAGCCATTACCAATCTCTACAGAGATTGTAACAAAATAAAACTACACATGTTAGTATATCCAAGTTGATAGATCATTTAGAAATCTATTAATAAAAATACTGTTTTTCTTTCTTGCAACAATTTGCTTTCTCCTTTCAAGAAATTGCAATTAGCTGTTAATATTATGAAAATTTGCATGCTGTGTTTTATTATGGTCTGTATTTGGATGTTCCTGTAAATTTTGGTGACTGGCATCTTATTAGGTGAGTTGGGTGGGGGGTGGCAGTTACAGATTCTGTGGACAGAGAGCACTGACACCCACTGGACGTGAAAGCTTGAATGTTGTCCTGGACATTGGCCCAGAATAGAGAACGGGAGCTTTGTTCACACTTGCCAGGGCTATCAGGACTGGAGTTTGAAATCTGCACCACTCAGATGGGAATGGTACTACTAAGCTGCAGGCTCACTCAATAGGGTACTACTATATTCAGTATAAAGTTCCTGGCAAATGTGCTTATTGCTAACGTAATTGACCGTAAGTTAACTTGAAAGAAACTTCTTTAGATGTAGTCATTGTTAACCTTCAGCAAATAAGTGTTAAGATCAGAGAATATTAACCAGCATATAATTAAGACGGCCAGGAATAAACAATGGCCACAAAGCACAGCAGCGGGAATTGGGAAATATCTATCAGTGATAGCTTTGTTAAGGTCAGGAAGCTCTCACCCCCAGTATAGTACAGCATTAGCTAACATTCAGACATCCCTAATTGGTTTGCTTGTATAAAACAAGGGGCTTTAATGTTTTAAAATGAAAAAGTATTCAAACATTAATGAATAAAGTGGTTATTAGCAAAATGCATGACAAAAATGTGTCCTTAGAAATAATTTGGAATTTGTATTATATAAGGACATGTATATAAAATAACAGAGGATAAATGTTTAAACCTTAAGGGTATTTTAAAAATTCATTTATGGGATGTGAGCATCACTGGTTAGGCTAGCATTTATTGACCATACCTAATTGCCCTTGAGAAGGTGCTGGTGAGCTGCCTCCTTGAATTGCTGTGGTCCATGTGGTGTAGGTACACTCATAGTGCTGTTAATTTGTTGATATTGTTTGAAAGGTTGATTAAGACATTTTGAAGTGTGCTGCAGCTTGCAAATTATGTCCAGTGGAAGGCTAACATGGAATATATGGTCAGGAATACATTGGGACTGGTGAAAGATGATAATTTAAAAGAACATTAGTGAAGATGCATCCTGCATGAATAATACCTGAGAATACTTTTCGTATGTCATCTGAAGGCTGGTATTGGATTGTAGCAGTAATATTACTTAGAACCATAGAATCTCGCTGCCCCATAATCCACCTAACCTACACATCTTTGGATACCAAGGGACAATTTAGCATGGACAATCCACTTAGCCTGCACATCTTTGGACTATGGGAAGAAACCAGAGCGCCCAGAGGAAACCCATGCAGACATGGGGAGAATGTGCAGACTCCGCACAGTCACCGAAGGCTGGAATCGAACCCGAGTCCCTGGCGCTGTGAGGCAGCAGGTCTAACCACTGTGTCACCATGCCACCCTATACTTCTGATATCTTACTGTTAATATTCACAGGTTCAGTTTTATGTGCTTTTATATTTGGTCACTTTTGATCCCAGGAATATCTAGGTAATCTTAATATTTGTGGTTCTTCTGTATGAATGTCTTTGGTCAAATTGTTGTGGAATTGTTAGTCCAAGTTTTCAGGAAATAATATTTGTATTCATTTGTGGAATATGGGCATCGCTAGCAAAGTCAGCATTTATTGCCAGTCCATAATTGTTCTTGAGAAGGTGGTGATGAGCCACCTTCTTGAAGCACCATAGTTCATATGGCAAATTACTCCCACAGTGCCTTTACGGAGGAAGTTCCATGATTTTGACCTAGTAACTGTGCAGGAGCGGCAATGTATTTCCAAGTTAGGACACTGTGTGTCTTGGAGGTAGTGGTATTTCCAATGCACCTAACCAGCACATCTTGACTAAGTCAAAGAGAGAGTAGATTATCTAAGTTTACTAATGATCCAAAGCTAGGTGGGAACGTAAACTGTGCCCAATGTTCTCCACTTTCTAGGTGATAGAGCTTCCGGATTTGGGCGGTGTTTTTGCAGAAGTTTTGGTGAGTTTCTAGAGTGCCTCTTGTAGATGGGTTACATTGCAGCCATGTCGTGCAAGTGGTGGAGGGAATTAATGTTTAAGGTAGTAAATGGGGTGTCATTCAAGTAAGCTCATTTATCCTGAATTGTGTTGAAATTCTTAAGTGCTGTTGGAGCTGTACTCATCCAGGCAAGTAGAGAATATTCCATCACTTGCCTGACTTGTTCCTTATGGTTGCTGGGAAGGATATGGGGAGTTGGAAGGTGAGTCAATTGCCTCCAAAAAAAATCAGCCTCTGATTAGCTATTCTAGGCACAGGTTTTATGTGCTAAGTTTCTTGTCAGTAGTTACCCCGGATGCTGCTGGTGGGAGGAATCTGGTGATAGTTATATCATTGAATGTTAAGTTCCCCTCCAAGCTGCACACCATCCTGACTTGGAACAATATTGCCATTTCTTCAGCGTTACTTGCTGAAAATCCTGAAACTCCCTCCCTAATATCATTGTGGTGTACTTGCAATTCAGGGACTGCAGTGGTCAAGAAGGCAGCTCACCACCATCTATTTAAGGGCAATTAGGAATGGACAATCTGAAGCAAAAACAGAGAATGCTGGAAAATCTCAGCAGGTCTGACAGAATCTGTGGTGAGAGAACAGAGCCAACGTTTCGAGTCTGGATAACCCTTCATCAGAGCCCATGGACAGTAAATGCTGGCTGAGCCAGCGATGCCCACATCCCATAAATTATTATTATTAAAAATGCTAACTTTCTATGTTCCTGGTATGAGTACATCCAAGTCCGTCTGAACATCAATATTTGAAGTTTAATCACTTTTTTAAAATATTCTGCTTTTTTATTCTTACCATGGAGGTAAATAACCTTGCACTTCGCTCACTTAACCCTTCTAAATCTCTTTGCAGCTTCTCCATGTCCTCCGCACAGTTTACGTTCCCACCTAGCTTTGGATCATTAGTAAACTTAGATAATCTACTCTCTCTTTGACTTAGTCAAGATGTGCTGGTTAGGTGCATTGGCCATGCTAAATTCTCCCTCACTGTACCTGAGGCTCCAGAGTGTGGCAACTAGAGGATTTTCACAGTAACTTCATTGCAGTGTTAATGTAAGCCTACTTGTAATACCCATGAATAAACTTCCGTGGAGTCTCGTCCTCCTGTTAGTTGTTCAATTGTCCACAAACATTGATGACTGAATGTGGGAGGGACTGCGGAGCTTTGATCTCAACTGTTGGTTGTGGGATCACTTTGCTTTTCTATCAGCACACTCTTTCCAATGTTTAGCATGCAAGCAGATCTGCAGTGCAGCTTCACCAGGTTGGCATCTTATTTTTTAGATCTGCCTGGTGCTTATCCTCCAGCATGCTTTTATTCCCTGGCTTGATGGTAATGGTAGAGTGAGGGGTATGTCAGGTAATGAGATTGTGGCAGAACACAATGCAGCTTTAGCTGATGGCTCATAGCGCCTTATGAATGCCTGGTTTTGAGCTGCTGGATCTATTCGGAATCCATTCCATATAGCATGGTAGTAAAGACACACTGTAGAATGGAGGGTGCCCTCTGTATGGTGTTGGGATTCTCTCCCAGCAAGCACTTTCCACTGTCATTTCTACCAGTACTGCAATGGGCAGATCCATCTGTGACAGACAGATGGGTGAAGACAAGGTCAAGTAGGTTTTTCCTTCATGTTGTTTCTCTCACTTGCAGCGAGCCCATTCGGACAGCTATATCCTTCATGACTTGGCCAGTAATGGTGCTACAGGGTCACTCTAGAGAATGGACACATGTAGATGTCCTCCACCCAGAGTACATTTGGTATTCTTGCAGCGTTCAGTGCTTCTTCCAAGTTGTGTTCTGTATTGACGAGAATCTACACTTCATTGTGAGCAAAGTAGATAGTCAAATATCTAATATTGAGTCCCTAGATGCAAATAGATCAGAATTGCATTGAAAAAAACTTCAAGCATGTTACTGAGAATTGATTAT
Organism: Mustelus asterias; assembly: GCF_964213995.1. NCBI lineage: Eukaryota > Metazoa > Chordata > Chondrichthyes > Carcharhiniformes > Triakidae > Mustelus > Mustelus asterias. The sequence goes on along the minus strand of NC_135828.1, from coordinate 14,512,228 downwards.
CTTACAGCACTGTCTATCAACTCTGTTCTTTGTAATTCTGTAACACATAATGATGCAGGTCCATATTGTGAATGGTTTGCTCAAGTTCTCATGAATAGAAGAGATCAGCCTGTTTTTTAAAAAAAAACTGCATGAAGAATTCTTCATTTGGCAGTTGTTCATACTTGCCACACTTGATTGGTTCTGTAGAAGTTACATGCTAAGCATGATTTGTTAAACCATCATGTCAGCTTGTGATCTCCTCCTTTCATGTTGTCTAATGCCTCTGGACTTGCATAACAGCATCCATTGACTGTTTATCCAGCTTTCAGTAAATTCTATGCTACAAAGGATTCCTGCACCAACAGCTGTTAACATACTTTATGAAGGATAAATTTGATTTTATTCTGTTTTAATTGCCTGTCCTTCTGTTGATTTTGTTTGGTTGTTGGCTTTTCATATGCAAACTTGTGGATGACACGAAAATTGGTGGAGTTGCTGATAGTGCTGGGGATTGTCAGAGGATACAACAGGATATGGATAGATTGGAGACTTGGGCACAGAAATGGCAGATAGAGTTTAATCCAGACAAATGTGCGATGATGCACTTTGGAGGATCAAATTTAGGTGTGAATTATACTGTAAATGGCAGAACCTTTAGGAACATTAACATAGAGAGGGATCTGGGTGTGTAGGTCCACAGTTCCCTGAAAATGGCAACGCAGGTGATCAAGGTGATTGAGAAAGCATATGGCACGCTTGCCTTCGTCAGCTGGGGTATTGAGTACAAAAGCTGGGAAATCATGTTACAGCTATATAAAATCTTGGTTAGGCCGCATTTGGAGTATTGCTTGCAGTTCTGGTCGCCACACTACCGGAAGGATGTGGAAGTTTTGGAGAGAGTGCAAAGAAGGTTCACCAGGATGTTGCCTGGTCTCAAGAGTGTTGACTATTGTTTTCACTGGAAAGACGGAGGCTGAGGGGAGATCTGTAGGGGTCTACAAAATTATGAGAGGCATAGACAGGGTGGATAGTCAGAGGCTTTTTTCTAGGGTGGTCAATTATAAGGGGGCACAGGTTCAAGGTGAGAGGGGGAAAGTTTAAAGAAGATGTGTGGGGCACAGAGTGGTGGGTGCCTGGAATGCGCGACCAGAGGAGGTGCTGGAAGCACGCACATTAGCAACATTTAAGAGGTATCTGGATGGGTATATGAATATGGAGGAAATAGAGGAATATGGACCGAGTAAGGGCAGAAGAGTTTTTTTTTAGTTTAGTTAGGGCATCATTATCGGCACAGGCTTGGAGGGCCGAAGGGCCTGTTCCTGCACTGTACTGTTTTTTTATTCTTTTTTCTAACCTGGCATGGATCAAGTTGAATCAATAAGCTAGAGGAGATTCAACAACCTAAGAGTAAAGAACCATCCAAGATAAATCTAGCAATTTGCACAAACCTTTAATGACCAAGAATATTTTAGTAAATTGAATAAATATCTTTAGTCAACAGCACTAACAGTACAGCCATTTGATTTTCCCTTTATACATTTCTCAAACTTCCTTTTCAAGACTTGAGCTACCAATACAAAATACTTCTCATTATCCAAACATCGCATGCTTCAATGGTGTCATATTTATAGATTCAGCACCTCTATGTATACTCAAATGTGGATGATTGGTTAGTCAGGATAGGGGCTTGCGGAAGGTGTCCACTGTTTTAACGAGGTGATTCATTTTGATAGGACAAATTTAAATGTGGATTACAGGGTCAAAGGTAGGGTTCTGAAGAATGTGGAGGAACAGAGAGATCTTGGGGTTCATATCCACAGATCTCTGAAGGTTGCCACTCAAGTGGATAGAGCCGTGAAGAAGGCCTATAGTGTGTTGGCGTTCATGAACAGGGGGTTTGAGTTTAAGAGCCGTGGGGTTATGCTGCAACTGTACAGGACCTTGGTGAGACCACATTTGGAATATTGTGTGCAGTTCTGGTCACCTCACTACAAGAAGGATGTGGAGACACTAGAAAGAGTGCAAAGGAGATTTACCAGGATGCTGCCTGGTTTGGAGTGTAGGTCTTATGAGGAAAGGTTGAGGGAACTTGGGCTTTTCTCTTTGGAGCGGAGGAGGTTGAGAGGAGACTTGATAGAGGTTTATAAGATGATGAGGGGGATAGATAGAGTGAATGTTCAAAGACTATTTCCTCGGGTGAATGGAGCGGTAACTCAGGGGCATAACTATAGGGTTCATGGTGGGAGATATAGGAAGGATGTCCGAGGTAGGTTTTTTACTCAGAGAGTGGTTGGGGTGTGGAATGGACTGCCTGCAGGGATAGTGGAGTCAGAAACTTTAGGAACATTTAAGAAGCTATTGGATAGGCACATGGAGTACTTCGGGATGATAGGGAGGAAATAGCTTGATCTGGGTTTCAGACAAAGCTCGGCACAACATCGTGGGCCGAAGGGCCTGTTCTGTGCTGTACTGTTCTATGTTCTATGTACATACTCACTATATTGCAGTAAGTTGGCTTCATCTGGATCCCATTTAAGGTGTCATGTTTCAGAGTGCACAATCCTACCTTGTACAAAATAGAGTATTCTTCCCTTTGCCTGATGCATAGAAATCCAGGATCCTATATCCTCCCCATTAATCTACTTCTGAATGCTCTGGTGGTAGCAACCGTCTTTGCAGTCCTCAACATATGGTCATTTGAGAATCCTTCAGGCGAGTCCCGGTCTTTCTTCAGGCTTCATGTATTCCATTTATTGCAAATGTGCAGGATGCCAGCTCATGACGATCGTTGGTAGAGTAAAAAAAAGATCTCATGTAGGAAGTTTAACTCCAAATATGTCTCATGTAACAATTGTAGTGATAGTAGATCCCATGCTAGGCTGAGACTTTCCGAAAAGAAGTAACCACAAAGTGGTTAAGTGAAGGGGAAAAAAAATCATATTACATGTGTTTGGAGTTCCAGGTGGTGGGGCTACAATAATTAATTATTTGTCTGAGGCACATGACAGATTCATATCCATGGACAATTATTATTTTCTTAATATCCCAAAATGTATTTTCTCCTTTCCCTTATCCTCAGGGTGCTTCAGAAGACATTCTCAGAGCAGGAATCATCCCCTCTGTTAACCTCTTTCTGGCTGCAACACCTTGGTTTTGAGACACTTTGGGAGCGATCTTACCACCGTGCCCCACCGGCATGAGAGCCAAGAAATCAGGTTGGGGTCCGATTTCTTGCCTCTCGCAATCATACCGGCACCGGATATTCTGCGTGATTAGCTTCATGCCCATTTCTGGAGTGAGGCTGAATAAATTATTTAAATGAATTTAAATCTAGTTTTAATGTGATTAGTGAGCCTGGGACGTTATCATCCAGGCTCACTTGCCTTTTTGGTCTCACCAGGAGAGATTCTCTCCAGCAAGAATCACAGCTGGTCCCCAGCAACGGGGACCAGATATTATGTTCTCGCCGGTAGAACCGGAGGCCATTGAGGCCCCCTCGGAAGGTCGGGGCAAGGGGAATGGTGCCCCTCGGGCAGTGTCTGCCTGGCACTGCCCACCGAGCACCCAAGGGAGTGGGACCTGAGGGGGTGGGGCCTACTGGGGGTGAGGCCAGTCCAAGGGTGGGTGGTTGGGGGGGGAGGGGACCACTGCGCACTCTGCATTAGAAATCAGGGGAGAGGGAGAAAGGGGGCCCGCTGTCACTGTGCATTAATGGTCGGTGGGGTGGTTCATCCAGCAGTAAGGGTCTTCAGTTGCAAGCAATAAAAGTAAGAAAGTAAATCAAAGAGGTTTAATAAAGAAACTCCATTATACCAACACTCAGGCCATGCTGTGGGCCACACAAAACTCCCCAGCTGGTTTCTTTTTAGACCTGGTCAGCTGACAACAACATTTTGCCAGTGGTTACATTGTCTACTGGGTCAGCTCGTCAGCTGAGCCTCACAGCATGTTACCATTGGTTACATTACAACAGATTCCAAAGTTATCACTGGTTACATTATAACAGGGGAATGGAGGGAGGCCTGCTGTCACTCTGCAATGTGATCAGAGGGGGGAGGGAGGAGGGGAAACTGTCTGGGTGGGGGTATGGTTGCAGGGGACGATCGGGCGGAGGGGAAGGGTGGTAGTTTTAGGGGTCGATTGGTCTGGGCAGGGGTAGGAGGGTCCCGGGGCTAGATCTGTCCAGGGGTCACAATAGACCGCGGGCCCCCGCTGTAGCTGGGGATGGGGTGCCTACTTTAGGCCATGGAGGTCTGAGAGAGGCAAAGGCTGAGTGACAGGTTTCTCTGCTCTCAGAGCATCCGCATTGGCGGCCTCAGTTGCTCTCAGCCAGTGTTCGGGAAACTTAAGCCTTGCCCCCCTCCTCCTCCAAGCAAGAAACAATTTTTGATTATTTGCTTTTGCTCTAAGTGCATACGATCACAGATTTGGACTCGCCCAAAAAATGGATCAGCAACTCTCCCATTTTCACACACATTCTGGACTTAGAACGTTTTCATAAGATCGCTCCCTTTGTCTTTCAAGCAGATCTGCTGTAGCAGATGGAAGATCGGATGGAGTGTACACTTATAACTGGAGTACCTTGATCGATGACATGGCTGCTGAACAGCAGTGGCGATTAAGAAAAGGCTTTTCACTAATGAATTTTACCAATAGTTAGTATAAAACAGAAAATGATGGAAATATTAATAAGTCCATCAGCATCTATTGAATGAAAAAATTGCTTAAGGTGTCTTCACAATCAAAAGAAAATCAGTCTCCATTGAGGAATGAGGATGAAAATAAATGAAAAGACCAGAGAAAGGGATTACATATGGCAATCCGAGGAAGTGGATGCTTTAGTAATGTTGTCACATCAAAGGTCACTCATTGTGGCTTCAGGCAATAATTGATTTATTAACAACAATATGTATTGGATGCAATCTTACCGCCCGTTCACATCACGCTTTCGCTGCAGTGAAGACAGAGATCTTGGCAACAAGCCACAGCTCCGTTCACTGCAGTGGGATGGGAAAATCCCACGGCGTGAATGGTCTCAACGCTGTAATGGGTCCTTCAGTGAATATCAGGGTGGGTAGATGCAAAAGGCAAACTTATCAATCCGGGATCGACATCCTCCTTAGTAGCTACAGCCTCTTCAGATTCTGAAACCACTGGTTGCCTCAGCTCCACATTTACATCAGGGATCCCAGGATCTGCCACTGGTGCATATGAGTTCACGGCATCAGGCCAGTTCTCTCCCCCAGATGATCCACATGCTTTTTTTAAACAACGACCTTGTACTTCTGCAACGTAAGAGACTCGTCCTGTTCTTTCCACAATTTTGCCAGCCACCCATGTCGGTCTAGCTGCAACGTTTCTGGCCATGACTAAATCATTAAATTGGAAAACTCTGTCCCCTTTTCTTGAGTCATTAGATTTCTTTCTGGCAGGTGCCACTGGCCGCCCCCCCCGCCCCCCCAAATCTGGAAATACCAAATCCAAACAGGGCTTTAAGTGGCATCACATTAGTAATTCAGCTTGTTTAACCCCTGTGGTCGCACTCGGCGTGGTATTGTATGGCAATAAGACTTTCCAAATATAAAGGCAATGGATTATGAACTTGCTTTTACTTGGATGACTTCAACGTTTATACAGCTCATTCTGCTAACCCACAGGAAGCTGGGTGGTACAGAGCTGACCGAATGTGGCAAATACCGTTTGACTTAACAAATTTTCAAAACGCCTCTGATATAAATGCTGTGTCATTGTTTGACATATAGACTTCTATGAAGGCATGGACGATAAAAATCTGCTGCAATTTGTCAATGATGGCTGTAGCCATTGCAGACTTCATCAATTAGACATCCAGCCATTAGAATGAGCATCAACCAGGATGGGGAATATGTGTCCCATGAACCATCGTATAAAGTCTAGATGCAGTCTTGATGACGCCCGACCCACACACTCCCATAGATGCATATGTACCAGTGGTGACAATGATTGCTGGGCTTCACAACTTGAGCACTGGCTGACCATTCCTTTGATTAATTTATTGATGCCTGACCACCAAATGTAACTTCAGGCTAGAGCTTTCATCTGACTTTATCGTCCCTGGGGTGACACTATAACACGAGCCCCCGTGATAGCATACCGCCCTCATGTGTTACCTCTATTCTACACTGCCAGTAAGGTTTCATTTGTTCTGACTTATCGTATCTCTATCCTTGCATCATCATGCACTTAACCTTTGATAACACTGGGTCCCTTTTGGTCCAAGTTTTCATATTAATAACTGAAACTGGCAAAGTATCTATCAGATGCACTGTTTCTTGTGGTATAGGTCATGAAGGTACTGTCTGCAGCAGGGGGAGGCAGCTGAGTGTGTCTGCATTCAGTATTTGCGTCCCAGGCCTATGCTGGAAAGAGTACTGTGAACAGCTAGCAATAGAGCCCATCTCTGCACTGGTTTATCCTCTCGGAATAAACCCAACAACCTGTGGTCCGATAATATGGTGAAATGTCTACCATATATATGTATAGATGAAACTTTTTCACCACATAAATTACTATTGGACTTCCTTGTCAATTTGAGAAAACTTTTTCTGAACATTTGATAAGATTCTTGACACAAATGCAATTGGCCTTTTGGGCATCTTTTGGGATGAGACTGCTCCCATTCCATATGGTGATGTGTCACAGGTATCTACCAATTGTTTTGTTAGATCAAAGTGTACGAGCAGTGCCAACAACTTAAGAATTGCTTTACTTTTGCAAGCGCCTCCTTTTATTCTTCTCCCCATTTCTATTGCTGATGCTTCTTAACAGCTAAATTTGTAGATATGTTTTATAAGTATCTGCCATAATAATTTACCATTCCTGGCAATGATTTTATCTCTGATACATTTTTAGGTTGAGGCACTTCCTTAATGGCTTTAACTTTATCCTCCTAAGGATGTTGACCTTTTGTGTCTACACTGAAATCTAGGTGTGTAACTTCATCCACCTGGAAAGTGCATTTCTCTCATTGGACACCTGCTTCTTTAAATCTTTTTAGAACCTCCTCTAAGTTTGCCCTGTGTTCCTCAAATGAGGCTCCCATAATTGGAACATCACCCAGATGCACACTACATTAGGAATGCCCTGTAACAAACTTTCCACTGTTGGAAAATGGCACAGGCTGATGAGACTCCAAAGGTGTGTACTTGTATAACACTTTATGGGTGTTGATGGCAACTAACCGCGGGGAATCTTCATCCAACTCCAGCTGCTGGTAGGCATGGCTGGCATTTGTTGTACTTAAAGCCCCTTGCTAATTTGGCATAGAGGTCCTCAATTCTTGGAATAGAATATCTATCTATCTAAGCTCCTCAATTTATAGTTAGTTTATAATTCCCGCAGATTCTTATGGTGCGATCAGGTTTGAGAATAGGGACTTTGGGTTCAGCCCATTCAGAGAACTGTAACGGTTTAATGATTCCTAAGTCTTCCAGTCTTCCAAGTTCCACTTCTACCTAATGATGAAGTGCATAAGTCACTGAGTAGGCCCGAAAACATTTTGACATTGTCTTGGCATTCAATTAAATTTTGGCCTTCGCCCTTTTATTTGTCCCAGTTCCTTTTGAAAAACCTCTGAATATTTGTACAGTAACTCTTGAAAACCTCCATCCTGAATATTTAGAATCTCCAACCAATCTAATTTGATCGCCTTCAACCAATTTCGACCCATGAGACAAGGTCTGTGACCCTCGGTCACTAGAACAGGTAGTCGGGCAGTTTGATTTCTATAGGATACTGTAACTATGGCTGACCCTATTATCTTCAATGTCTCTCCTGGATAAGTAGACAAAATGGTTCCTGAATCATTCAGTCTCAAGGGATGCAGACCAGTTTTTAATGGAGTTAAACTAACAGTTGTTATTTTTTCCATGTTCTGTCCTGACTGCTTCATTTTGTACCAAGCTTGTAAATTACCCTTTTACAATGGATACATATGTAATTTCTGCACCAGCAGATTTCTTGGGAGTGTTCCTCCCCACATTGAAAACAAGCTTCCACCCCCTGTGCTGTACAACCCTTCTTGGGCTCTGCTGTGCCCTCACTTGGGCTTTTCCTCACAGCATCTATTTCCCACCACAAACAGTCCATTTCATTGGGCACACCGTGTAACTCACTCACACCCTGCTCAGTGCATGCTGTCACCTGGGCCATTTCCACAGCTTTTCTAAAGAGATTTTGGTCTCACCCAGCAACCTTTTCTGTATTGTGAGGCTGTTTATCCCACAGGCCAAGTGATCACTTAACATCCCCCTCCCCCCTAAAGCTCTGCTATCCCCCTCAATCTGGCCACAAAGCCAGAGACAGTCTCCCTTGGCTCCGGGACTGCAGAATGAAAGTTACACCTCAACTTGATGATTGGAGGTTGGGAATTGAAATGATTTTTGACCTTTTCGACTATTGGGTCAAAAGACTTTGTGCCTGGAAAATCAGGCGATGTTAAAATCCTTACTAGGCTGTAAGTTTGTGGGCCATAGACTGTGAGTAGTATCACCATTTGTTTTTCCTCTGCTGTGACCTCATTAGCTACAAATAAATAATGCAGCTTTTTGATATATTGCCCCCATTTTCCACATCTGGGTCGAATGGTTCAATCTTTCAAATTAAAGGCATTTCTATG